>NC_133151.1:36283697-36883697 GCF_048418815.1 Hemitrygon akajei | reverse complement strand
CATGGAGTCTGATCCTCCATTCTATTATCAGACATAGGAACAGTATTAAGTCATTCGGCCCATGGAGTCTGATCCTCCATTCTATCATCAGACATAGGAACAGTATTATGTCATTCAGCCCATGGAGTATGCTTCCCCATTATATCATCCGACATAGGAACAGTATTATGTCATTAGGCCCATGGAGTCAGATCCTCCATTCTGTCATCAGACATAGGAACAGTTTTATGTCATTCGGCCCATGGAGTCTGCTTCCCCATTCTATCATCTAACATAGGAACAGTATTATGTATTCAGGACCATGGAGTCTCCTCCATTCTATCATCAGACATAGGAACAGTATTATGTCATTCGGCCCATGGAGTCTCCTCCATTCTATCATCAGACCTATGAACAGTATTATGTCATTCGGCCCATGGAGTCTGATCCCCCATTCTGTCATCAGACATATGAACAGTATTATGTCATTCGGCCAATGGAGTCTGATCTCCCAATCTATCATCAGACATAGGAACAGAATTATGTCATTCAGCCCATGGAGTCTGATCCTCCATTCTATCATCAGACATAGGAACAGTATTATGTCATTCGGCCCATGGAGTCTGATCCTCCATTCTATCATCAGACATAGGAACAGTATTATGTCATTCGGCCCAAGGAGTCTGATCCTCCATTCTATCATCAGACATGCGAACAGTATTATGTCACTCGGCCCATGGATTCTCCTCCATTCTATCATCAGACATAGGAACAGTGTTATGTAATTAGGCCCGTGGAGTCAGATCCTCCATTCTGTCATCAGACATAGGAACAGTATTATGTCATTCGGCCCATGGAGTCTGCTTCCCCATTCTATCATCCGACATAGGAACAGTATTATGTCATTAGGCCCATGGAGTCAGATCCTCCATTCTGTCAATCAGACATAGGAACAGTATTATGTCATTCGGCCCATGGAGTCTGCTTCCCCATTCTATCATACGACATAGGAACAGTATTATGTCATTAGGCCCATGGAGTCAGATCCTCCATTCTGTCATCAGACATAGGAACAGTATTATGTCATTCGGCCCATGGAGTCTGCTTCCCCATTCTATCATCCGACATAGGAACAGTATTATGTCATTAGGCCCATGGAGTATCCTCCATTCTGTCATCAGACATAGGAACAGTATAATGTCATTCGGCCCATGGAGTCTGATCCCCCATTCTATCATCAGACATAGGAAAAGTATTATGTCATTCGGCCCATGGAGTCTCCTCCATTCTATCATCAGACATAGGAACAGTAATATGTCATTCGGCCCATGGAGTCTGCACCTCCATTCTTTCATCAGACATAGGAACAGTATTATGTCATTCGGCCCATAGAGTCTGATCCTCCATTCTGTCATCAGACATAGGAACAGAATTATGTCATTCGGCCCATGGAGTCTGATCCCCCATTCTATCATCAGACACAGGAACAGTATTATGCCATTCGGCCCATGGTGTCTCCTCCATTCTATCATCAGACATAGGAACAGTATTATGTCATTCGGCCCATGTGGTCTCCTCCATTCTATCATCAGACATTGGAACACTATTATGTCATTCGGGCCATGGAGTCTGCACCTCCATTCTATCATCAGACATAGGAACAGTATTATGTCATTCGGCCCATGGAGTCTCATCCATTCTATCATCAGACATAGGAACAGTATTATGTCATTAGGCCCATGGAGTCTCCTCCATTCTATCATCAGACATAGGAACAGTATTATGTCATATGGCCCATGGAGTCTGATCCTCCATTCTATCATCAGACATCGGAACAGTATTATGTCATTCGGCCCATGGAGTCTGATCCTCCATTCTATCATCAGACATAGGAACAGTATTATGTAATAGGGCACATGGAGTCTGATCCTCCATTCTATCATCAGACATAGGAACAGTATTATGTCATTCGGCCCATGGAGTCTGATCCCCCATTCTATCATCAGATATAGGAACAGTATTATGTCATTAGGCCCATGGAGTCTGATCCCCCATTCTATCATCAGACATAGGAACAGTGTTATGTCATTCCGCCCATGGAGACTCCTTCATTCTATCATCAGACATAGGAACAGTAGTATGTCATTCGGCCAATGGAGTCTGATCCCCCATTCTATCATCAGACATAGGAACAGTGTTATGTCATTCGGCCCATGGAGTCTGATCCTCCATTCTATTATCAGACATAGGAACAGTATTATGTCATTCGGCCCATGGAGTCTGATCCTCCATTCTATCATCAGACATAGGAACAGTATTATGTCATTCAGCCCATGGAGTATGCTTCCCCATTATATCATCCGACATAGGAACAGTATTATGTCATTAGGCCCATGGAGTCAGATCCTCCATTCTGTCATCAGACATAGGAACAGTTTTATGTCATTCGGCCCATGGAGTCTGCTTCCCCATTCTATCATCCAACATAGGAACAGTATTATGTCATATGGCCCATGGAGTCTGATCCTCCATTCTATCATCAGACATAGGAACAGTATTATGTCATTCGGCCCATGGAGTCTCCTCCATTCTATCATCAGACATCGGAACAGTATTATGTCATTCGGCTCATGGAGTCTGATCCTCCATTCTATCATCAGACCTAGGAACAGTATTATGTCATTCGGCCCATGGAGTCTGATCCCCCATTCTGTCATCAGACATAGGAACAGTATTATGTCATTCGGCCAATGGAGTCTGATCTCCCAATCTATCATCAGACATAGGAACAGAATTATGTCATTCGGCCCATGGAGTCTGATCCTCCATTCTATCATCAGACATAGGAACAGTATTATGTCATTCGGCCCATGGAGTCTGATCCTCCATTCTATCATCAGTCATAGGAACAGTATTATGTCATTCGGCCCAAGGAGTCTGATCCTCCATTCTATCATCAGACATACGAACAGTATTATGTCACTCGGCCCATGGAGTCTCCTCCATTCTATCTTCAGACATAGGAACAGTATTATGTAATTAGGCCCGTGGAGTCAGATCCTCCATTCTGTCATCAGACATAGGAACAGTATTATGTCATTCGGCCCATGGAGTCTGCTTCCCCATTCTATCATACGACATAGGAACAGTATTATGTCATTAGGCCCATGGAGTCAGATCCTCCATTCTGTCATCAGACATAGGAACAGTATTATGTCATTCGGCCCATGGAGTCTGCTTCCCCATTCAATCATCCGACATAGGAACAGTATTATGTCATTAGGCCCATGGAGTATCCTCCATTCTGTCATCAGACATAGGAACAGTATAATGTCATTCGGCCCATGGAGTCTGATCCCCCATTCTATCATCAGACATAGGAAAAGTATTATGTCATTCGGCCCATGGAGTCTCCTCCATTCTATCATCAGACATAGGAACAGTATAATGTCATTCGGCTCATGGAGTCTGATCCTCCATTCTATCATCAGACCTAGGAACAGTATTATGTCATTCGGCCCATGGAGTCTGATCCCCCATTCTGTCATCAGACATATGAACAGTATTATGTCATTCGGCCAATGGAGTCTGATCTCCCAATCTATCATCAGACATAGGAACAGAATTATGTCATTCGCCCATGGAGTCTGATCCTCCATTCTATCATCAGACATAGGAACAGTATTATGTCATTCGGCCCAAGGAGTCTGATCCTCCATTCTATCATCAGACATGCGAACAGTATTATGTCACTCGGCCCATGGAGTCTCCTCCATTCTATCATCAGACATAGGAACAGTGTTATGTAATTAGGCCCGTGGAGTCAGATCCTCCATTCTGTCATCAGACATAGGAACAGTATTATGTCATTCGGCCCATGGTGTCTGCTTCCCCATTCTATCATCCGACATAGGAACAGTATTATGTCATTAGGCCCATGGAGTCAGATCCTCCATTCTGTCATCAGACATAGGAACAGTATTATGTCATTCGGCCCATGGAGTCTGCTTCCCCATTCTATCATACGACATAGGAACAGTATTATGTCATTAGGCCCATGGAGTCAGATCCTCCATTCTGTCATCAGACATAGGAACAGTATTATGTCATTCGGCCCATGGAGTCTGCTTCCCCATTCTATCATCCGACATAGGAACAGTATTATGTCATTAGGCCCATGGAGTATCCTCCATTCTGTCATCAGACATAGGAACAGTATAATGTCATTCGGCCCATGGAGTCTGATCCCCCATTCTATCATCAGACATAGGAAAAGTATTATGTCATTCGGCCCATGGAGTCTCCTCCATTCTATCATCAGACATAGGAACAGTATTATGTCATTCGGCCCATGGAGTCTGCACCTCCATTCTTTCATCAGACATAGGAACAGTATTATGTCATTCGGCCCATAGAGTCTGATCCTCCATTCTGTCATCAGACATAGGAACAGAATTATGTCATTCGGCCCATGGAGTCTGATCCCCCATTCTATCATCAGACATAGGAACAGTATTATGTCATTCAACCCATGGAGTCTGATCCTCCATTCTATCATCAGACACAGGAACAGTATTATGCCATTCGGCCCATGGTGTCTCCTCCATTCTATCATCAGACATAGGAACAGTATTATGTCATTCGGCCCATGTGGTCTCCTCCATTCTATCATCAGACATTGGAACACTATTATGTCATTCGGGCCATGGAGTCTGCACCTCCATTCTATCATCAGACATAGGAACAGTATTATGTCATTCGGCCCATGGAGTCTCATCCATTCTATCATCAGACATAGGAACAGTATTATGTCATTAGGCCCATGGAGTCTACTCCATTCTATCATCAGACATAGGAACAGTATTATGTCATATGGCCCATGGAGTCTGATCCTCCATTCTATCATCAGACATCGGAAAAGTATTATGTCATTCGGCCCATAGAGTCTGATCCTCCATTCTATCATCAGACATAGGAACAGTATTATGTAATAGGGCACATGGAGTCTGATCCTCCATTCTATCATCAGACATAGGAACAGTATTATGTCATTCGGCCCATGGAGTCTGATCCCCCATTCTATCATCAGACATAGGAACAGTATTATGTCATTAGGCCCATGGAGTCTGATCACCCATTCTATCATCAGACATAGGAACAGTGTTATGTCATTCCGTCAATGGAGACTCCTTCATTCTATCATCAGACATAGGAACAGTAGTATGTCATTCGGCCAATGGAGTCTGATCCCCCATTCTATCATCAGACATAGGAACAGTGTTATGTCATTCGGCCCATGGAGTCTGATCCTCCATTCTATTATCAGACATAGGAACAGTATTATGTCATTCGGCCCATGGAGTCTGATCCTCCATTCTATCATCAGACATAGGAACAGTATTATGTCATTCAGCCCATGGAGTATGCTTCCCCATTATATCATCCGACATAGGAACAGTATTATGTCATTAGGCCCATGGAGTCAGATCCTCCATTCTGTCATCAGACATAGGAACAGTTTTATGTCATTCGGCCCATGGAGTCTGCTTCCCCATTCTATCATCCAACATAGGAACAGTATTATGTCATATGGCCCATGGAGTCTGATCCTCCATTCTATCATCAGGCATAGGAACAGTATTATGTCATTCGGCCCATGGAGTCTCCTCCATTCTATCATCAGACATCGGAACAGTATTATGTCATTCGTCTCATGGAGTCTGATCCTCCATTCTATCATCAGACCTAGGAACAGTATTATGTCATTCGGCCCATGGAGTCTGATCCCCCATTCTGTCATCAGACATAGGAACAGTATTATGTCATTCGGCCAATGGAGTCTGATCTCCCAATCTATCATCAGACATAGGAACAGAATTATGTCATTCGGCCCATGGAGTCTGATCCTCCATTCTATCATCAGACATAGGAACAGTATTATGTCATTCGGCCCATGGAGTCTGATCCTCCATTCTATCATCAGTCATAGGAACAGTATTATGTCATTCGGCCCAAGGAGTCTGATCCTCCATTCTATCATCAGACATACGAACAGTATTATGTCACTCGGCCCATGGAGTCTCCTCCATTCCATCTTCAGACATAGGAACAGTATTATGTAATTAGGCCCGTGGAGTCAGATCCTCCATTCTGTCATCAGACATAGGAACAGTATTATGTCATTCGGCCCATGGAGTCTGCTTCCCCATTCTATCATCCGACATAGGAACAGTATTATGTCATTAGGCCCATGGAGTCAGATCCTCCATTCTGTCATCAGACATAGGAACAGTATTATGTCATTCGGCCCATGGAGTCTGCTTCCCCATTCTATCATACGACATAGGAACAGTATTATGTCATTAGGCCCATGGAGTCAGATCCTCCATTCTGTCATCAGACATAGGAACAGTATTATGTCATTCGGCCCATGGAGTCTGCTTCTGCATTCAATCATCCGACATAGGAACAGTATTATGTCATTAGGCCCATGGAGTATCCTCCATTCTGTCATCAGACATAGGAACAGTATAATGTCATTCGGCCCATGGAGTCTGATCCCACATTCTATCATCAGACATAGGAAAAGTATTATGTCATTCGGCCCATGGAGTCTCCTCCATTCTATCATCAGACATAGGAACAGTATAATGTCATTCGGCCCATGGAGTCTGATCCCCCATTCTATCATCAGACATAGGAAAAGTATTATGTCATTCGGCCCATGGAGTCTCCTCCATTCTATCATCAGGCATAGGAACAGTATTATGTCATTCGGCCCATAGAGTCTGATCCTCCATTCTGTCATCAGACATAGGAACAGAATTATGTCATTCGGCCCATGGAGTCTGATCCCCCATTCTATCATCAGACATAGGAACAGTATTATGTCATTCAACCCATGGAGTCTGATCCTCCATTCTATCATCAGTCATAGGAACAGTATTATGTCATTCGGCCCAAGGAGTCTGATCCTCCATTCTATCATCAGACATACGAACAGTATTATGTCACTCGGCCCATGGAGTCTCCTCCATTCTATCATCAGACATAGGAACAGTATTATGTAATTAGGCCCGTGGAGTCAGATCCTCCATTCTGTCATCAGACATAGGAACAGTATTATGTCATTCGGCCCATGGAGTCTGCTTCCCCATTCTATCATCCGACATAGGAACAGTATTATGTCATTAGGCCCATGGAGTCAGATCCTCCATTCTGTCATCAGACATAGTAACAGTATTATGTCATTCGGCCCATGGAGTCTGCTTCCCCATTCTATCATTCGACATAGGAACAGTATTATGTCATTAGGCCCATGGAGTCAGATCCTCCATTCTGTCATCAGACATAGGAACAGTATTATGTCATTCGGCCCATGGAGTCTGCTTCCCCATTCTATCATCCGACATAGGAACAGTATTATGTCATTAGGCCCATGGAGTATCCTCCATTCTGTCATCAGACATAGGAACAGTATAATGTCATTCGGCCCATGGAGTCTGATCCCCCATTCTATCATCAGACATAGGAAAAGTATTATGTCATTCGGCCCATGGAGTCTCCTCCATTCTATCATCAGACATAGGAACAGTATTATGTCATTAGGCCCATGGAGTCTCCTCCATTCTATCATCAGACATAGGAACAGTATTATGTCATTCGGCCCATGGAGTCTGCACCTCCATTCTATCATCAGACATAGGATCAGTATTATGTCATTCGGCCCATGGAGTCTCCTCCATTCTATCATCAGACATAGGAACAGTATTATGTCATTCGGCCCATGGAGTCTCCTTCATTCTATCATCAGACATAGGAACAGTAGTATGTCATTTGGCCAATGGAGTCTGATCCCCCATTCTATCATCAGACATAGGAACAGTGTTATGTCATTCGGCCCAAGGAGTCTGATCCTCCATTCTATCACCAGACATAGGAACAATATTATGTCATTCGGCCCATGGAGTCTGATTCTCCATTCTATCATCAGACATAGGAACAGTATTATGTCATTCAGCCCATGGAGTATGCTTCCCCATTCTATCATCCGACATAGGAACAGTATTATGTCATTAGGCCCATGGAGTCAGATCCTCCATTCTGTCATCAGACATAGGAACAGTATTATGTCATTCGGCCCATGGAGTCTGATTCTCCATTCTATCATCAGACATAGGAACAGTATTATGTCATTCAGCCCATGGAGTATGCTTCCCCATTCTATCATCCGACATAGGAACAGTATTATGTCATTAGGCCCATGGAGTCAGATCCTCCATTCTATCATTAGACATAGGAACAGTATTATGTCATTCGGCCCATGGAGTCTGCTTCCCCATTCTATCATCCAACATATGAACAGTATTATGTCTTCAGGCCCATGGAGTCTCCTCCATTCTATCATCAGACATAAGAACAGTATTATGTCATTCGGCCCATGGAGCCTCCTCCATTCTATAATCAGACAAAGGAACAGTATTATGTCATAAGGCCCATGGAGTCTGATCCCCCATTCTATCATCAGACATAGGAACAGTATTATGTCATTCGGCCCATGGAGTCTGATCCTCCATTCTATCATCAGACATAGGAACAGAATTATGTCATACGGCCCATGGAGTCTGATCCCCCATTCTATCATCAGACATAGGAACAGTGTTATGTCATTCGGCCCATGGAGTCTCCTTCATTCTATCATCAGACACAGGAACAGTGTTATGTCATTCGGCCCATGGAGTCTCCTTCATTCTATCATCAGACACAGGAACAGTATTATGTCATTCGGCCCATGTGGTCTCCCCCATTCTATCATCAGACATAGGAACAGTGTTATGTCATTCGGCCCATGGAGTCTCCTTCATTCTATCATCAGACACAGGAACAGTATTATGTTATTCGTCCCATGAAGTCTGATCCTCCATTCTATCATCAGACACAGGAACAGTATTATGTCATTCGGCCCATGTGGTCTCCCCCATTCTATCATCAGACATAGGAACAGTGTTATGTCATTCGGCCCATGGAGTCTCCTTCATTCTATCATCAGACACAGGAACAGTATTATGTTATTCGTCCCATGAAGTCTGATCCTCCATTCTATCATCAGACACAGGAACAGTATTATGTCATTCGGCCCATGTGGTCTCCTCCATTCTAGCATCAGACATAGGAGCAGTATTATGTCATTTGGCCCAGGTGATCTCCTCCATTCTATCATCAGACATAGGAGCAGTATTATGTCATTCGGCCCATGTGGTCTCCTCCATTCTAGCATCAGACATAGGAGCAGTATTATGTCATTCGGCCCAGGTGATCTCCTCCATTCTATCATCAGACATAGGAACACTATTATGTCATTCGGCCCCTGGAGTCTGCACCTCCATTCTATCATCAGACATAGGAACAGTATTATGTCATTCGGCCCATGGAGTCTCATCCATTCTATCATCAGACACAGGAACAGTATTATGTCATTCGTCCCATGTAGTCTGATCCCCCATTCTATCATCAGACATAGGAACAGTATTATGTCATTCGGCCCATGGAGTCTCATCCATTCTATCCTCATGCACAGGAACAGTATTATGTCATTCGGCCCCTGAAGTCTGATCCTGCATTCTATCATCAGACACAGGAACAGTATTATGTCTTTCAGCCCAAGGAGTCTCCTCCATTCTATCATCAGACATAGGAACAGTGTTATGTCATTCCGCCCATGGAGACTCCTTCATTCTATCATCAGACATAGGAACAGTAGTATGTCATTCGGCCAATGGAGTCTGATCCCCCATTCTATCATCAGACATAGGAACAGTGTTATGTCATTCGGCCCATGGAGTCTGATCCTCCATTCTATTATCAGACATAGGAACAGTATTATGTCATTCGGCCCATGGAGTCTGATCCTCCATTCTATCATCAGACATAGGAACAGTATTATGTCATTCAGCCCATGGAGTATGCTTCCCCATTATATCATCCGACATAGGAACAGAATTATGTCATTAGGCCCATGGAGTCAGATCCTCCATTCTGTCATCAGACATAGGAACAGTTTTATGTCATTCGGCCCATGGAGTCTGCTTCCCCATTCTATCATCCAACATAGGAACAGTATTATGTCATATGGCCCATGGAGTCTGATCCTCCATTCTATCATCAGACATAGGAACAGTATTATGTCATTCGGCCCATGGAGTCTCCTCCATTCTA
This sequence comes from Hemitrygon akajei, assembly GCF_048418815.1. Taxonomy (NCBI): domain Eukaryota; kingdom Metazoa; phylum Chordata; class Chondrichthyes; order Myliobatiformes; family Dasyatidae; genus Hemitrygon; species Hemitrygon akajei. The sequence continues at coordinate 36,873,503 of NC_133151.1, read as the reverse complement.
TCATCAGACATCGGAACAGTATTATGCCATTCGGTTCATGGAGTCTGATCCTCCATTCTATCATCAGACCTAGGAACAGTATTATGTCATTCGGCCCATGGAGTCTGATCCCCCATTCTGTCATCAGACATAGGAACAGTATTATGTCATTCGGCCAATGGAGTCTGATCTCCCAATCTATCATCAGACATAGGAACAGAATTATGTCATTCGGCCCATGGAGTCTGATCCTCCATTCTATCATCAGACATAGGAACAGTATTATGTCATTCGGCCCATGGAGTCTGATACTCCATTCTATCATCAGTCATAGGAACAGTATTATGTCATTCGGCCCAAGGAGTCTGATCCTCCATTCTATCATCAGACATACGAACAGTATTATGTCACTCGGCCCATGGAGTCTCCTCCATTCTATCTTCAGACATAGGAACAGTATTATGTAATTAGGCCCGTGGAGTCAGATCCTCCATTCTGTCATCAGACATAGGAACAGAATTATGTCATTCGGCCCATGGAGTCTGCTTCCCCATTCTATCATCCGACATAGGAACAGTATTATCTCATTAGGCCCATGGAGTCAGATCCTCCATTCTGTCATCAGACATAGGAACAGTATTATGTCATTCGGCCCATGGAGTCTGCTTCCCCATTCTATCATACGACATAGGAACAGTATTATGTCATTAGGCCCATGGAGTCAGATCCTCCATTTTGTCATCAGACATAGGAACAGTATTATGTCATTCGGCCCATGGAGTCTGCTTCCCCATTCTATCATCCGACATAGGAACAGTATTATGTCATTAGGCCCATGGAGTATCCTCCATTCTGTCATCAGACATAGGAACAGTATAATGTCATTCGGCCCATGGAGTCTGATCCCCCATTCTATCATCAGACATAGGAAAAGTATTATGTCATTCGGCCCATGGAGTCTCCTCCATTCTATCATCAGACATAGGAACAGTATAATGTCATTCGGCCCATGGAGTCTGATCCCCCATTCTATCATCAGACATAGGAAAAGTATTATGTCATTCGGCCCATGGAGTCACCTCCATTCTATCATCAGGCATAGGAACAGTATTATGTCATTCGGCCCATAGAGTCTGATCCTCCATTCTGTCATCAGACATAGGAACAGAATTATGTCATTCGGCCCATGGAGTCTGATCCCCCATTCTATCATCAGACATAGGAACAGTATTATGTCATTCAGCCCATGGAGTATGCTTCCCCATTCTATCATCCGACATAGGAACAGTATTATGTCATTAGGCCCATGGAGTCAGATCCTCCATTCTGTCATCAGACATAGGAACAGTATTATGTCATTCGGCCCATGGAGTCTGATTCTCCATTCTGTCCTCAGACATAGTAACAGTATTATGTCATTCGGCCCATGGAGTCTGCTTCCCCATTCTATCATACGACATAGGAACAGTATTATGTCATTAGGCCCATGGAGTCAGATCCTCCATTCTGTCATCAGACATAGGAACAGTATTATGTCATTCGGCCCATGGAGTCTGCTTCCCCATTCTATCATCCGACATAGGAACAGTATTATGTCATTAGGCCCATGGAGTATCCTCCATTCTGTCATCAGACATAGGAACAGTATAATGTCATTCGGCCCATGGAGTCTGATCCCCCATTCTATCATCAGACATAGGAAAAGTATTATGTCATTCGGCCCATGGAGTCTCCTCCATTCTATCATCAGACATAGGAACAGTATTATGTCATTAGGCCCATGGAGTCTCCTCCATTCTATCATCAGACATAGGAACAGTATTATGTCATTCGGCCCATGGAGTCTGCACCTCCATTCTATCATCAGACATAGGATCAGTATTATGTCATTCGGCCATTGGAGTCTCCTCCATTCTATCATCAGACATAGGAACAGTATTATGTCATTCGGCCCATGGAGTCTCCTTCATTCTATCATCAGACATAGGAACAGTAGTATGTCATTTGGCCAATGGAGTCTGATCCCCCATTCTATCATCAGACATAGGAACAGTGTTATGTCATTCGGCCCATGGAGTCTGATCCTCCATTCTATCATCAGACATAGGAACAATATTATGTCATTCGGCCCATGGAGTCTGATTCTCCATTCTATCATCAGACCTAGGAACAGTATTATGTCATTCAGCCCATGGAGTATGCTTCCCCATTCTATCATCCGACATAGGAACAGTATTATGTCATTAGGCCCATGGAGTCAGATCCTCCATTCTGTCATCAGACATAGGAACAGTATTATGTCATTCGGCCCATGGAGTCTGATTCTCCATTCTATCATCAGACATAGGAACAGTATTATGTCATTCAGCCCATGGAGTATGCTTCCCCATTCTATCATCCGACATAGGAACAGTATTATGTCATTAGGCCCATGGAGTCAGATCCTCCATTCTATCATTAGACATAGGAACAGTATTATGTCATTCGGCCCATGGAGTCTGCTTCCCCATTCTATCATCCAACATATGAACAGTATTATGTCTTCAGGCCCATGGAGTCTCCTCCATTCTATCATCAGACATAGGAACAGTATTATGTCATTCAGCCCATGGAGTCTCCTCCATTCTATAATCAGACATAGGAACAGTGTTATGTCATTCCGCCCATGGAGACTCCTTCATTCTATCATCAGACATAGGAACAGTAGTATGTCATTCGGCCAATGGAGTCTGATCCCCCATTCTATCATCAGACATAGGAACAGTGTTATGTCATTCGGCCCATGGAGTCTGATCCTCCATTCTATTATCAGACATAGGAACAGTATTATGTCATTCGGCCCATGGAGTCTGATCCTCCATTCTATCATCAGACATAGGAACAGTATTATGTCATTCGGCCCATGGAGTCTCCTCCATTCTATCATCAGACATCGGAACAGTATTATGTCATTCGTCTCATGGAGTCTGATCCTCCATTCTATCATCAGACCTAGGAACAGTATTATGTCATTCGGCCCATGGAGTCTGATCCCCCATTCTGTCATCAGACATAGGAACAGTATTATGTCATTCGGCCAATGGAGTCTGATCTCCCAATCTATCATCAGACATAGGAACAGAATTATGTCATTCGGCCCATGGAGTCTGATCCTCCATTCTATCATCAGACATAGGAACAGTATTATGTCATTCGGCCCATGGAGTCTGATCCTCCATTCTATCATCAGTCATAGGAACAGTATTATGTCATTCGGCCCAAGGAGTCTGATCCTCCATTCTATCATCAGACATACGAACAGTATTATGTCACTCGGCCCATGGAGTCTCCTCCATTCTATCTTCAGACATAGGAACAGTATTATGTAATTAGGCCCGTGGAGTCAGATCCTCCATTCTGTCATCAGACATAGGAACAGTATTATGTCATTCGGCCCATGGAGTCTGCTTCCCCATTCTATCATCCGACATAGGAACAGTATTATGTCATTAGGCCCATGGAGTCAGATCCTCCATTCTGTCATCAGACATAGGAACAGTATTATGTCATTCGGCCCATGGAGTCTGCTTCCCCATTCTATCATACGACATAGGAACAGTATTATGTCATTAGGCCCATGGAGTCAGATCCTCCATTCTGTCATCAGACATAGGAACAGTATTATGTCATTCGGCCCATGGAGTCTGCTTCCCCATTCAATCATCCGACATAGGAACAGTATTATGTCATTAGGCCCATGGAGTATCCTCCATTCTGTCATCAGACATAGGAACAGTATAATGTCATTCGGCCCATGGAGTCTGATCCCCCATTCTATCATCAGACATAGGAAAAGTATTATGTGATTCGGCCCATGGAGTCTCCTCCATTCTATCATCAGACATAGGAACAGTATAATGTCATTCGGCCCATGGAGTCTGATCCCCCATTCTATCATCAGACATAGGAAAAGTATTATGTCATTCGGCCCATGGAGTCTCCTCCATTCTATCATCAGGCATAGGAACAGTATTATGTCATTCGGCCCATAGAGTCTGATCCTCCATTCTGTCATCAGACATAGGAACAGAATTATGTCATTCGGCCCATGGAGTCTGATCCCCCATTCTATCATCAGACATAGGAACAGTATTATGTCATTCAACCCATGGAGTCTGATCCTCCATTCTATCATCAGTCATAGGAACAGTATTATGTCATTCGGCCCAAGGAGTCTGATCCTCCATTCTATCATCAGACATACGAACAGTATTATGTCACTCGGCCCATGGAGTCTCCTCCATTCTATCATCAGACATAGGAACAGTATTATGTAATTAGGCCCGTGGAGTCAGATCCTCCATTCTGTCATCAGACATAGGAACAGTATTATGTCATTCGGCCCATGGAGTCTGCTTCCCCATTCTATCATCCGACATAGGAACAGTATTATGTCATTAGGCCCATGGAGTCAGATCCTCCATTCTGTCATCAGACATAGTAACAGTATTATGTCATTCGGCCCATGGAGTCTGCTTCCCCATTCTATCATTCGACATAGGAACAGTATTATGTCATTAGGCCCATGGAGTCAGATCCTCCATTCTGTCATCAGACATAGGAACAGTATTATGTCATTCGGCCCATGGAGTCTGCTTCCCCATTCTATCATCCGACATAGGAACAGTATTATGTCATTAGGCCCATGGAGTATCCTCCATTCTGTCATCAGACATAGGAACAGTATAATGTCATTCGGCCCATGGAGTCTGATCCCCCATTCTATCATCAGACATAGGAAAAGTATTATGTCATTCGGCCCATGGAGTCTCCTCCATTCTATCATCAGACATAGGAACAGTATTATGTCATTAGGCCCATGGAGTCTCCTCCATTCTATCATCAGACATAGGAACAGTATTATGTCATTCGGCCCATGGAGTCTGCACCTCCATTCTATCATCAGACATAGGATCAGTATTATGTCATTCGGCCCATGGAGTCTCCTCCATTCTATCATCAGACATAGGAACAGTATTATGTCATTCGGCCCATGGAGTCTCCTTCATTCTATCATCAGACATAGGAACAGTAGTATGTCATTTGGCCAATGGAGTCTGATCCCCCATTCTATCATCAGACATAGGAACAGTGTTATGTCATTCAGCCCAAGGAGTCTGATCCTCCATTCTATCACCAGACATAGGAACAGTATTATGTCATTCAGCCCATGGAGTATGCTTCCCCATTCTATTATCCGACATAGGAACAGTATTATGTCATTAGGCCCATGGAGTCAGATCCTCCATTCTGTCATCAGACATAGGAACAGTATTATGTCATTCGGCCCATGGAGTCTGATTCTCCATTCTATCATCAGACATAGGAACAGTATTATGTCATTCAGCCCATGGAGTATGCTTCCCCATTCTATCATCCGACATAGGAACAGTATTATGTCATTAGGCCCATGGAGTCAGATCCTCCATTCTATCATTAGACATAGGAACAGTATTATGTCATTCGGCCCATGGAGTCTGCTTCCCCATTCTATCATCCAACATATGAACAGTATTATGTCTTCAGGCCCATGGAGTCTCCTCCATTCTATCATCAGACATAGGAACAGTATTATGTCATTCGGCCCATGGAGTCTCCTCCATTCTATAATCAGACAAAGGAACAGTATTATGTCATAAGGCCCATGGAGTCTGATCCCCCATTCTATCATCAGACATAGGAACAGTATTATGTCATTCGGCCCATGGAGTCTGATCCTCCATTCTATCATCAGACATAGGAACAGAATTATGTCATTCGGCCCATGGAGTCTGATCCCCCATTCTATCATCAGACATAGGAACAGTGTTATGTCATTCGGCCCATGGAGTCTCCTTCATTCTATCATCAGACACAGGAACAGTGTTATGTCATTCGGCCCATGGAGTCTCCTTCATTCTATCATCAGACACAGGAACAGTATTATGTCATTCGGCCCATGTGGTCTCCCCCATTCTATCATCAGACATAGGAACAGTGTTATGTCATTCGGCCCATGGAGTCTCCTTCATTCTATCATCAGACACAGGAACAGTATTATGTTATTCGTCCCATGAAGTCTGATCCTCCATTCTATCATCAGACACAGGAACAGTATTATGTCATTCGGCCCATGTGGTCTCCCCCATTCTATCATCAGACATAGGAACAGTGTTATGTCATTCGGCCCATGGAGTCTCCTTCATTCTATCATCAGACACAGGAACAGTATTATGTTATTCGTCCCATGAAGTCTGATCCTCCATTCTATCATCAGACACAGGAACAGTATTATGTCATTCGGCCCATGTGGTCTCCTCCATTCTAGCATCAGACATAGGAGCAGTATTATGTCATTTGGCCCAGGTGATCTCCTCCATTCTATCATCAGACATAGGAACAGTATTATGTCATTCGGCCCATGAAGTCTGATCCTCCATTCTATCATCAGACACAGGAACAGTATTATGTCATTCGGCCCATGTGGTCTCCTCCATTCTAGCATCAGACATAGGAGCAGTATTATGTCATTCGGCCCAGGTGATCTCCTCCATTCTATCATCAGACATAGGAACACTATTATGTCATTCGGCCCCTGGAGTCTGCACCTCCATTCTATCATCAGACATAGGAACAGTATTATGTCATTCGGCCCATGGAGTCTCATCCATTCTATCATCAGACACAGGAACAGTATTATGTCATTCGTCCCATGTAGTCTGATCCCCCATTCTATCATCAGACATAGGAACAGTATTATGTCATTCGGCCCATGGAGTCTCATCCATTCTATCCTCAGACACAGGAACAGTATTATGTCATTCGGCCCCTGAAGTCTGATCCTGCATTCTATCATCAGACACAGGAACAGTATTATGTCTTTCAGCCCAAGGAGTCTCCTCCATTCTATCATCAGACATAGGAACAGTGTTATGTCATTCCGCCCATGGAGACTCCTTCATTCTATCATCAGACATAGGAACAGTATTATGTCATTCGGCCCAAGGAGTCTGATCCTCCATTCTATCATCAGACATACGAACAGTATTATGTCACTCGGCCCATGGAGTCTCCTCCATTCTATCATCAGACATAGGAACAGTATTATGTAATTAGGCCCGTGGAGTCAGATCCTCCATTCTGTCATCAGACATAGGAACAGTATTATGTCATTCGGCCCATGGAGTCTGCTTCCCCATTCTATCATCCGACATAGGAACAGTATTATGTCATTAGGCCCATGGAGTCAGATCCTCCATTCTGTCATCAGACATAGTAACAGTATTATGTCATTCGGCCCATGGAGTCTGCTTCCCCATTCTATCATTCGACATAGGAACAGTATTATGTCATTAGGCCCATGGAGTCAGATCCTCCATTCTGTCATCAGACATAGGAACAGTATTATGTCATTCGGCCCATGGAGTCTGCTTCCCCATTCTATCATCCGACATAGGAACAGTATTATGTCATTAGGCCCATGGAGTATCCTCCATTCTGTCATCAGACATAGGAACAGTATAATGTCATTCGGCCCATGGAGTCTGATCCCCCATTCTATCATCAGACATAGGAAAAGTATTATGTCATTCGGCCCATGGAGTCTCCTCCATTCTATCATCAGACATAGGAACAGTATTATGTCATTAGGCCCATGGAGTCTCCTCCATTCTATCATCAGACATAGGAACAGTATTATGTCATTCGGCCCATGGAGTCTGCACCTCCATTCTATCATCAGACATAGGATCAGTATTATGTCATTCGGCCCATGGAGTCTCCTCCATTCTATCATCAGACATAGGAACAGTATTATGTCATTCGGCCCATGGAGTCTCCTTCATTCTATCATCAGACATAGGAACAGTAGTATGTCATTTGGCCAATGGAGTCTGATCCCCCATTCTATCATCAGACATAGGAACAGTGTTATGTCATTCGGCCCAAGGAGTCTGATCCTCCATTCTATCACCAGACATAGGAACAATATTATGTCATTCGGCCCATGGAGTCTGATTCTCCATTCTATCATCAGACATAGGAACAGTATTATGTCATTCAGCCCATGGAGTATGCTTCCCCATTCTATCATCCGACATAGGAACAGTATTATGTCATTAGGCCCATGGAGTCAGATCCTCCATTCTGTCATCAGACATAGGAACAGTATTATGTCATTCGGCCCATGGAGTCTGATTCTCCATTCTATCATCAGACATAGGAACAGTATTATGTCATTCAGCCCATGGAGTATGCTTCCCCATTCTATCATCCGACATAGGAACAGTATTATGTCATTAGGCCCATGGAGTCAGATCCTCCATTCTATCATTAGACATAGGAACAGTATTATGTCATTCGGCCCATGGAGTCTGCTTCCCCATTCTATCATCCAACATATGAACAGTATTATGTCTTCAGGCCCATGGAGTCTCCTCCATTCTATCATCAGACATAAGAACAGTATTATGTCATTCGGCCCATGGAGCCTCCTCCATTCTATAATCAGACAAAGGAACAGTATTATGTCATAAGGCCCATGGAGTCTGATCCCCCATTCTATCATCAGACATAGGAACAGTATTATGTCATTCGGCCCATGGAGTCTGATCCTCCATTCTATCATCAGACATAGGAACAGAATTATGTCATACGGCCCATGGAGTCTGATCCCCCATTCTATCATCAGACATAGGAACAGTGTTATGTCATTCGGCCCATGGAGTCTCCTTCATTCTATCATCAGACACAGGAACAGTGTTATGTCATTCGGCCCATGGAGTCTCCTTCATTCTATCATCAGACACAGGAACAGTATTATGTCATTCGGCCCATGTGGTCTCCCCCATTCTATCATCAGACATAGGAACAGTGTTATGTCATTCGGCCCATGGAGTCTCCTTCATTCTATCATCAGACACAGGAACAGTATTATGTTATTCGTCCCATGAAGTCTGATCCTCCATTCTATCATCAGACACAGGAACAGTATTATGTCATTCGGCCCATGTGGTCTCCCCCATTCTATCATCAGACATAGGAACAGTGTTATGTCATTCGGCCCATGGAGTCTCCTTCATTCTATCATCAGACACAGGAACAGTATTATGTTATTCGTCCCATGAAGTCTGATCCTCCATTCTATCATCAGACACAGGAACAGTATTATGTCATTCGGCCCATGTGGTCTCCTCCATTCTAGCATCAGACATAGGAGCAGTATTATGTCATTTGGCCCAGGTGATCTCCTCCATTCTATCATCAGACATAGGAGCAGTATTATGTCATTCGGCCCATGTGGTCTCCTCCATTCTAGCATCAGACATAGGAGCAGTATTATGTCATTCGGCCCAGGTGATCTCCTCCATTCTATCATCAGACATAGGAACACTATTATGTCATTCGGCCCCTGGAGTCTGCACCTCCATTCTATCATCAGACATAGGAACAGTATTATGTCATTCGGCCCATGGAGTCTCATCCATTCTATCATCAGACACAGGAACAGTATTATGTCATTCGTCCCATGTAGTCTGATCCCCCATTCTATCATCAGACATAGGAACAGTATTATGTCATTCGGCCCATGGAGTCTCATCCATTCTATCCTCATGCACAGGAACAGTATTATGTCATTCGGCCCCTGAAGTCTGATCCTGCATTCTATCATCAGACACAGGAACAGTATTATGTCTTTCAGCCCAAGGAGTCTCCTCCATTCTATCATCAGACATAGGAACAGTGTTATGTCATTCCGCCCATGGAGACTCCTTCATTCTATCATCAGACATAGGAACAGTAGTATGTCATTCGGCCAATGGAGTCTGATCCCCCATTCTATCATCAGACATAGGAACAGTGTTATGTCATTCGGCCCATGGAGTCTGATCCTCCATTCTATTATCAGACATAGGAACAGTATTATGTCATTCGGCCCATGGAGTCTGATCCTCCATTCTATCATCAGACATAGGAACAGTATTATGTCATTCAGCCCATGGAGTATGCTTCCCCATTATATCATCCGACATAGGAACAGAATTATGTCATTAGGCCCATGGAGTCAGATCCTCCATTCTGTCATCAGACATAGGAACAGTTTTATGTCATTCGGCCCATGGAGTCTGCTTCCCCATTCTATCATCCAACATAGGAACAGTATTATGTCATATGGCCCATGGAGTCTGATCCTCCATTCTATCATCAGACATAGGAACAGTATTATGTCATTCGGCCCATGGAGTCTCCTCCATTCTATCATCAGACATCGGAACAGTATTATGCCATTCGGTTCATGGAGTCTGATCCTCCATTCTATCATCAGACCTAGGAACAGTATTATGTCATTCGGCCCATGGAGTCTGATCCCCCATTCTGTCATCAGACATAGGAACAGTATTATGTCATTCGGCCAATGGAGTCTGATCTCCCAATCTATCATCAGACATAGGAACAGAATTATGTCATTCGGCCCATGGAGTCTGATCCTCCATTCTATCATCAGACATAGGAACAGTATTATGTCATTCGGCCCATGGAGTCTGATACTCCATTCTATCATCAGTCATAGGAACAGTATTATGTCATTCGGCCCAAGGAGTCTGATCCTCCATTCTATCATCAGACATACGAACAGTATTATGTCACTCGGCCCATGGAGTCTCCTCCATTCTATCTTCAGACATAGGAACAGTATTATGTAATTAGGCCCGTGGAGTCAGATCCTCCATTCTGTCATCAGACATAGGAACAGAATTATGTCATTCGGCCCATGGAGTCTGCTTCCCCATTCTATCATCCGACATAGGAACAGTATTATCTCATTAGGCCCATGGAGTCAGATCCTCCATTCTGTCATCAGACATAGGAACAGTATTATGTCATTCGGCCCATGGAGTCTGCTTCCCCATTCTATCATACGACATAGGAACAGTATTATGTCATTAGGCCCATGGAGTCAGATCCTCCATTTTGTCATCAGACATAGGAACAGTATTATGTCATTCGGCCCATGGAGTCTGCTTCCCCATTCTATCATCCGACATAGGAACAGTATTATGTCATTAGGCCCATGGAGTATCCTCCATTCTGTCATCAGACATAGGAACAGTATAATGTCATTCGGCCCATGGAGTCTGATCCCCCATTCTATCATCAGACATAGGAAAAGTATTATGTCATTCGGCCCATGGAGTCTCCTCCATTCTATCATCAGACATAGGAACAGTATAATGTCATTCGGCCCATGGAGTCTGATCCCCCATTCTATCATCAGACATAGGAAAAGTATTATGTCATTCGGCCCATGGAGTCACCTCCATTCTATCATCAGGCATAGGAACAGTATTATGTCATTCGGCCCATAGAGTCTGATCCTCCATTCTGTCATCAGACATAGGAACAGAATTATGTCATTCGGCCCATGGAGTCTGATCCCCCATTCTATCATCAGACATAGGAACAGTATTATGTCATTCAGCCCATGGAGTATGCTTCCCCATTCTATCATCCGACATAGGAACAGTATTATGTCATTAGGCCCATGGAGTCAGATCCTCCATTCTGTCATCAGACATAGGAACAGTATTATGTCATTCGGCCCATGGAGTCTGATTCTCCATTCTGTCCTCAGACATAGTAACAGTATTATGTCATTCGGCCCATGGAGTCTGCTTCCCCATTCTATCATACGACATAGGAACAGTATTATGTCATTAGGCCCATGGAGTCAGATCCTCCATTCTGTCATCAGACATAGGAACAGTATTATGTCATTCGGCCCATGGAGTCTGCTTCCCCATTCTATCATCCGACATAGGAACAGTATTATGTCATTAGGCCCATGGAGTATCCTCCATTCTGTCATCAGACATAGGAACAGTATAATGTCATTCGGCCCATGGAGTCTGATCCCCCATTCTATCATCAGACATAGGAAAAGTATTATGTCATTCGGCCCATGGAGTCTCCTCCATTCTATCATCAGACATAGGAACAGTATTATGTCATTAGGCCCATGGAGTCTCCTCCATTCTATCATCAGACATAGGAACAGTATTATGTCATTCGGCCCATGGAGTCTGCACCTCCATTCTATCATCAGACATAGGATCAGTATTATGTCATTCGGCCATTGGAGTCTCCTCCATTCTATCATCAGACATAGGAACAGTATTATGTCATTCGGCCCATGGAGTCTCCTTCATTCTATCATCAGACATAGGAACAGTAGTATGTCATTTGGCCAATGGAGTCTGATCCCCCATTCTATCATCAGACATAGGAACAGTGTTATGTCATTCGGCCCATGGAGTCTGATCCTCCATTCTATCATCAGACATAGGAACAATATTATGTCATTCGGCCCATGGAGTCTGATTCTCCATTCTATCATCAGACCTAGGAACAGTATTATGTCATTCAGCCCATGGAGTATGCTTCCCCATTCTATCATCCGACATAGGAACAGTATTATGTCATTAGGCCCATGGAGTCAGATCCTCCATTCTGTCATCAGACATAGGAACAGTATTATGTCATTCGGCCCATGGAGTCTGATTCTCCATTCTATCATCAGACATAGGAACAGTATTATGTCATTCAGCCCATGGAGTATGCTTCCCCATTCTATCATCCGACATAGGAACAGTATTATGTCATTAGGCCCATGGAGTCAGATCCTCCATTCTATCATTAGACATAGGAACAGTATTATGTCATTCGGCCCATGGAGTCTGCTTCCCCATTCTATCATCCAACATATGAACAGTATTATGTCTTCAGGCCCATGGAGTCTCCTCCATTCTATCATCAGACATAGGAACAGTATTATGTCATTCAGCCCATGGAGTCTCCTCCATTCTATAATCAGACATAGGAACAGTGTTATGTCATTCCGCCCATGGAGACTCCTTCATTCTATCATCAGACATAGGAACAGTAGTATGTCATTCGGCCAATGGAGTCTGATCCCCCATTCTATCATCAGACATAGGAACAGTGTTATGTCATTCGGCCCATGGAGTCTGATCCTCCATTCTATTATCAGACATAGGAACAGTATTATGTCATTCGGCCCATGGAGTCTGATCCTCCATTCTATCATCAGACATAGGAACAGTATTATGTCATTCGGCCCATGGAGTCTCCTCCATTCTATCATCAGACATCGGAACAGTATTATGTCATTCGTCTCATGGAGTCTGATCCTCCATTCTATCATCAGACCTAGGAACAGTATTATGTCATTCGGCCCATGGAGTCTGATCCCCCATTCTGTCATCAGACATAGGAACAGTATTATGTCATTCGGCCAATGGAGTCTGATCTCCCAATCTATCATCAGACATAGGAACAGAATTATGTCATTCGGCCCATGGAGTCTGATCCTCCATTCTATCATCAGACATAGGAACAGTATTATGTCATTCGGCCCATGGAGTCTGATCCTCCATTCTATCATCAGTCATAGGAACAGTATTATGTCATTCGGCCCAAGGAGTCTGATCCTCCATTCTATCATCAGACATACGAACAGTATTATGTCACTCGGCCCATGGAGTCTCCTCCATTCTATCTTCAGACATAGGAACAGTATTATGTAATTAGGCCCGTGGAGTCAGATCCTCCATTCTGTCATCAGACATAGGAACAGTATTATGTCATTCGGCCCATGGAGTCTGCTTCCCCATTCTATCATCCGACATAGGAACAGTATTATGTCATTAGGCCCATGGAGTCAGATCCTCCATTCTGTCATCAGACATAGGAACAGTATTATGTCATTCGGCCCATGGAGTCTGCTTCCCCATTCTATCATACGACATAGGAACAGTATTATGTCATTAGGCCCATGGAGTCAGATCCTCCATTCTGTCATCAGACATAGGAACAGTATTATGTCATTCGGCCCATGGAGTCTGCTTCCCCATTCAATCATCCGACATAGGAACAGTATTATGTCATTAGGCCCATGGAGTATCCTCCATTCTGTCATCAGACATAGGAACAGTATAATGTCATTCGGCCCATGGAGTCTGATCCCCCATTCTATCATCAGACATAGGAAAAGTATTATGTGATTCGGCCCATGGAGTCTCCTCCATTCTATCATCAGACATAGGAACAGTATAATGTCATTCGGCCCATGGAGTCTGATCCCCCATTCTATCATCAGACATAGGAAAAGTATTATGTCATTCGGCCCATGGAGTCTCCTCCATTCTATCATCAGGCATAGGAACAGTATTATGTCATTCGGCCCATAGAGTCTGATCCTCCATTCTGTCATCAGACATAGGAACAGAATTATGTCATTCGGCCCATGGAGTCTGATCCCCCATTCTATCATCAGACATAGGAACAGTATTATGTCATTCAACCCATGGAGTCTGATCCTCCATTCTATCATCAGTCATAGGAACAGTATTATGTCATTCGGCCCAAGGAGTCTGATCCTCCATTCTATCATCAGACATACGAACAGTATTATGTCACTCGGCCCATGGAGTCTCCTCCATTCTATCATCAGACATAGGAACAGTATTATGTAATTAGGCCCGTGGAGTCAGATCCTCCATTCTGTCATCAGACATAGGAACAGTATTATGTCATTCGGCCCATGGAGTCTGCTTCCCCATTCTATCATCCGACATAGGAACAGTATTATGTCATTAGGCCCATGGAGTCAGATCCTCCATTCTGTCATCAGACATAGTAACAGTATTATGTCATTCGGCCCATGGAGTCTGCTTCCCCATTCTATCATTCGACATAGGAACAGTATTATGTCATTAGGCCCATGGAGTCAGATCCTCCATTCTGTCATCAGACATAGGAACAGTATTATGTCATTCGGCCCATGGAGTCTGCTTCCCCATTCTATCATCCGACATAGGAACAGTATTATGTCATTAGGCCCATGGAGTATCCTCCATTCTGTCATCAGACATAGGAACAGTATAATGTCATTCGGCCCATGGAGTCTGATCCCCCATTCTATCATCAGACATAGGAAAAGTATTATGTCATTCGGCCCATGGAGTCTCCTCCATTCTATCATCAGACATAGGAACAGTATTATGTCATTAGGCCCATGGAGTCTCCTCCATTCTATCATCAGACATAGGAACAGTATTATGTCATTCGGCCCATGGAGTCTGCACCTCCATTCTATCATCAGACATAGGATCAGTATTATGTCATTCGGCCCATGGAGTCTCCTCCATTCTATCATCAGACATAGGAACAGTATTATGTCATTCGGCCCATGGAGTCTCCTTCATTCTATCATCAGACATAGGAACAGTAGTATGTCATTTGGCCAATGGAGTCTGATCCCCCATTCTATCATCAGACATAGGAACAGTGTTATGTCATTCAGCCCAAGGAGTCTGATCCTCCATTCTATCACCAGACATAGGAACAGTATTATGTCATTCAGCCCATGGAGTATGCTTCCCCATTCTATTATCCGACATAGGAACAGTATTATGTCATTAGGCCCATGGAGTCAGATCCTCCATTCTGTCATCAGACATAGGAACAGTATTATGTCATTCGGCCCATGGAGTCTGATTCTCCATTCTATCATCAGACATAGGAACAGTATTATGTCATTCAGCCCATGGAGTATGCTTCCCCATTCTATCATCCGACATAGGAACAGTATTATGTCATTAGGCCCATGGAGTCAGATCCTCCATTCTATCATTAGACATAGGAACAGTATTATGTCATTCGGCCCATGGAGTCTGCTTCCCCATTCTATCATCCAACATATGAACAGTATTATGTCTTCAGGCCCATGGAGTCTCCTCCATTCTATCATCAGACATAGGAACAGTATTATGTCATTCGGCCCATGGAGTCTCCTCCATTCTATAATCAGACAAAGGAACAGTATTATGTCATAAGGCCCATGGAGTCTGATCCCCCATTCTATCATCAGACATAGGAACAGTATTATGTCATTCGGCCCATGGAGTCTGATCCTCCATTCTATCATCAGACATAGGAACAGAATTATGTCATTCGGCCCATGGAGTCTGATCCCCCATTCTATCATCAGACATAGGAACAGTGTTATGTCATTCGGCCCATGGAGTCTCCTTCATTCTATCATCAGACACAGGAACAGTGTTATGTCATTCGGCCCATGGAGTCTCCTTCATTCTATCATCAGACACAGGAACAGTATTATGTCATTCGGCCCATGTGGTCTCCCCCATTCTATCATCAGACATAGGAACAGTGTTATGTCATTCGGCCCATGGAGTCTCCTTCATTCTATCATCAGACACAGGAACAGTATTATGTTATTCGTCCCATGAAGTCTGATCCTCCATTCTATCATCAGACACAGGAACAGTATTATGTCATTCGGCCCATGTGGTCTCCCCCATTCTATCATCAGACATAGGAACAGTGTTATGTCATTCGGCCCATGGAGTCTCCTTCATTCTATCATCAGACACAGGAACAGTATTATGTTATTCGTCCCATGAAGTCTGATCCTCCATTCTATCATCAGACACAGGAACAGTATTATGTCATTCGGCCCATGTGGTCTCCTCCATTCTAGCATCAGACATAGGAGCAGTATTATGTCATTTGGCCCAGGTGATCTCCTCCATTCTATCATCAGACATAGGAACAGTATTATGTCATTCGGCCCATGAAGTCTGATCCTCCATTCTATCATCAGACACAGGAACAGTATTATGTCATTCGGCCCATGTGGTCTCCTCCATTCTAGCATCAGACATAGGAGCAGTATTATGTCATTCGGCCCAGGTGATCTCCTCCATTCTATCATCAGACATAGGAACACTATTATGTCATTCGGCCCCTGGAGTCTGCACCTCCATTCTATCATCAGACATAGGAACAGTATTATGTCATTCGGCCCATGGAGTCTCATCCATTCTATCATCAGACACAGGAACAGTATTATGTCATTCGTCCCATGTAGTCTGATCCCCCATTCTATCATCAGACATAGGAACAGTATTATGTCATTCGGCCCATGGAGTCTCATCCATTCTATCCTCAGACACAGGAACAGTATTATGTCATTCGGCCCCTGAAGTCTGATCCTGCATTCTATCATCAGACACAGGAACAGTATTATGTCTTTCAGCCCAAGGAGTCTCCTCCATTCTATCATCAGACATAGGAACAGTGTTATGTCATTCCGCCCATGGAGACTCCTTCATTCTATCATCAGACATAGGAACAGTAGTATGTCATTCGGCCAATGGAGTCTGATCCCCCATTCTATCATCAGACATAGGAACAGTGTTATGTCATTCGGCCCATGGAGTCTGATCCTCCATTCTATTATCAGACATAGGAACAGTATTATGTCATTCGGCCCATGGAGTCTGATCCTCCATTCTATCATCAGACATTATGAACAGTATTATGTCATTCAGCCCATGGAGTATGCTTCCCCATTATATCATCCGACATAGGAACAGAATTATGTCATTAGGCCCATGGAGTCAGATCCTCCATTCTGTCATCAGACATAGGAACAGTTTTATGTCATTCGGCCCATGGAGTCTGCTTCCCCATTCTATCATCCAACATAGGAACAGTATTATGTCATATGGCCCATGGAGTCTGATCCTCCATTCTATCATCAGACATAGGAACAGTATTATGTCATTCGGCCCATGGAGTCTCCTCCATTCTATCATCAGACATCGGAACAGTATTATGCCATTCGGCTCATGGAGTCTGATCCTCCATTCTATCATCAGACCTAGGAACAGTATTATGTCATTCGGCCCATGGAGTCTGATCCCCCATTCTGTCATCAGACATAGGAACAGTATTATGTCATTCGGCCAATGGAGTCTGATCTCCCAATCTATCATCAGACATAGGAACAGAATTATGTCATTCGGCCCATGGAGTCTGATCCTCCATTCTATCATCAGACATAGGAACAGTATTATGTCATTCGGCCCATGGAGTCTGATACTCCATTCTATCATCAGTCATAGGAACAGTATTATGTCATTCGGCCCAAGGAGTCTGATCCTCCATTCTATCATCAGACATACGAACAGTATTATGTCACTCGGCCCATGGAGTCTCCTCCATTCTATCTTCAGACATAGGAACAGTATTATGTAATTAGGCCCGTGGAGTCAGATCCTCCATTCTGTCATCAGACATAGGAACAGAATTATGTCATTCGGCCCATGGAGTCTGCTTCCCCATTCTATCATCCGACATAGGAACAGTATTATCTCATTAGGCCCATGGAGTCAGATCCTCCATTCTGTCATCAGACATAGGAACAGTATTATGTCATTCGGCCCATGGAGTCTGCTTCCCCATTCTATCATACGACATAGGAACAGTATTATGTCATTAGGCCCATGGAGTCAGATCCTCCATTTTGTCATCAGACATAGGAACAGTATTATGTCATTCGGCCCATGGAGTCTGCTTCCCCATTCTATCATCCGACATAGGAACAGTATTATGTCATTAGGCCCATGGAGTATCCTCCATTCTGTCATCAGACATAGGAACAGTATAATGTCATTCGGCCCATGGAGTCTGATCCCCCATTCTATCATCAGACATAGGAAAAGTATTATGTCATTCGGCCCATGGAGTCTCCTCCATTCTATCATCAGACATAGGAACAGTATAATGTCATTCGGCCCATGGAGTCTGATCCCCCATTCTATCATCAGACATAGGAAAAGTATTATGTCATTCGGCCCATGGAGTCTCCTCCATTCTATCATCAGGCATAGGAACAGTATTATGTCATTCGGCCCATAGAGTCTGATCCTCCATTCTGTCATCAGACATAGGAACAGAATTATGTCATTCGGCCCATGGAGTCTGATCCCCCATTCTATCATCAGACATAGGAACAGAATTATGTCATTCAGCCCATGGAGTATGCTTCCCCATTCTATCATCCGACATAGGAACAGTATTATGTCATTAGGCCCATGGAGTCAGATCCTCCATTCTGTCATCAGACATATGAACAGTATTATGTCATTCGGCCCATGGAGTCTGATTCTCCATTCTGTCCTCAGACATAGTAACAGTATTATGTCATTCGGCCCATGGAGTCTGCTTCCCCATTCTATCATACGACATAGGAACAGTATTATGTCATTAGGCCCATGGAGTCAGATCCTCCATTCTGTCATCAGACATAGGAACAGTATTATGTCATTCGGCCCATGGAGTCTGCTTCCCCATTCTATCATCCGACATAGGAACAGTATTATGTCATTAGGCCCATGGAGTATCCTCCATTCTGTCATCAGACATAGGAACAGTATAATGTCATTCGGCCCATGGAGTCTGATCCCCCATTCTATCATCAGACATTGGAAAAGTATTATGTCATTCGGCCCATGGAGTCTCCTCCATTCTATCATCAGACATAGGAACAGTATTATGTCATTAGGCCCATGGAGTCTCCTCCATTCTATCATCAGACATAGGAACAGTATTATGTCATTCGGCCCATGGAGTCTGCACCTCCATTCTATCATCAGACATAGGATCAGTATTATGTCATTCGGCCATTGGAGTCTCCTCCATTCTATCATCAGACATAGGAACAGTATTATGTCATTCGGCCCATGGAGTCTCCTTCATTCTATCATCAGACATAGGAACAGTAGTATGTCATTTGGCCAATGGAGTCTGATCCCCCATTCTATCATCAGACATAGGAACAGTGTTATGTCATTCGGCCCATGGAGTCTGATCCTCCATTCTATCATCAGACATAGGAACAATATTATGTCATTCGGCCCATGGAGTCTGATTCTCCATTCTATCATCAGACCTAGGAACAGTATTATGTCATTCAGCCCATGGAGTATGCTTCCCCATTCTATCATCCGACATAGGAACAGTATTATGTCATTAGGCCCATGGAGTCAGATCCTCCATTCTGTCATCAGACATAGGAACAGTATTATGTCATTCGGCCCATGGAGTCTGATTCTCCATTCTATCATCAGACATAGGAACAGTATTATGTCATTCAGCCCATGGAGTATGCTTCCCCATTCTATCATCCGACATAGGAACAGTATTATGTCATTAGGCCCATGGAGTCAGATCCTCCATTCTATCATTAGACATAGGAACAGTATTATGTCATTCGGCCCATGGAGTCTGCTTCCCCATTCTATCATCCAACATATGAACAGTATTATGTCTTCAGGCCCATGGAGTCTCCTCCATTCTATCATCAGACATAGGAACAGTATTATGTCATTCAGCCCATGGAGTCTCCTCCATTCTATAATCAGACATAGGAACAGTGTTATGTCATTCCGCCCATGGAGACTCCTTCATTCTATCATCAGACATAGGAACAGTAGTATGTCATTCGGCCAATGGAGTCTGATCCCCCATTCTATCATCAGACATAGGAACAGTGTTATGTCATTCGGCCCATGGAGTCTGATCCTCCATTCTATTATCAGACATAGGAACAGTATTATGTCATTCGGCCCATGGAGTCTGATCCTCCATTCTATCATCAGACATAGGAACAGTATTATGTCATTCAGCCCATGGAGTATGCTTCCCCATTATATCATCCGACATAGGAACAGAATTATGTCATTAGGCCCATGGAGTCAGATCCTCCATTCTGTCATCAGACATAGGAACAGTTTTATGTCATTCGGCCCATGGAGTCTGCTTCCCCATTCTATCATCCAACATAGGAACAGTATTATGTCATATGGCCCATGGAGTCTGATCCTCCATTCTATCATCAGACATAGGAACAGTATTATGTCATTCGGCCCATGGAGTCTCCTCCATTCTATCATCAGACATCGGAACAGTATTATGTCATTCGGCTCATGGAGTCTGATCCTCCATTCTATCATCAGACCTAGGAACAGTATTATGTCATTCGGCCCATGGAGTCTGATCCCCCATTCTGTCATCAGACATAGGAACAGTATTATGTCATTCGGCCAATGGAGTCTGATCTCCCAATCTATCATCAGACATAGGAACAGAATTATGTCATTCGGCCCATGGAGTCTGATCCTCCATTCTATCATCAGACATAGGAACAGTATTATGTCATTCGGCCCATGGAGTCTGATCCTCCATTCTATCATCAGTCATAGGAACAGTATTATGTCATTCGGCCCAAGGAGTCTGATCCTCCATTCTATCATCAGACATACGAACAGTATTATGTCACTCGGCCCATGGAGTCTCCTCCATTCTATCTTCAGACATAGGAACAGTATTATGTAATTAGGCCCGTGGAGTCAGATCCTCCATTCTGTCATCAGACATAGGAACAGAATTATGTCATTCGGCCCATGGAGTCTGCTTCCCCATTCTATCATCCGACATAGGAACAGTATTATCTCATTAGGCCCATGGAGTCAGATCCTCCATTCTGTCATCAGACATAGGAACAGTATTATGTCATTCGGCCCATGGAGTCTGCTTCCCCATTCTATCATACGACATAGGAACAGTATTATGTCATTAGGCCCATGGAGTCAGATCCTCCATTCTGTCATCAGACATAGGAACAGTATTATGTCATTCGGCCCATGGAGTCTGCTTCCCCATTCTATCATCCGACATAGGAACAGTATTATGTCATTAGGCCCATGGAGTATCCTCCATTCTGTCATCAGACATAGGAACAGTGTTATGTCATTCGGCCCATGGAGTCTGATCCCCCATTCTATCATCAGACATAGGAAAAGTATTATGTCATTCGGCCCATGGAGTCTCCTCCATTCTATCATCAGACATAGGAACAGTATAATGTCATTCGGCCCATGGAGTCTGATCCCCCATTCTATCATCAGACATAGGAAAAGTATTATGTCATTCGGCCCATGGAGTCTCCTCCATTCTATCATCAGGCATAGGAACAGTATTATGTCATTCGGCCCATAGAGTCTGATCCTCCATTCTGTCATCAGACATAGGAACAGAATTATGTCATTCGGCCCATGGAGTCTGATCCCCCATTCTATCATCAGACATAGGAACAGTATTATGTCATTCAGCCCATGGAGTATGCTTCCCCATTCTATCATCCGACATAGGAACAGTATTATGTCATTAGGCCCATGGAGTCAGATCCTCCATTCTGTCATCAGACATAGGAACAGTATTATGTCATTCGGCCCATGGAGTCTGATTCTCCATTCTGTCCTCAGACATAGTAACAGTATTATGTCATTCGGCCCATGGAGTCTGCTTCCCCATTCTATCATACGACATAGGAACAGTATTATGTCATTAGGCCCATGGAGTCAGATCCTCCATTCTGTCATCAGACATAGGAACATTATTATGTCATTCGGCCCATGGTGTCTGCTTCCCCATTCTATCATCCGACATAGGAACAGTATTATGTCATTAGGCCCATGGAGTATCCTCCATTCTGTCATCAGACATAGGAACAATATAATGTCATTCGGCCCATGGAGTCTGATCCCCCATTCTATCATCAGACATAGGAAAAGTATTATGTCATTCGGCCCATGGAGTCTCCTCCATTCTATCATCAGACATAGGAACAGTATTATGTCATTAGGCCCATGGAGTCTCCTCCATTCTATCATCAGACATAGGAACAGTATTATGTCATTCGGCCCATGGAGTCTGCACCTCCATTCTATCATCAGACATAGGATCAGTATTATGTCATTCGGCCATTGGAGTCTCCTCCATTCTATCATCAGACATAGGAACAGTATTATGTCATTCGGCCCATGGAGTCTCCTTCATTCTATCATCAGACATAGGAACAGTAGTATGTCATTTGGGCAATGGAGTCTGATCCCCCATTCTATCATCAGACATAGGAACAGTGTTATGTCATTCGGCCCATGGAGTCTGATCCTCCATTCTATCATCAGACATAGGAACAATATTATGTCATTCGGCCCATGGAGTCTGATTCTCCATTCTATCATCAGACCTAGGAACAGTATTATGTCATTCAGCCCATGGAGTATGCTTCCCCATTCTATCATCCGACATAGGAACAGTATTATGTCATTAGGCCCATGGAGTCAGATCCTCCATTCTGTCATCAGACATAGGAACAGTATTATGTCATTCGGCCCATGGAGTCTGATTCTCCATTCTATCATCAGACATAGGAACAGTATTATGTCATTCAGCCCAAGGAGTATGCTTCCCCATTCTATCATCCGACATAGGAACAGTATTATGTCATTAGGCCCATGGAGTCAGATCCTCCATTCTATCATTAGACATAGGAACAGTATTATGTCATTCGGCCCATGGAGTCTGCTTCCCCATTCTATCATCCAACATATGAACAGTATTATGTCTTCAGGCCCATGGAGTCTCCTCCATTCTATCATCAGACATAGGAACAGTATTATGTCATTCAGCCCATGGAGTCTCCTCCATTCTATAATCAGACAAAGGAACAGTATTATGTCATTCGGCCCATGGAGTCTCCTTCATTCTATCATCAGACATAGGAACAGTAGTATGTCATTTGGCCAATGGAGTCTGATCCCCCATTCTATCATCAGACATAGGAACAGTGTTATGTCATTCGGCCCATGGAGTCTGATCCTCCATTCTATCATCAGACATAGGAACAATATTATGTCATTCGGCCCATGGAGTCTGATTCTCCATTCTATCATCAGACATAGGAACAGTATTATGTCATTCAGCCCATGGAGTATGCTTCCCCATTCTATCATCCGACATAGGAACAGTATTATGTCATTAGGCCCATGGAGTCAGATCCTCCATTCTGTCATCAGACATAGGAACAGTATTATGTCATTTGGCCCATGGAGTCTGATTCTCCATTCTATCATCAGACATAGGAACAGTATTATGTCATTCAGCCCATGGAGTATGCTTCCCCATTCTATCATCCGACATAGGAACAGTATTATGTCATTAGGCCCATGGAGTCAGATCCTCCATTCTATCATTAGACATAGGAACAGTATTATGTCATTCGGCCCATGGAGTCTGCTTCCCCATTCTATCATCCAACATCTGAACGGTATTATGTCTTCAGGCCCATGGAGTCTCCTCCAATCTATCATCAGACATAGGAACAGTATTATGTCATTCAGCCCATGGAGTCTCCTCCATTCTATAATCAGACAAAGGAACAGTATTATGTCATAAGGCCCATGGAGTCTGATCCTCCATTCTATCATCAGACATCGGAACAGTATTATGTCATTAGGCCCATGGAGTCTGATCCCCCATTCTATCATCAGACATAGGAACAGTATTATGTCATTCGGCCCATGGAGTCTGATCCTGCATTCTATCATCAGACATAGGAACAGAATTATGTCATTCGGCCCATGGAGTCTGATCCCCCATTCTATCATCAGACATAGGAACAGTGTTATGTCATTCGGCCCATGGAGTCTCCTTCATTCTATCATCAGACACAGGAACAGTATTATGTTATTCGGCCCATGAAGTCTGATCCTCCATTCTATCATCAGACACAGGAACAGTATTATGTCATTCGGCCCATGTGGTCTCCTCCATTCTAGCATCAGAAATAGGAGCAGTATTATGTCATTCGGCCCAGGTGATCTCCTCCATTCTATCATCAGACATAGGAACAGTATTATGTCATTCGGCCCATGAAGTCTGATCCTCCATTCTGTCATCAGACACAGGAACAGTATTATGTCATTCGGCCCATGTGGTCTCTTCCATTCTAGCATCAGACATAGGAGCAGTATTATGTCATTCGGCCCAGGTGATCTCCTCCATTCTATCATCAGACATAGGAACACTATTATGTCATTCGGCCCATGGAGTCTGCACCTCCATTCTATCATCAGACCTAGGAACAGTATTATGTCATTCGGCCCATGGAGTCTCATCCATTCTATCATCAGACACAGGAACAGTATTATGTCATTCGTCCCATGTAGTCTGATCCCCCATTCTATCATCAGACATAGGAACAGTATTATGTCATTCGGCCCATGGAGTCTCATCCATTCTATCATCAGACACAGGAACAGTATTATGTCATTCGGCCCCTGAAGTCTGATCCTGCATTCTATCATCAGACACAGGAACAGTATTATGTCTTTCAGCCCAAGGAGTCTCCTCCATTCTATCATCAGACATAGGAACAGTGTTATGTCATTCGGCCCATGGAGTTTGATCCTCCATTCTATCATCAGACATAGGAACAGTATTATGTCATTCGGCACATGGAGTCTGATCCTCCATTCTATCATCAGACACAGGAACAGTATTATGTCATTCGTCCCATGTAGTCTGATCCCCCATTCTATCATCAGACATAGGAACAGTATTATGTCATTCGGCCCATGGAGTCTCATCCATTCTATCATCAGACACAGGAACAGTATTATGTCATTCGGCCCCTAAAGTCTGATCCTGCATTCTATCATCAGACACAGGAACAGTATTATGTCTTTCAGCCCAAGGAGTCTCCTCCATTCTATCATCAGACATAGGAACAGTGTTATGTCATTCGGCCCATGGAGTCTGATCCTCCATTCTATCATCAGACATAGGAACAGTATTAAGTCATTCGGCCCATGGAGTCTGATCCTCCATTCTATCATCAGACATAGGAACAGTATTATGTCATTCGGCCCATGGAGTCAGATCCTCCATTCTATCATCAGACATAGGAACAGTATTATGTCATTCGGCCCAAGGAGTCTGATCCTCCATTCTATCATCAGACATACGAACAGTATTATGTCACTCGGCCCATGGAGTCTCCTCCATTCTATCATCAGACATAGGAACAGTATTATGTAATTAGGCCCGTGGAGTCAGATCCTCCATTCTGTCATCAGACATAGGAACAGTATTATGTCATTCGGCCCATGGAGTCTGCTTCCCCATTCTATCATCCGACATAGGAACAGTATTATGTCATTACGCCCATGGAGTCAGATCCTCCATTCTGTCATCAGACATAGGAACAGTATTATGTCATTCGGCCCATGGAGTCTGCTTCCCCATTCTATCATCCGACATAGGAACAGTATTATGTCATTAGGCCCATGGAGTATCCTCCATTCTGTCATCAGACATAGGAACAGTATAAGGTCATTCGGCCCATGGAGTCTGATCCCCCATTCTATCATCAGACATAGGAAAAGTATTATGTCATTCGGCCCATGGAGTCTCCTCCATTCTATCATCAGACATAGGAACAGTATTATGTCATTAGGCCCTTGGAGTCTCCTCCATTCTATCATCAGACATAGGAACAGTATTATGTCATTCGGCCCATGGAGTCTGCACCTCCATTCTATCATCAGACATAGGATCAGTATTATGTCATTCGGCCATTGGAGTCTCCTCCATTCTATCATCAGACATAGGAACAGTATTATGTCATTCGGCCCATGGAGTCTCCTTCATTCTATCATCAGACATAGGAACAGTAGTATGTCATTTGGCCAATGGAGTCTGATCCCCCATTCTATCATCAGACATAGGAACAGTGTTATGTCATTCGGCCCATGGAGTCTGATCCTCCATTCTATCATCAGACATAGGAACAATATTATGTCATTCGGCCCATGGAGTCTGATTCTCCATTCTATCATCAGACATAGGAACAGTATTATGTCATTCAGCCCATGGAGTATGCTTCCCCATTCTATCATCCGACATAGGAACAGTATTATGTCATTAGGCCCATGGAGTAAGATCCTCCATTCTGTCATCAGACATAGGAACAGTATTATGTCATTCGGCCCATGGAGTCTGATTCTCCATTCTATCATCAGACATAGGAACAGTATTATGTCATTCAGCCCATGGAGTATGCTTCCCCATTCTATCATCCGACATAGGAACAGTATTATGTCATTAGGCCCATGGAGTCAGATACTCCATTCTATCATTAGATATAGGAACAGTATTATGTCATTCGGGCCATGGAGTCTGCTTCCCCATTCTATCATCCAACATATGAACAGTATTATGTCTTCAGGCCCATGGAGTCTCCTCCATTCTATCATCAGACATAGGAACAGTATTATGTCATTCAGCCCATGGAGTCTCCTCCATTCTATAATCAGACAAAGGAACAGTATTATGTCATAAGGCCCATGGAGTCTGATCCTCCATTCTATCATCAGACATCGGAACAGTATTATGTCATTAGGCCCATGGAGTCTGATCCCCCATTCTATCATCAGACATAGGAACAGTATTATGTCATTCGGCCCATGGAGTCTGATCCTCCATTCTATCATCAGACATAGGAACAGAATTATGTCATTCGGCCCATGGAGTCTGATCCCCCATTCTATCATCAGACATAGGAACAGTGTTATGTCATTCGGCCCATGGAGTCTCCTTCATTCTATCATCAGACACAGGAACAGTATTATGTTATTCGGCCCATGAAGTCTGATCCTCCATTCTATCATCAGACATAGGAACAGTATTATGTCATTCGGCCCATGTGGTCTCCTCCATTCTAGCATCAGAAATAGGAGCAGTATTATGTCATTCGGCCCAGGTGATCTCCTCCATTCTATCATCAGACATAGGAACAGTATTATGTCATTCGGCCCATGAAGTCTGATCCTCCATTCTATCATCAGACACAGGAACAGTATTATGTCATTCGGCCCATGTGGTCTCCTCCATTCTAGCATCAGACATAGGAGCAGTATTATGTCATTCGGCCCAGGTGATCTCCTCCATTCTATCATCAGACATAGGAACACTATTATGTCATTCGGCCCATGGAGTCTGCACCTCCATTCTATCATCAGACATAGGAACAGTATTATGTCATTCGGCCCATGGAGTCTCATCCATTCTATCATCAGACACAGGAACAGTATTATGTCATTCGTCCCATGTAGTCTGATCCCCCATTCTATCATCAGACATAGGAACAGTATTATGTCATTCGGCCCATGGAGTCTCATCCATTCTATCATCAGACACAGGAACAGTATTATGTCATTCGGCCCCTGAAGTCTGATCCTGCATTCTATCATCAGACACAGGAACAGTATTATGTCTTTCAGCCCAAGGTGTCTCCTCCATTCTATCATCAGACATAGGAACAGTGTTATGTCATTCGGCCCATGGAGTCTGATCCTCCATTCTATCATCAGACATAGGAACAGTATTCTGTCATTCGGCCCATGGAGTCTGATCCTCCATTCTATCATCAGACACAGGAACAGTATTATGTCATTCGTCCCATGTAGTCTGATCCCCCATTCTATCATCAGACATAGGAACAATATTATGTCATTCGGCCCATGGAGTCTCATCCATTCTATCATCAGACACAGGAACAGTATTATGTCATTCGGCCCCTGAAGTCTGATCCTGCATTCTATCATCAGACACAGGAACAGTATTATGTCTTTCAGCCCAAGGAGTCTCCTCCATTCTATCATCAGACATAGGAACAGTGTTATGTCATTCGGCCCATGGAGTCTGATCCTCCATTCTATCATCAGACATAGGAACAGTATTAAGTCATTCGGCCCATGGAGTCTGATCCTCCATTCTATCATCAGACATAGGAACAGTATTATGTCATTCGGCCCATGGAGTCAGATCCTCCATTCTATCATCAGACATAGGAACAGTATTATGTCATTCGGCCCAAGGAGTCTGATCCTCCATTCTATCATCAGACATACGAACAGTATTATGTCACCCGGCCCATGGAGTCTCCTCCATTCTATCATCAGACATAGGAACAGTATTATGTAATTAGGCCCGTGGAGTCAGATCCTCCATTCTGTCATCAGACATAGGAAGAGTATTATGTCATTCGGCCCATGGAGTCTGCTTCCCCATTCTATCATCCGACATAGGAACAGTATTATGTCATTACGCCCATGGAGTCAGATCCTCCATTCTGTCATCAGACATAGGAACAGTATTATGTCATTCGGCCCATGGAGTCTGCTTCCCCATTCTATCATACGACATAGGAACAGTATTATGTCATTAGGCCCATGGAGTCAGATCCTCCATTCTGTCATCAGACATAGGAACAGTATTATGTCATTCGGCCCATGGAGTCTGCTTCCCCATTCTATCATCCGACATAGGAACAGTATTATGTCATTAGGCCCATGGAGTATCCTCCATTCTGTCATCAGACATAGGAACAGTATAATGTCATTCGGCCCATGGAGTCTGATCCCCCATTCTATCATCAGACATAGGAAAAGTATTATGTCATTCGGCCCATGGAGTCTCCTCCATTCTATCATCAGACATAGGAACAGTATTATGTCATTCGGCCCATGGAGTCTGCACCTCCATTCTTTCATCAGACATAGGAACAGTATTATGTCATTCGGCCCATAGAGTCTGATCCTCCATTCTGTCATCAGACATAGGAACAGAATTATGTCATTCGGCCCATGGAGTATGATCCCCCATTCTATCATCAGACATAGGAACAGTATTATGTCATTCAACCCATGGAGTCTGATCCTCCATTCTATCATCAGACACAGGAACAGTATTATGCCATTCGGCCCATGGTGTCTCCTCCATTCTATCATCAGACATAGGAACAGTATTATGTCATTCGGCCCATGTGGTCTCCTCCATTCTATCATCAGACATTGGAACACTATTATGTCATTCGGGCCATGGAGTCTGCACCTCCATTCTATGATCAGACATAGGAACAGTATTATGTCATTCGGCCCATGGAGTCTCATCCATTCTATCATCAGACATGGGAACAGTATTATGTCATTAGGCCCATGGAGTCTCCTCCATTCTATCATCAGACATAGGAACAGTATTATGTCATATGGCCCATGGAGTCTGATCCTCCATTCTATCATCAGACATCGGAACAGTATTATGTCATTCGGCCCATGGAGTCTGATCCTCCATTCTATCATCAGACATAGGAACAGTATTATGTCATATGGCCCATGGAGTCTGATCCTCCATTCTATCATCAGACATCGGAACAGTATTATGTCATTCGGCCCATGGAGACTGATCCCCCATTCTATCATCAGACATAGGAACAGTATTATGTCATTAGGCCCATGGAGTCTGATCCCCCATTCTATCATCAGACATAGGAACAGTGTTATGTCATTCCGCCCATGGAGACTCCTTCATTCTATCATCAGACATAGGAACAGTAGTATGTCATTCGGCCAATGGAGTCTGATCCCCCATTCTATCATCAGACATACGAACAGTGTTATGTCATTCGGCCCATGGAGTCTGATCCTCCATTCTATTATCAGACATAGGAACAGTATTATGTCATTCAGCCCATGGAGTATGCTTCCCCATTATATCATCCGACATAGGAACAGTATTATGTCATTAGGCCCATGGAGTCAGATCCTCCATTCTGTCATCAGACATAGGAACAGTTTTATGTCATTCGGCCCATGGAGTCTGCTTCCCCATTCTATCATCCAACATAGGAACAGTATTATGTATTCAGGACCATGGAGTTTCCTCCATTCTATCATCAGACATAGGAACAGTATTATGTCATTCGGCCCATGGAGTCTCCTCCATTCTATCATCAGACATCGGAACAGTATTATGTCATTCGGCTCATGGAGTCTGATCCTCCATTCTATCATCAGACCTAGGAACAGTATTATGTCATTCGGCCCATGGAGTCTGATCCCCCATTCTGTCATCAGACATAGGAACAGAATTATGTCATTCAATCCATGGAGTCTGATCCTCCATTCTATCATCAGACATAGGAACAGTATTATGTCATTCGGCCCATGGAGTCTGATCCTCCATTCTATCATCAGACATAGGAACAGTATTATGTCATTCGGCCCATGGAGTCTGATCCTCCATTCTATCATCAGTCATAGGAACAGTATTATGTCATTCGGCCCAAGGAGTCTGATCCTCCATTCTATCATCAGACATACGAACAGTATTATGTCACTCGGCCCATGGAGTCTCCTCCATTCTATCTTCAGACATAGGAACAGTATTATGTCATTAGGCCCGTGGAGTCAGATCCTCCATTCTGTCATCAGACATAGGAACAGTATTATGTCATTCGGCCCATGGAGTCTGCTTCCCCATTCTATCATCCGACATATGAACAGTATTATGTCATTCGGCCCATGGAGTCAGATCCTCCATTCTGTCATCAGACATAGGAACAGTATTATGTCATTCGGCCCATGGAGTCTGCTTCCCCATTCTATCATACGACATAGGAAGAGTATTATGTCATTAGGCCCATGGAGTCAGATCCTCCATTCTGTCATCAGACATAGGAACAGTATTATGTCATTCGGCCCATGGAGTCTGCTTCCCCATTCTATCATCCGACATAGGAACAGTATTATGTCATTAGGCCCATGGAGTATCCTCCATTCTGTCATCAGACATAGGAACAGTATAATGTCATTCGGCCCATGGAGTCTGATCCCCCATTCTATCATCAGACATAGGAAAAGTATTATTTCATTCGGCCCATGGAGTCTCCTCCATTCTATCATCAGACATAGGAACAGTATAATGTCATTCGGCCCATGGAGTCTCATCCATTCTATCATCAGACACAGGAACAGTATTATGTCATTCGGCCCCTAAAGTCTGATCCTGCATTCTATCATCAGACACAGGAACAGTATTATGTCTTTCAGCCCAAGGAGTCTCCTCCATTCTATCATCAGACATAGGAACAGTGTTTTGTCATTCGGCCCATGGAGTCTGATCCTCCATTCTATCATCAGACATAGGAACAGTATTAAGTCATTCGGCCCATGGAGTCTGATCCTCCATTCTATCATCAGACATAGGAACAGTATTATGTCATTCGGCCCATGGAGTCAGATCCTCCATTCTATCATCAGACATAGGAACAGTATTATGTCATTCGGCCCAAGGAGTCTGATCCTCCATTCTATCATCAGACATACGAACAGTATTATGTCACTCGGCCCATGGAGTCTCCTCCATTCTATCATCAGACATAGGAACAGTATTATGTAATTAGGCCCGTGGAGTCAGATCCTCCATTCTGTCATCAGACATAGGAACAGTATTATGTCATTCGGCCCATGGAGTCTGCTTCCCCATTCTATCATCCGACATAGGAACAGTATTATGTCATTACGCCCATGGAGTCAGATCCTCCATTCTGTCATCAGACATAGGAACAGTATTATGTCATTCGGCCCATGGAGTCTGCTTCCCCATTCTATCATCCGACATAGGAACAGTATTATGTCATTAGGCCCATGGAGTATCCTCCATTCTGTCATCAGACATAGGAACAGTATAATGTCATTCGGCCCATGGAGTCTGATCCCCCATTCTATCATCAGACATAGGAAAAGTATTATGTCATTCGGCCCATGGAGTCTCCTCCATTCTATCATCAGACATAGGAACAGTATTATGTCATTAGGCCCTTGGAGTCTCCTCCATTCTATCATCAGACATAGGAACAGTATTATGTCATTCGGCCCATGGAGTCTGCACCTCCATTCTATCATCAGACATAGGATCAGTATTATGTCATTCGGCCATTGGAGTCTCCTCCATTCTATCATCAGACATAGGAACAGTATTATGTCATTCGGCCCATGGAGTCTCCTTCATTCTATCATCAGACATAGGAACAGTAGTATGTCATTTGGCCAATGGAGTCTGATCCCCCATTCTATCATCAGACATAGGAACAGTGTTATGTCATTCGGCCCATGGAGTCTGATCCTCCATTCTATCATCAGACATAGGAACAATATTATGTCATTCGGCCCATGGAGTCTGATTCTCCATTCTATCATCAGACATAGGAACAGTATTATGTCATTCAGCCCATGGAGTATGCTTCCCCATTCTATCATCCGACATAGGAACAGTATTATGTCATTAGGCCCATGGAGTCAGATCCTCCATTCTGTCATCAGACATAGGAACAGTATTATGTCATTCGGCCCATGGAGTCTGATTCTCCATTATATCATCAGACATAGGAACAGTATTATGTCATTCAGCCCATGGAGTATGCTTCCCCATTCTATCATCCGACATAGGAACAGTATTATGTCATTAGGCCCATGGAGTCAGATCCTCCATTCTATCATTATATATAGGAACAGTATTATGTCATTCGGGCCATGGAGTCTGCTTCCCCATTCTATCATCCAACATATGAACAGTATTATGTCTTCAGGCCCATGGAGTCTCCTCCATTCTATCATCAGACATAGGAACAGTATTATGTCATTCAGCCCATGGAGTCTCCTCCATTCTATAATCAGACAAAGGAACAGTATTATGTCATAAGGCCCATGGAGTCTGATCCTCCATTCTATCATCAGACATCGGAACAGTATTATGTCATTAGGCCCATGGAGTCTGATCCCCCATTCTATCATCAGACATAGGAACAGTATTATGTCATTCGGCCCATGGAGTCTGATCCTCCATTCTATCATCAGACATAGGAACAGAATTATGTCATTCGGCCCATGGAGTCTGATCCCCCATTCTATCATCAGACATAGGAACAGTGTTATGTCATTCGGCCCATGGAGTCTCCTTCATTCTATCATCAGACACAGGAACAGTATTATGTTATTCGGCCCATGAAGTCTGATCCTCCATTCTATCATCAGACATAGGAACAGTATTATGTCATTCGGCCCATGTGGTCTCCTCCATTCTAGCATCAGAAATAGGAGCAGTATTATGTCATTCGGCCCAGGTGATCTCCTCCATTCTATCATCAGACATAGGAACAGTATTATGTCATTCGGCCCATGAAGTCTGATACTCCATTCTATCATCAGACACAGGAACAGTATTATGTCATTCGGCCCATGTGGTCTCCTCCATTCTAGCATCAGACATAGGAGCAGTATTATGTCATTCGGCCCAGGTGATCTCCTCCATTCTATCATCAGACATAGGAACACTATTATGTCATTCGGCCCATGGAGTCTGCACCTCCATTCTATCATCAGACATAGGAACAGTATTATGTCATTCGGCCCATGGAGTCTCATCCATTCTATCATCAGACACAGGAACAGTATTATGTCATTCGTCCCATGTAGTCTGATCCCCCATTCTATCATCAGACATAGGAACAGTATTATGTCATTCGGCCCATGGAGTCTCATCCATTCTATCATCAGACACAGGAACAGTATTATGTCATTCGGCCCCTGAAGTCTGATCCTGCATTCTATCATCAGACACAGGAACAGTATTATGTCTTTCAGCCCAAGGAGTCTCCTTCATTCTATCATCAGACATAGGAACAGTGTTATGTCATTCGGCCCATGGAGTCTGATCCTCCATTCTATCATCAGACATAGGAACAGTATTATGTCATTCGGCCCATGGAGTCTGATCCTCCATTCTATCATCAGACACAGGAACAGTATTATGTCATTCGTCCCATGTAGTCTGATCCCCCATTCTATCATCAGACATAGGAACAATATTATGTCATTCGGCCCATGGAGTCTCATCCATTCTATCATCAGACACAGGAACAGTATTATGTCATTCGGCCCCTGAAGTCTGATCCTGCATTCTATCATCAGACACAGGAACAGTATTATGTCTTTCAGCCCAAGGAGTCTCCTCAATTCTATCATCAGACATAGGAACAGTGTTATGTCATTCGGCCCATGGAGTCTGATCCTCCATTCTATCATCAGACATAGGAACAGTATTAAGTCATTCGGCCCATGGAGTCTGATCCTCCATTCTATCATCAGACATAGGAATAGTATTATGTCATTCGGCCCATGGAGTCAGATCCTCCATTCTATCATCAGACATAGGAACAGTATTATGTCATTCGGCCCAAGGAGTCTGATCCTCCATTCTATCATCAGACATACGAACAGTATTATGTCACCCGGCCCATGGAGTCTCCTCCATTCTATCATCAGACATAGGAACAGTATTATGTAATTAGGCCCGTGGAGTCAGATCCTCCATTCTGTCATCAGACATAGGAAGAGTATTATGTCATTCGGCCCATGGAGTCTGCTTCCCCATTCTATCATCCGACATAGGAACAGTATTATGTCATTACGCCCATGGAGTCAGATCCTCCATTCTGTCATCAGACATAGGAACAGTATTATGTCATTCGGCCCATGGAGTCTGCTTCCCCATTCTATCATACGACATAGGAACAGTATTATGTCATTAGGCCCATGGAGTCAGATCCTCCATTCTGTCATCAGACATAGGAACAGTATTATGTCATTCGGCCCATGGAGTCTGCTTCCCCATTCTATCATCCGACATAGGAACAGTATTATGTCATTAGGCCCATGGAGTATCCTCCATTCTGTCATCAGACATAGGAACAGTATAATGTCATTCGGCCCATGGAGTCTGATCCCCCATTCTATCATCAGACATAGGAAAAGTATTATGTCATTCGGCCCATGGAGTCTCCTCCATTCTATCATCAGACATAGGAACAGTATTATGTCATTCGGCCCATGGAGTCTGCACCTCCATTCTTTCATCAGACATAGGAACAGTATTATGTCATTCGGCCCATAGAGTCTGATCCTCCATTCTGTCATCAGACATAGGAACAGAATTATGTCATTCGGCCCATGGAGTATGATCCCCCATTCTATCATCAGACATAGGAACAGTATTATGTCATTCAACCCATGGAGTCTGATCCTCCATTCTATCATCAGACACAGGAACAGTATTATGCCATTCGGCCCATGGTGTCTCCTCCATTCTATCATCAGACATAGGAACAGTATTATGTCATTCGGCCCATGTGGTCTCCTCCATTCTATCATCAGACATTGGAACACTATTATGTCATTCGGGCCATGGAGTCTGCACCTCCATTCTATCATCAGACATAGGAACAGTATTATGTCATTCGGCCCATGGAGTCTCATCCATTCTATCATCAGACATGGGAACAGTATTATGTCATTAGGCCCATGGAGTCTCCTCCATTCTATCATCAGACATAGGAACAGTATTATGTCATATGGCCCATGGAGTCTGATCCTCCATTCTATCATCAGATATCGGAACAGTATTATGTCATTCGGCCCATGGAGTCTGATCCTCCATTCTATCATCAGACATAGGAACAGTATTATGTCATTCGGCCCATGGAGACTGATCCCCCATTCTATCATCAGACATAGGAACAGTATTATGTCATTAGGCCCATGGAGTCTGATCCCCCATTCTATCATCAGACATAGGAACAGTGTTCTGTCATTCCGCCCATGGAGACTCCTTCATTCTATCATCAGACATAGGAACAGTAGTATGTCATTCGGCCAATGGAGTCTGATCCCCCATTCTATCATCAGACATACGAACAGTGTTATGTCATTCGGCCCATGGAGTCTGATCCTCCATTCTATTATCAGACATAGGAACAGTATTATGTCATTCAGCCCATGGAGTATGCTTCCCCATTATATCATCCGACATAGGAACAGTATTATGTCATTAGGCCCATGGAGTCAGATCCTCCATTCTGTCATCAGACATAGGAACAGTTTTATGTCATTCGGCCCATGGAGTCTGCTTCCCCATTCTATCATCCAACATAGGAACAGTATTATGTATTCAGGACCATGGAGTTTCCTCCATTCTATCATCAGACATAGGAACAGTATTATGTCATTCGGCCCATGGAGTCTCCTCCATTCTATCATCAGACATCGGAACAGTATTATGTCATTCGGCTCATGGAGTCTGATCCTCCATTCAATCATCAGACCTAGGAACAGTATTATGTCATTCGGCCCATGGAGTCTGATCCCCCATTCTGTCATCAGACATAGGAACAGAATTATGTCATTCAACCCATGGAGTCTGATCCTCCATTCTATCATCAGACATAGGAACAGTATTATGTCATTCGGCCCATGGAGTCTCATCCATTCTATCATCAGACACAGGAACAGTATTATGTCATTCGGCCCCTGAAGTCTGATCCTGCATTCTATCATCAGACACAGGAACAGTATTATGTCTTTCAGCCCAAGGAGTCTCCTTCATTCTATCATCAGACATAGGAACAGTGTTATGTCATTCGGCCCATGGAGTCTGATCCTCCATTCTATCATCAGACATAGGAACAGTATTATGTCATTCGGCCCATGGAGTCTGATCCTCCATTCTATCATCAGACACAGGAACAGTATTATGTCATTCGTCCCATGTAGTCTGATCCCCCATTCTATCATCAGACATAGGAACAATATTATGTCATTCGGCCCATGGAGTCTCATCCATTCTATCATCAGACACAGGAACAGTATTATGTCATTCGGCCCCTGAAGTCTGATCCTGCATTCTATCATCAGACACAGGAACAGTATTATGTCTTTCAGCCCAAGGAGTCTCCTCCATTCTATCATCAGACATAGGAACAGTGTTATGTCATTCGGCCCATGGAGTCTGATCCTCCATTCTATCATCAGACATAGGAACAGTATTAAGTCATTCGGCCCATGGAGTCTGATCCTCCATTCTATCATCAGACATAGGAACAGTATTATGTCATTCGGCCCATGGAGTCAGATC
This sequence comes from Hemitrygon akajei, assembly GCF_048418815.1. Classification (NCBI taxonomy): domain Eukaryota; kingdom Metazoa; phylum Chordata; class Chondrichthyes; order Myliobatiformes; family Dasyatidae; genus Hemitrygon; species Hemitrygon akajei. The sequence goes on along the minus strand of NC_133151.1, from coordinate 36,835,904 downwards.
CTCCATTCTATCATCAGACATAGGAACAGTATTATGTCATTCGGCCCAAGGAGTCTGATCCTCCATTCTATCATCAGACATACGAACAGTATTATGACACCCGGCCCATGGAGTCTCCTCCATTCTATCATCAGACATAGGAACAGTATTATGTAATTAGGCCCGTGGAGTCAGATCCTCCATTCTGTCATCAGACATAGGAAGAGTATTATGTCATTCGGCCCATGGAGTCTGCTTCCCCATTCTATCATCCGACATAGGAACAGTATTATGTCATTACGCCCATGGAGTCAGATCCTCCATTCTGTCATCAGACATAGGAACAGTATTATGTCATTCGGCCCATGGAGTCTGCTTCCCCATTCTATCATACGACATAGGAACAGTATTATGTCATTAGGCCCATGGAGTCAGATCCTCCATTCTGTCATCAGACATAGGAACAGTATAATGTCATTCGGCCCATGGAGTCTGCTTCCCCATTCTATCATCCGACATAGGAACAGTATTATGTCATTAGGCCCATGGAGTATCCTCCATTCTGTCATCAGACATAGGAACAGTATAATGTCATTCGGCCCATGGAGTCTGATCCCCCATTCTATCATCAGACATAGGAAAAGTATTATGTCATTCGGCCCATGGAGTCTCCTCCATTCTATCATCAGACATAGGAACAGTATTATGTCATTCGGCCCATGGAGTCTGCACCTCCATTCTTTCATCAGACATAGGAACAGTATTATGTCATTCGGCCCATAGAGTCTGATCCTCCATTCTGTCATCAGACATAGGAACAGAATTATGTCATTCGGCCCATGGAGTATGATCCCCCATTCTATCATCAGACATAGGAACAGTATTATGTCATTCAACCCATGGAGTCTGATCCTCCATTCTATCATCAGACACAGGAACAGTATTATGCCATTCGGCCCATGGTGTCTCCTCCATTCTATCATCAGACATAGGAACAGTATTATGTCATTCGGCCCATGTGGTCTCCTCCATTCTATCATCAGACATTGGAACACTATTATGTCATTCGGGCCATGGAGTCTGCACCTCCATTCTATCATCAGACATAGGAACAGTATTATGTCATTCGGCCCATGGAGTCTCATCCATTCTATCATCAGACATGGGAACAGTATTATGTCATTAGGCCCATGGAGTCTCCTCCATTCTATCATCAGACATAGGAACAGTATTATGTCATATGGCCCATGGAGTCTGATCCTCCATTCTATCATCAGATATCGGAACAGTATTATGTCATTCGGCCCATGGAGTCTGATCCTCCATTCTATCATCAGACATAGGAACAGTATTATGTCATTCGGCCCATGGAGACTGATCCCCCATTCTATCATCAGACATAGGAACAGTATTATGTCATTAGGCCCATGGAGTCTGATCCCCCATTCTATCATCAGACATAGGAACAGTGTTCTGTCATTCCGCCCATGGAGACTCCTTCATTCTATCATCAGACATAGGAACAGTAGTATGTCATTCGGCCAATGGAGTCTGATCCCCCATTCTATCATCAGACATACGAACAGTGTTATGTCATTCGGCCCATGGAGTCTGATCCTCCATTCTATTATCAGACATAGGAACAGTATTATGTCATTCAGCCCATGGAGTATGCTTCCCCATTATATCATCCGACATAGGAACAGTATTATGTCATTAGGCCCATGGAGTCAGATCCTCCATTCTGTCATCAGACATAGGAACAGTTTTATGTCATTCGGCCCATGGAGTCTGCTTCCCCATTCTATCATCCAACATAGGAACAGTATTATGTATTCAGGACCATGGAGTTTCCTCCATTCTATCATCAGACATAGGAACAGTATTATGTCATTCGGCCCATGGAGTCTCCTCCATTCTATCATCAGACATCGGAACAGTATTATGTCATTCGGCTCATGGAGTCTGATCCTCCATTCTATCATCAGACCTAGGAACAGTATTATGTCATTCGGCCCATGGAGTCTGATCCCCCATTCTGTCATCAGACATAGGAACAGAATTATGTCATTCAACCCATGGAGTCTGATCCTCCATTCTATCATCAGACATAGGAACAGTATTATGTCATTCGGCCCATGGAGTCTGATCCTCCATTCTATCATCAGACATAGGAACAGTATTATGTCATTCGGCCCATGGAGTCTGATCCTCCATTCTATCATCAGTCATAGGAACAGTATTATGTCATTCGGCCCAAGGAGTCTGATCCTCCATTCTATCATCAGACATACGAACAGTATTATGTCACTCGGCCCATGGAGTCTCCTCCATTCTATCTTCAGACATAGGAACAGTATTATGTCATTAGGCCCGTGGAGTCAGATCCTCCATTCTGTCATCAGACATAGGAACAGTATTATGTCATTCGGCCCATGGAGTCTGCTTCCCCATTCTATCATCCGACATATGAACAGTATTATGTCATTCGGCCCATGGAGTCAGATCCTCCATTCTGTCATCAGACATAGGAACAGTATTATGTCATTCGGCCCATGGAGTCTGCTTCCCCATTCTATCATACGACATAGGAAGAGTATTATGTCATTAGGCCCATGGAGTCAGATCCTCCATTCTGTCATCAGACATAGGAACAGTATTATGTCATTCGGCCCATGGAGTCTGCTTCCCCATTCTATCATCCGACATAGGAACAGTATTATGTCATTAGGCCCATGGAGTATCCTCCATTCTGTCATCAGACATAGGAACAGTATAATGTCATTCGGCCCATGGAGTCTGATCCCCCATTCTATCATCAGACATAGGAAAAGTATTATTTCATTCGGCCCATGGAGTCTCCTCCATTCTATCATCAGACATAGGAACAGTATAATGTCATTCGGCCCATGGAGTCTGATCCCCCATTCTATCATCAGACATAGGAAAAGTATTATATCATTCGGCCCATGGAGTCTCCTCCATTCTATCATCAGACATAGGAACAGTATTATGTCATTCGGCCCATAGAGTCTGATCCTCCATTCTGTCATCAGACATAGGAACAGAATTATGTCATTCGGCCCATGGAGTCTGATCCCCCATTCTATCATCAGACATAGGAACAGTATTATGTCATTCAACCCATGGAGTCTGAACCTCCATTCTATCATCAGTCATAGGAACAGTATTATGTCATTCGGCCCAAGGAGTCTGATCCTCCATTCTATCATCAGACATACGAACAGTATTATGTCACTCGGCCCATGGAGTCTCCTCCATTCTATCATCAGACATAGGAACAGTATTATGTAATTAGGCCCGTGGAGTCAGATCCTCCATTCTGTCATCAGACATAGGAACGGTATTATGTCATTCGGCCCATGGAGTCAGATCCTCCATTCTGTCATCAGACATAGGAACAGTATTATGTCATTCGGCCCATGGAGTCTGCTTCCCCATTCTATCATACGACATAGGAACAGTATTATGTCATTAGGCCCATGGAGTCAGATCCTCCATTCTGTCATCAGACATAGGAACAGTATTATGTCATTCGGCCCATGGAGTCTGCTTCCCCATTCTATCATCTGACATAGGAACAGTATTATGTCATTAGGCCCATGGAGTATCCTCCATTCTGTCATCAGACATAGGAACAGTATAATGTCATTCGGCCCATGGAGTCTGATCCCCCATTCTATCATCAGACATAGGAAAAGTATTATGTCATTCGGCCCATGGAGTCTCCTCCATTCTATCATCAGACATAGGAACAGTATTATGTCATTCGGCCCATGGAGTCTGCACCTCCATTCTGTCATCAGACATAGGAACAGAATTATGTCATTCGGCCCATGGAGTCTGCACCTCCATTCTGTCATCAGACATAGGAACAGTATAATGTCATTCGGCCCATGGAGTCTGATCCTCCATTCTATCATCAGACATAGGAAAAGTATTATGTCATTCGGCCCATGGAGTCTCCTCCATTCTATCATCAGACATAGGAACAGTATTATGTCATTCGGCCCATAGAGTCTGATCCTCCATTCTGTCATGAGACATAGGAACAGTATTATGTCATTCGGCCCATTTGGTCTCCTCCATTCTATCATCAGACATTGGAACACTATTATGTCATTCGGGCCATGGAGTATGCACCTCCATTCTATCATCAGACATAGGAACAGTATTATGTCATTCGGCCCATGGAGTCTCATCCATTCTATCATCAGACATAGGAACAGTATTATGTCATTAGGCCCATGGAGTCTCCTCCATTCTATCATAAGACATAGGAACAGTATTATGTCATTCGGCCCATTTGGTCTCCTCCATTCTATCATCAGACATTGGAACACTATTATGTCATTCGGGCCATGGAGTCTGCACCTCCATTCTATCATCAGACATAGGAACAGTATTATGTCATTCGGCCCATGGAGTCTCCTCCATTCTATCATCAGACATAGGAACAGTATTATGTCAAATGGCCCATGGAGTCTGATCCTCCATTCTATCATCAGACATCGGAACAGTATTATGTCATTCGGCCCATGGAGTCTGATCCTCCATTCTATCATCAGACATAGGAACAGTATTATGTAATAGGGCACATGGAGTCTGATCCTCCATTCTATCATCAGACATAGGAACAGTATTATGTCATTCGGCCCATGGAGTCTGATTCCCCCATTCTATCATCAGACATAGGAACAGTATTATGTCATTAGGCCCATGGAGTCTGATCCCCCATTCTATCATCAGACATAGGAACAGTGTTATGTCATTCCGCCCATGGAGACTCCTTCATTCTATCATCAGACATAGGAACAGTAGTATGTCATTCGGCCAATGGAGTCTGATCCCCCATTCTATTATCAGACATAGGAACAGTATTATGTCATTCGGCCCATGGAGTCTGATCCCCCATTCTATCATCAGACATAGGAACAGTATTATGTCATTAGGCCCATGGAGTCTGATCCCCCATTCTATCATCAGACATAGGAACAGTGTTATGTCATTCCGCGCATGGAGACTCCTTCATTCTATCATCAGACATAGGAACAGTATTATGTCATTCGGCCAATGGAGTCTGATCCCCCATTCTATTATCAGACATAGGAACAGTGTTATGTCATTCGGCCCATGGAGTCTGATCCTCCATTCTATTATCAGACATAGGAACAGTATTATGTCATTCGGCCCATGGAGTCTGATCCTCCATTCTATCATCAGACATAGGAACAGTATTATGTCATTCGGCCCATGGAGTCTCCTCCATTCTATCATCAGACATCGGAACAGTATTATGTCATTCGGCTCATGGAGTCTGATCCCCCATTCTGTCATCAGACATAGGAACAGTATTATGTCATTCGGCCCATGGAGTCTGATCCTCCATTCTATCATCAGACATAGGAACAGTATTATGTCATTCGGCCCATGGAGTCTCCTCCATTCTATCATCAGACATAGGAACAGTGTTATGTCATTCCGCCCATGGAGACTCCTTCATTCTATCATCAGACATAGGAACAGTAGTATGTCATTCGGCCAATGGAGTCTGATCCCCCATTCTATTATCAGACATAGGAACAGTGTTATGTCATTCGGCCCATGGAGTCTGATCCTCCATTCTATTATCAGGCATAGGAACAGTATTATGTCATTCGGCCCATGGAGTCTGATCCTCCATTCTATCATCAGACATAGGAACAGTATTATGTCATTCGGCCCATGGAGTCTCCTCCATTCTGTCATCAGACATAGGAAGAGTATTATGTAATTCGGCCCATGGAGTCTGATCCCCCATTCTATCATCAGACATCGGAACAGTATTATGTCATTCGGCCCATGGAGTCTGATCCCCCATTCTGTCATCAGACATAGGAACAGTATTATGTCATTCGGCCCATGGAGTCTGATCCCCCATTCTGTCATCAGACATAGGAACAGTATTATGTCATTCGGCCAATGGAGTCTGATCTCCCAATCTATCATCAGACATAGGAACAGAATTATGTCATTCGGCCCATGGAGTCTCCTTCATTCTATCATCAGACACAGGAACAGTATTATGTCATTCGGCCCATGGAGTCTCCTCCATTCTATCATCAGACATCGGAACAGTATTATGTCATTCGGCTCATGGAGTCTGATCCCCCATTCTGTCATCAGACATAGGAACAGTATTATGTCATTCGGCCCATGGAGTCTGATCCTCCATTCTGTCATCAGACATAGGAAGAGTATTATGTAATTCGGCCCATGGAGTCTGATCCCCCATTCTATCATCAGACATCGGAACAGTATTATGTCATTCGGCTCATGGAGTCTGATCCCCCATTCTGTCATCAGACATAGGAACAGTATTATGTCATTCGGCCAAAGGAGTCTGATCCCCCATTCTGTCATCAGACATAGGAACAGTATTATGTCATTCGGCCAATGGAGTCTGATCTCCCAATCTATCATCAGACATAGGAACAGAATTATGTCATTCGGCCCATGGAGTCTCCTTCATTCTATCATCAGACACAGGAACAGTATTATGTTATTCGGCCCATGAAGTCTGATCCACCATTCTATCATCAGACATAGGAAAAGTATTATGTCATTCGGCCCATGTGGTCTCCTCCATTCTATCATCAGACATAGGAACAGTATTATGCCATTCGGCCCATGGTGTCTCCTCCATTCTATCATCAGACATAGGAACAGTATTATGCCATTCGGCCCATGGTGTCTCCTCCATTCTATCATCAGACATAGGAACAGTATTATGTCATTCGGCCCATTTGGTCTCCTCCATTCTATCATCAGACATTGGAACACTATTATGTCATTCGGGCCATGGAGTCTGCACCTCCATTCTATCTTCAGACATAGGAACAGTATTATGTCATTCGGCCCATGGAGTCTCATCCATTCTATCATCAGACATAGGAACAGTATTATGTCATTCGGCCCATGGAGTCTGCACCTCCATTCTATCTTCAGACATAGGAACAGTATTATGTCATTCGGCCCATGGAGTCTCATCCATTCTATCATCAGACATAGGAACAGTATTATGTCATTAGGCCCATGGAGTCTCCTCCATTCTATCATCAGACATAGGAACAGTATTATGTCATTCGGCCCATTTGGTCTCCTCCATTCTATCATCAGACATTGGAACACTATTATGTCATTCGGGCCATGGAGTCTGCACCTCCATTCTATCATCAGACATAGGAACAGTATTATGTCATTCGGCCCATGGAGTCTCCTCCATTCTATCATCAGAGATAGGAACAGTATTATGTCATATGGCCCATGGAGTCTGATCCTCCATTCTATCATCAGACATCGGAACAGTATTATGTCATTCGGCCCATGGATTCTGATCCTCCATTCTATCATCAGACATAGGAACAGTATTATGTAATAGGGCACATGGAGTCTGATCCTCCATTCTATCATCAGACATAGGAACAGTATTATGTCATTCGGCCCATGGAGTCTGATCCCCCATTCTATCATCAGACATAGGAACAGTATTATGTCATTAGGCCCATGGAGTCTGATCCCCCATTCTATCATCAGACATAGGAACAGTGTTATGTCATTCCGCCCATGGAGACTCCTTCATTCTATCATCAGACATAGGAACAGTATTATGTCATTCGGCCAATGGAGTCTGATCCCCCATTCTATCATCAGACATAGGAACAGTGTTATGTCATTCGGCCCATGGAGTCTGATCCTCCATTCTATTATCAGACATAGGAACAGTATTATGTCATTCGGCCCATGGAGTCTGATCCTCCATTCTATCATCAGACACAGGAACAGTATTATGTCATTCGTCCCATGTAGTCTGATCCCCCATTCTATCATCAGACATAGGAACAGTATTATGTCATTCGGCCCATGGAGTCTCATCCATTCTATCATCAGACACAGGAACAGTAATATGTCATTCGGCCCCTGAAGTGTGATCCTGCATTCTATCATCAGACACAGGAACAGTATTATGTCTTTCAGCCCAAGGAGTCTCCTCCATTCTATCATCAGACATAGGAACAGTGTTATGTCATTCGGCCCATGGAGTCTGATCCTCCATTCTATCATCAGACATAGGAACAGTATTAAGTCATTTGGCCCATGGAGTCTGATCCTCCATTCTATCATCAGACATAGGAACAGTATTATGTCATTCGGCCCATGGAGTCAGATCCTCCATTCTATCATCAGACATAGGAACAGTATTATGTCATTCGGCCCAAGGAGTCTGATCCTCCATTCTATCATCAGACATACGAACAGTATTATGTCACTCGGCCCATGGAGTCTCCTCCATTCTATCATCAGACATAGGAACAGTATTATGTAATTAGGCCCGTGGAGTCAGATCCTCCATTCTGTCATCAGACATAGGAACAGTATTAGGTCATTCGGCCCATGGAGTCTGCTTCCCCATTCTATCATCCGACATAGGAACAGTATTATGTCATTACGCCCATGGAGTCAGATCCTCCATTCTGTCATCAGACATAGGAACAGTATTATGTCATTCGGCCCATGGAGTCTGCTTCCCCATTCTATCATCCGACATAGGAACAGTATTATGTCATTAGGCCCATGGAGTATCCTCCATTCTGTCATCAGACATAGGAACAGTATAATGTCATTCGGCCCATGGAGTCTGATCCCCCATTCTATCATCAGACATAGGAAAAGTATTATGTCATTCGGCCCATGGAGTCTCCTCCATTCTATCATCAGACATAGGAACAGTATTATGTCATTCGGCCCATGGAGTCTGCACCTCCATTCTTTCATCAGACATAGGAACAGTATTATGTCATTCGGCCCATAGAGTCTGATCCTCCATTCTGTCATCAGACATAGGAACAGAATTATGTCATTCGGCCCATGGAGTCTGATCCCCCATTCTATCATCAGACATAGGAACAGTATTATGTCATTCAACCCATGGAGTCTGATCCTCCATTCTATCATCAGACACAGGAACAGTATTATGCCATTCGGCCCAAGGTGTCTCCTCCATTCTATCATCAGACATAGGAACAGTATTATGTCATTCGGCCCATGTGGTCTCCTCCATTCTATCATCAGACATTGGAACACTATTATGTCATTCGGGCCATGGAGTCTGCACCTCCATTCTATCATCAGACATAGGAACAGTATTATGTCATTCGGCCCATGGAGTCTCATCCATTCTATCATCAGACATGGGAACAGTATTATCTCATGAGGCCCATGGAGTCTCCTCCATTCTATCATCAGACATAGGAACAGTATTTTGTCATATGGCCCATGGAGTCTGATCCTCCATTCTATCATCAGACATCGGAACAGTATTATGTCATTCGGCCCATGGAGTCTGATCCTCCATTCTATCATCAGACATAGGAACAGTATTATGTCATTCGGCCCATGGAGTCTGATCCCCCATTCTATCATCAGACATAGGAACAGTATTATGTCATTAGGCCCATGGAGTCTGATCCCCCATTCTATCATCAGACATAGGAACAGTGTTATGTCATTCCGCCCATGGAGACTCCTTCATTCTATCATCAGACATAGGAACAGTAGTATGTCATTCGGCCAATGGAGTCTGATCCCCCATTCTATCATCAGACATAGGAACAGTGTTATGTCATTCGGCCCATGGAGTCTGATCCTCCATTCTATTATCAGACATAGAAACAGTATTATGTCATTCGGCCCATGGAGTCTGATCCTCCATTCTATCATCAGACATAGGAACAGTATTATGTCATTCAGCCCATGGAGTATGCTTCCCCATTATATCATCCGACATAGGAACAGTATTATGTCATTAGGCCCATGGAGTCAGATCCTCCATTCTGTCATCAGACATAGGAACAGTTTTATGTCATTCGGCCCATGGAGTCTGCTTCCCCATTCTATCATCCAACATAGGAACAGTATTATGTATTCAGGACCATGGAGTCTCCTCCATTCTATCATCAGACTTAGGAACAGTATTATGTCATTCGGCCCATGGAGTCTCCTCCATTCTATCATCAGACATCGGAACAGTATTATGTCATTCGGCTCATGGAGTCTGATCCTCCATTCTATCATCAGACCTAGGAACAGTATTATGTCATTCGGCCCATGGAGCCTGATCCCCCATTCTGTCATCAGACATTGGAACAGAATTATGTCATTCGGCCAATGGAGTCTGATATCCCAATCTATCATCAGACATAGGAACAGAATTATGTCATTCGGCCCATGGAGTCTGATCCTCCATTCTATCATCAGACATAGGAACAGTATTATGTCATTCGGCCCATGGAGTCTCATCCATTCTATCATCAGACATAGGAACAGTATTATGTCATTAGGCCCATGGAGTCTCCTCCATTCTATCATCAGACATAGGAACAGTATTATGTCATTCGGCCCATTTGGTCTCCTCCATTCTATCATCAGACATTGGAACACTATTATGTCATTCGGGCCATGGAGTCTGCACCTCCATTCTATCATCAGACATAGGAACAGTATTATGTCATTCGGCCCATGGAGTCTCCTCCATTCTATCATCAGACATAGGAACAGTATTATGTCAAATGGCCCATGGAGTCTGATCCTCCATTCTATCATCAGACATCGGAACAGTATTATGTCATTCGGCCCATGGAGTCTGATCCTCCATTCTATCATCAGACATAGGAACAGTATTATGTAATAGGGCACATGGAGTCTGATCCTCCATTCTATCATCAGACATAGGAACAGTATTATGTCATTCGGCCCATGGAGTCTGATTCCCCCATTCTATCATCAGACATAGGAACAGTATTATGTCATTAGGCCCATGGAGTCTGATCCCCCATTCTATCATCAGACATAGGAACAGTGTTATGTCATTCCGCCCATGGAGACTCCTTCATTCTATCATCAGACATAGGAACAGTAGTATGTCATTCGGCCAATGGAGTCTGATCCCCCATTCTATTATCAGACATAGGAACAGTATTATGTCATTCGGCCCATGGAGTCTGATCCCCCATTCTATCATCAGACATAGGAACAGTATTATGTCATTAGGCCCATGGAGTCTGATCCCCCATTCTATCATCAGACATAGGAACAGTGTTATGTCATTCCGCGCATGGAGACTCCTTCATTCTATCATCAGACATAGGAACAGTATTATGTCATTCGGCCAATGGAGTCTGATCCCCCATTCTATTATCAGACATAGGAACAGTGTTATGTCATTCGGCCCATGGAGTCTGATCCTCCATTCTATTATCAGACATAGGAACAGTATTATGTCATTCGGCCCATGGAGTCTGATCCTCCATTCTATCATCAGACATAGGAACAGTATTATGTCATTCGGCCCATGGAGTCTCCTCCATTCTATCATCAGACATCGGAACAGTATTATGTCATTCGGCTCATGGAGTCTGATCCCCCATTCTGTCATCAGACATAGGAACAGTATTATGTCATTCGGCCCATGGAGTCTGATCCTCCATTCTATCATCAGACATAGGAACAGTATTATGTCATTCGGCCCATGGAGTCTCCTCCATTCTATCATCAGACATAGGAACAGTGTTATGTCATTCCGCCCATGGAGACTCCTTCATTCTATCATCAGACATAGGAACAGTAGTATGTCATTCGGCCAATGGAGTCTGATCCCCCATTCTATTATCAGACATAGGAACAGTGTTATGTCATTCGGCCCATGGAGTCTGATCCTCCATTCTATTATCAGACATAGGAACAGTATTATGTCATTCGGCCCATGGAGTCTGATCCTCCATTCTATCATCAGACATAGGAACAGTATTATGTCATTCGGCCCATGGAGTCTCCTCCATTCTGTCATCAGACATAGGAAGAGTATTATGTAATTCGGCCCATGGAGTCTGATCCCCCATTCTATCATCAGACATCGGAACAGTATTATGTCATTCGGCCCATGGAGTCTGATCCCCCATTCTGTCATCAGACATAGGAACAGTATTATGTCATTCGGCCCATGGAGTCTGATCCCCCATTCTGTCATCAGACATAGGAACAGTATTATGTCATTCGGCCAATGGAGTCTGATCTCCCAATCTATCATCAGACATAGGAACAGAATTATGTCATTCGGCCCATGGAGTCTCCTTCATTCTATCATCAGACACGGGAACAGTATTATGTCATTCGGCCCATGGAGTCTCCTCCATTCTATCATCAGACATCGGAACAGTATTATGTCATTCGGCTCATGGAGTCTGATCCCCCATTCTGTCATCAGACATAGGAACAGTATTATGTCATTCGGCCCATGGAGTCTGATCCTCCATTCTGTCATCAGACATAGGAAGAGTATTATGTAATTCGGCCCATGGAGTCTGATCCCCCATTCTATCATCAGACATCGGAACAGTATTATGTCATTCGGCTCATGGAGTCTGATCCCCCATTCTGTCATCAGACATAGGAACAGTATTATGTCATTCGGCCAAAGGAGTCTGATCCCCCATTCTGTCATCAGACATAGGAACAGTATTATGTCATTCGGCCAATGGAGTCTGATCTCCCAATCTATCATCAGACATAGGAACAGAATTATGTCATTCGGCCCATGGAGTCTCCTTCATTCTATCATCAGACACAGGAACAGTATTATGTTATTCGGCCCATGAAGTCTGATCCACCATTCTATCATCAGACATAGGAAAAGTATTATGTCATTCGGCCCATGTGGTCTCCTCCATTCTATCATCAGACATAGGAACAGTATTATGCCATTCGGCCCATGGTGTCTCCTCCATTCTATCATCAGACATAGGAACAGTATTATGCCATTCGGCCCATGGTGTCTCCTCCATTCTATCATCAGACATAGGAACAGTATTATGTCATTCGGCCCATTTGGTCTCCTCCATTCTATCATCAGACATTGGAACACTATTATGTCATTCGGGCCATGGAGTCTGCACCTCCATTCTATCTTCAGACATAGGAACAGTATTATGTCATTCGGCCCATGGAGTCTCATCCATTCTATCATCAGACATAGGAACAGTATTATGTCATTAGGCCCATGGAGTCTCCTCCATTCTATCATCAGACATAGGAACAGTATTATGTCATTCGGCCCATTTGGTCTCCTCCATTCTATCATCAGACATTGGAACACTATTATGTCATTCGGGCCATGGAGTCTGCACCTCCATTCTATCATCAGACATAGGAACAGTATTATGTCATTCGGCCCATGGAGTCTCCTCCATTCTATCATCAGAGATAGGAACAGTATTATGTCATATGGCCCATGGAGTCTGATCCTCCATTCTATCATCAGACATCGGAACAGTATTATGTCATTCGGCCCATGGAGTCTGATCCTCCATTCTATCATCAGACATAGGAACAGTATTATGTAATAGGGCACATGGAGTCTGATCCTTCATTCTATCATCAGACATAGGAACAGTATTATGTCATTCGGCCCATGGAGTCTGATCCCCCATTCTATCATCAGACATAGGAACAGTATTATGTCATTAGGCCCATGGAGTCTGTTCCCCCATTCTATCATCAGACATAGGAACAGTGTTATGTCATTCCGCCCATGGAGACTCCTTCATTCTATCATCAGACATAGGAACAGTATTATGTCATTCGGCCAATGGAGTCTGATCCCCCATTCTATCATCAGACATAGGAACAGTGTTATGTCATTCGGCCCATGGAGACTTATCCTCCATTCTATTATCAGACATAGGAACAGTATTATGTCATTCGGCCCATGGAGTCTGATCCTCCATTCTATCATCAGACACAGGAACAGTATTATGTCATTCGTCCCATGTAGTCTGATCCCCCATTCTATCATCAGACATAGGAACAGTATTATGTCATTCGGCCCATGGAGTCTCATCCATTCTATCATCAGACACAGGAACAGTAATATGTCATTCGGCCCCTGAAGTGTGATCCTGCATTCTATCATCAGACACAGGAACAGTATTATGTCTTTCAGCCCAAGGAGTCTCCTCCATTCTATCATCAGACATAGGAACAGTGTTATGTCATTCGGCCCATGGAGTCTGATCCTCCATTCTATCATCAGACATAGGAACAGTATTAAGTCATTTGGCCCATGGAGTCTGATCCTCCATTCTATCATCAGACATAGGAACAGTATTATGTCATTCGGCCCATGGAGTCAGATCCTCCATTCTATCATCAGACATAGGAACAGTATTATGTCATTCGGCCCAAGGAGTCTGATCCTCCATTCTATCATCAGACATACGAACAGTATTATGTCACTCGGCCCATGGAGTCTCCTCCATTCTATCATCAGACATAGGAACAGTATTATGTAATTAGGCCCGTGGAGTCAGATCCTCCATTCTGTCATCAGACATAGGAACAGTATTAGGTCATTCGGCCCATGGAGTCTGCTTCCCCATTCTATCATCCGACATAGGAACAGTATTATGTCATTACGCCCATGGAGTCAGATCCTCCATTCTGTCATCAGACATAGGAACAGTATTATGTCATTCGGCCCATGGAGTCTGCTTCCCCATTCTATCATCCGACATAGGAACAGTATTATGTCATTAGGCCCATGGAGTATCCTCCATTCTGTCATCAGACATAGGAACAGTATAATGTCATTCGGCCCATGGAGTCTGATCCCCCATTCTATCATCAGACATAGGAAAAGTATTATGTCATTCGGCCCATGGAGTCTCCTCCATTCTATCATCAGACATAGGAACAGTATTATGTCATTCGGCCCATGGAGTCTGCACCTCCATTCTTTCATCAGACATAGGAACAGTATTATGTCATTCGGCCCATAGAGTCTGATCCTCCATTCTGTCATCAGACATAGGAACAGAATTATGTCATTCGGCCCATGGAGTCTGATCCCCCATTCTATCATCAGACATAGGAACAGTATTATGTCATTCAACCCATGGAGTCTGATCCTCCATTCTATCATCAGACACAGGAACAGTATTATGCCATTCGGCCCAAGGTGTCTCCTCCATTCTATCATCAGACATAGGAACAGTATTATGTCATTCGGCCCATGTGGTCTCCTCCATTCTATCATCAGACATTGGAACACTATTATGTCATTCGGGCCATGGAGTCTGCACCTCCATTCTATCATCAGACATAGGAACAGTATTATGTCATTCGGCCCATGGAGTCTCATCCATTCTATCATCAGACATGGGAACAGTATTATCTCATGAGGCCCATGGAGTCTCCTCCATTCTATCATCAGACATAGGAACAGTATTTTGTCATATGGCCCATGGAGTCTGATCCTCCATTCTATCATCAGACATCGGAACAGTATTATGTCATTCGGCCCATGGAGTCTGATCCTCCATTCTATCATCAGACATAGGAACAGTATTATGTCATTCGGCCCATGGAGTCTGATCCCCCATTCTATCATCAGACATAGGAACAGTATTATGTCATTAGGCCCATGGAGTCTGATCCCCCATTCTATCATCAGACATAGGAACAGTGTTATGTCATTCCGCCCATGGAGACTCCTTCATTCTATCATCAGACATAGGAACAGTAGTATGTCATTCGGCCAATGGAGTCTGATCCCCCATTCTATCATCAGACATAGGAACAGTGTTATGTCATTCGGCCCATGGAGTCTGATCCTCCATTCTATTATCAGACATAGAAACAGTATTATGTCATTCGGCCCATGGAGTCTGATCCTCCATTCTATCATCAGACATAGGAACAGTATTATGTCATTCAGCCCATGGAGTATGCTTCCCCATTATATCATCCGACATAGGAACAGTATTATGTCATTAGGCCCATGGAGTCAGATCCTCCATTCTGTCATCAGACATAGGAACAGTTTTATGTCATTCGGCCCATGGAGTCTGCTTCCCCATTCTATCATCCAACATAGGAACAGTATTATGTATTCAGGACCATGGAGTCTCCTCCATTCTATCATCAGACTTAGGAACAGTATTATGTCATTCGGCCCATGGAGTCTCCTCCATTCTATCATCAGACATCGGAACAGTATTATGTCATTCGGCTCATGGAGTCTGATCCTCCATTCTATCATCAGACCTAGGAACAGTATTATGTCATTCGGCCCATGGAGCCTGATCCCCCATTCTGTCATCAGACATTGGAACAGAATTATGTCATTCGGCCAATGGAGTCTGATATCCCAATCTATCATCAGACATAGGAACAGAATTATGTCATTCGGCCCATGGAGTCTGATCCTCCATTCTATCATCAGACATAGGAACAGTATTATGTCATTCGGCCCATGGAGTCTGATCCTCCATTCTATCATCAGTCATAGGAACAGTATTATGTCATTCGGCCCAAGGAGTCTGATCCTCCATTCTATCATCAGACATACGAACAGTATTATGTCACTCGGCCCATGGTGTCTCCTCCATTCTATCTTCAGACATAGGAACAGTATTATGTCATTAGGCCCGTGGAGTCAGATCCTCCATTCTGTCATCAGACATAGGAACAGTATTATGTCATTCGGCCCATGGAGTCTGCTTCCCCATTCTATCATCCGACATAGGAACAGTATTATGTCATTCGGCCCATGGAGTCAGATCCTCCATTCTGTCATCAGACATAGGAACAGTATTATGTCATTCGGCCCATGGAGTCTGCTTCCCCATTCTATCATACGACATAGGAAGAGTATTATGTCATTAGGCCCATGGAGTCAGATCCTCCATTCTGTCATCAGACATAGGAACAGTATTATGTCATTCGGCCCATGGAGTCTGCTTCCCCATTCTATCATCCGACATAGGAACAGTATTATGTCATTAGGCCCATGGAGTATCCTCCATTCTGTCATCAGACATAGGAACAGTATAATGTCATTCGGCCCATGGAGTCTGATCCCCCATTCTATCATCAGACATAGGAAAAGTATTATTTCATTCGGCCCATGGAGTCTCCTCCATTCTATCATCAGACATAGGAACAGTATAATGTCATTCGGCCCATGGAGTCTGATCCCCCATTCTATCATCAGACATAGGAAAAGTATTATGTCATTCGGCCCATGGAGTCTCCTCCATTCTATCATCAGACATAGGAACAGTATTATGTCATTCGGCCCATAGAGTCTGATCCTCCATTCTGTCATCAGACATAGGAACAGAATTATGTCATTCGGCCCATGGAGTCTGATCCCCCATTCTATCATCAGACATAGGAACAGTATTATGTCATTCAACCCATGGAGTCTGATCCTCCATTCTATCATCAGTCATAGGAACAGTATTATGTCATTCGGCCCATGGAGTCTGCTTCCCCATTCTATCATACGACATAGGAACAGTATTATGTCATTAGGCCCATGGAGTCAGATCCTCCATTCTGTCATCAGACATAGGAACAGTATTATGTCATTCGGCCCATGGAGTCTGCTTCCCCATTCTATCATCAGACATAGGAAAAGTATTATGTCATTCGGCCCATGGAGTCTACTCCATTCTATCATCAGACATAGGAACAGTATTATGTCATTCGGCCCATGGACTCTGCACCTCCATTCTGTCATCAGACATAGGAACAGAATTATGTCATTCGGCCCATGGAGTCTGCACCTCCATTCTGTCATCAGACATAGGAACAGTATAATGTCATTCGGCCCATGGAGTCTGATCCCCCATTCTATCATCAGACATAGGAAAAGTATTATTTCATTCGGCCCATGGAGTCTCCTCCATTCTATCATCAGACATAGGAACAGTATAATGTCATTCGGCCCATGGAGTCTGATCCCCCATTCTGTCATCAGACATAGGAAAAGTATTATGTCATTCGGCCCATGGAGTCTCCTCCATTCTATCATCAGACATAGGAACAGTATTATGTCATTCGGCCCATAGAGTCTGATCCTCCATTCTGTCATCAGACATAGGAACAGAATTATGTCATTCGGCCCATGGAGTCTGATCCCCCATTCTATCATCAGACATAGGAACAGTATTATGTCATTCAACCCATGGAGTCTGATCCTCCATTCTATCATCAGTCATAGGAACAGTATTATGTCATTCGGCCCATGGAGTCTGCTTCCCCATTCTATCATACGACATAGGAACAGTATTATGTCATTAGGCCCATGGAGTCAGATCCTCCATTCTGTCATCAGACATAGGAACAGTATTATGTCATTCGGCCCATGGAGTCTGCTTCCCCATTCTATCATCAGACATAGGAAAAGTATTATGTCATTCGGCCCATGGAGTCTCCTCCATTCTATCATCAGACATAGGAACAGTATTATGTCATTCGGCCCATGGAGTCTGCACCTCCATTCTGTCATCAGACATAGGAACAGAATTATGTCATTCGGCCCATGGAGTCTGCACCTCCATTCTGTCATCAGACATAGGAACAGTATAATGTCATTCGGCCCATGGAGTCTGATCCCCCATTCTATCATCAGACATAGGAAAAGTATTATGTCATTCGGCCCATGGAGTCTCCTCCATTCTATCATCAGACATAGGAACAGTATTATGTCATTCGGCCCATAGAGTCTGATCCTCCATTCTGTCATCAGACATAGGAACAGTATTATGTCATTCGGCCCATTTGGTCTCCTCCATTCTATCATCAGACATTGGAACACTATTATGTCATTCGGGCCATGGAGTCTGCACCTCCATTCTGTCATCAGACATAGGAACAGTATTATGTCATTCGGCCCATGGAGTCTCATCCATTCTATCATCAGACATAGGAACAGTATTATGTCATTAGGCCCATGGAGTCTCCTCCATTCTATCATCAGACATAGGAACAGTATTATGTCATTCGGCCCATTTGGTCTCCTCCATTCTATCATCAGACATTGGAACACTATTATGTCATTCGGGCCATGGAGTCTGCACCTCCATTCTATCATCAGACATCGGAACAGTATTATGTCATTCGGCTCATGGAGTCTGATCCCCCATTCTGTCATCAGACATAGGAACAGTATTATGTCATTCGGCCCATGGAGTCTGATCCCCCATTCTGTCATCAGACATAGGAACAGTATTATGTCATTCGGCCAATGGAGTCTGATCTCCCAATCTATCATCAGACATAGGAACAGAATTATGTCATTCGGCCCATGGAGTCTCCTTCATTCTATCATCAGACACAGGAACAGTATTATGTTATTCGGCCCATGAAGTCTGATCCACCATTCTATCATCAGACATAGGAAAAGTATTATGTCATTCGGCCCATGTGGTCTCCTCCATTCTATCATCAGACATAGGAACAGTATTATGCCATTCGGCCCATGGTGTCTCCTCCATTCTATCATCAGACATAGGAACAGTATTATGCCATTCGGCCCATGGTGTCTCCTCCATTCTATCATCAGACATAGGAACAGTATTATGTCATTCGGCCCATTTGGTCTCCTCCATTCTATCATCAGACATTGGAACACTATTATGTCATTCGGGCCATGGAGTCTGCACCTCCATTCTATCTTCAGACATAGGAACAGTATTATGTCATTCGGCCCATGGAGTCTCATCCATTCTATCATCAGACATAGGAACAGTATTATGTCATTAGGCCCATGGAGTCTCCTCCATTCTATCATCAGACATAGGAACAGTATTATGTCATTCGGCCCATTTGGTCTCCTCCATTCTATCATCAGACATTGGAACACTATTATGTCATTCGGGCCATGGAGTCTGCACCTCCGTTCTATCATCAGACATAGGAACAGTATTATGTCATTCGGCCCATGGAGTCTCCTCCATTCTATCATCAGAGATAGGAACAGTATTATGTCATATGGCCCATGGAGTCTGATCCTCCATTCTATCATCAGACATCGGAACAGTATTATGTCATTCGGCCCATGGAGTCTGATCCTCCATTCTATCATCAGACATAGGAACAGTATTATGTAATAGGGCACATGGAGTCTGATCCTCCATTCTATCATCAGACATAGGAACAGTATTATGTCATTCGGCCCATGGAGTCTGATCCCCCATTCTATCATCAGACATAGGAACAGTATTATGTCATTAGGCCCATGGAGTCTGATCCCCCATTCCATCATCAGACATAGGAACAGTGTTATGTCATTCCGCCCATGGAGACTCCTTCATTCTATCATCAGACATAGGAACAGTGTTATGTCATTCGGCCCATGGAGTCTGATCCTCCATTCTATTATCAGACATAGGAACAGTATTATGTCATTCGGCCCATGGAGTCTGATCCTCCATTCTATCATCAGACACAGGAACAGTATTATGTCATTCGTCCCATGTAGTCTGATCCCCCATTCTATCATCAGACATAGGAACAGTATTATGTCATTCGGCCCATGGAGTCTCATCCATTCTATCATCAGACACAGGAACAGTATTATGTCATTCGGCCCCTGAAGTCTGATCCTGCATTCTATCATCAGACACAGGAACAGTATTATGTCTTTCAGCCCAAGGAGTCTCCTCCATTCTATCATCAGACATAGGAACAGTGTTATGTCATTCGGCCCATGGAGTCTGATCCTCCATTCTATCATCAGACATAGGAACAGTATTAAGTCATTCGGCCCATGGAGTCTGATCCTCCATTCTATCATCAGACATAGGAACAGTATTATGTCATTCGGCCCATGGAGTCAGATCCTCCATTCTATCATCAGACATAGGAACAGTATTATGTCATTCGGCCCAAGGAGTCTGATCCTCCATTCTATCATCAGACATACGAACAGTATTATGTCACTCGGCCCATGGAGTCTCCTCCATTCTATCATCAGACATAGGAACAGTATTATGTAATTAGGCCCGTGGAGTCAGATCCTCCATTCTGTCATCAGACATAGGAACAGTATTAGGTCATTCGGCCCATGGAGTCTGCTTCCCCATTCTATCATCCGACATAGGAACAGTATTATGTCATTACGCCCATGGAGTCAGATCCTCCATTCTGTCATCAGACATAGGAACAGTATTATGTCATTCGGCCCATGGAGTCTGCTTCCCCATTCTATCATCCGACATAGGAACAGTATTATGTCATTAGGCCCATGGAGTATCCTCCATTCTGTCATCAGACATAGGAACAGTATAATGTCATTCGGCCCATGGAGTCTGATCCCCCATTCTATCATCAGACATAGGAAAAGTATTATGTCATTCGGCCCATGGAGTCTCCTCCATTCTATCATCAGACATAGGAACAGTATTATGTCATTCGGCCCATAGAGTCTGATCCTCCATTCTGTCATCAGACATAGGAACAGAATTATGTCATTCGGCCCATGGAGTCTGATCCCCCATTCTATCATCAGACATAGGAACAGTATTATGTCATTCAACCCATGGAGTCTGATCCTCCATTCTATCATCAGACACAGGAACAGTATTATGCCATTCGGCCCATGGTGTCTCCTCCATTCTATCATCAGACATAGGAACAGTATTATGTCATTCGGCCCATGTGGTCTCCTCCATTCTATCATCAGACATTGGAACACTATTATGTCATTCGGGCCATGGAGTCTGCACCTCCATTCTATCATCAGACATAGGAACAGTATTATGTCATTCGGCCCATGGAGTCTCATCCATTCTATCATCAGACATGGGAACAGTATTATGTCATGAGGCCCATGGAGTCTCCTCCATTCTATCATCAGACATAGGAACAGTATTATGTCATATGGCCCATGGAGTGTGATCCTCCATTCTATCATCAGACATCGGAACAGTATTATGTCATTCGGCCCATGGAGTCTGATCCTCCATTCTATCATCAGACATAGGAACAGTATTATGTCATTCGGCCCATGGAGTCTGATCCCCCATTCTATCATCAGACATAGGAACAGTATTATGTCATTAGGCCCATGGAGTCTGATCCCCCATTCTATCATCAGACATAGGAACAGTGTTATGTCATTCCGCCCATGGAGACTCCTTCATTCTATCATCAGACATAGGAACAGTAGTATGTCATTCGGCCAATGGAGTCTGATCCCCCATTCTATCATCAGACATAGGAACAGTGTTATGTCATTCGGCCCATGGAGTCTGATCCTCCATTCTATTATCAGACATAGAAACAGTATTATGTCATTCGGCCCATGGAGTCTGATCCTCCATTCTATCATCAGACATAGGAACAGTATTATGTCATTCAGCCCATGGAGTATGCTTCCCCATTATATCATCCGACATAGGAACAGTATTATGTCATTAGGCCCATGGAGTCAGATCCTCCATTCTGTCATCAGACATAGGAACAGTTTTATGTCATTCGGCCCATGGAGTCTGCTTCCCCATTCTATCATCAGACATAGGAAAAGTATTATGTCATTCGGCCCATGGAGTCTACTCCATTCTATCATCAGACATAGGAACAGTATTATGTCATTCGGCCCATGGAGTCTGCACCTCCATTCTGTCATCAGACATAGGAACAGAATTATGTCATTCGGCCCATGGAGTCTGCAACTCCATTCTGTCATCAGACATAGGAACAGTATAATGTCATTCGGCCCATGGAGTCTGATCCCCCATTCTATCATCAGACATAGGAAAAGTATTATTTCATTCGGCCCATGGAGTCTCCTCCATTCTATCATCAGACATAGGAACAGTATAATGTCATTCGGCCCATGGAGTCTGATCCCCCATTCTATCATCAGACATAGGAAAAGTATTATGTCATTCGGCCCATGGAGTCTCCTCCATTCTATCATCAGACATAGGAACAGTATTATGTCATTCGGCCCATAGAGTCTGATCCTCCATTCTGTCATCAGACATAGGAACAGAATTATGTCATTCGGCCCATGGAGTCTGATCCCCCATTCTATCATCAGACATAGGAACAGTATTATGTCATTCAACCCATGGAGTCTGATCCTCCATTCTATCATCAGTCATAGGAACAGTATTATGTCATTCGGCCCATGGAGTCTGCTTCCCCATTCTATCATACGACATAGGAACAGTATTATGTCATTAGGCCCATGGAGTCAGATCCTCCATTCTGTCATCAGACATAGGAACAGTATTATGTCATTCGGCCCATGGAGTCTGCTTCCCCATTCTATCATCAGACATAGGAAAAGTATTATGTCATTCGGCCCATGGAGTCTCCTCCATTCTATCATCAGACATAGGAACAGTATTATGTCATTCGGCCCATGGAGTCTGCACCTCCATTCTATCATCAGACATAGGAACAGTATAATGTCATTCGGCCCATGGAGTCTGATCCCCCATTCTATCATCAGACATAGGAAAAGTATTATGTCATTCGGCCCATGGAGTCTCCTCCATTCTATCATCAGACATAGGAACAGTATTATGTCATTCGGCCCATAGAGTCTGATCCTCCATTCTGTCATCAGACATAGGAACAGTATTATGTCATTCGGCCCATTTGGTCTCCTCCATTCTATCATCAGACATTGGAACACTATTATGTCATTCGGGCCATGGAGTCTGCACCTCCATTCTGTCATCAGACATAGGAACAGTATTATGTCATTCGGCCCATGGAGTCTCATCCATTCTATCATCAGACATAGGAACAGTATTATGTCATTAGGCCCATGGAGTCTCCTCCATTCTATCATCAGACATAGGAACAGTATTATGTCATTCGGCCCATTTGGTCTCCTCCATTCTATCATCAGACATTGGAACACTATTATGTCATTCGGGCCATGGAGTCTGCACCTCCATTCTATCATCAGACATCGGAACAGTATTATGTCATTCGGCTCATGGAGTCTGATCCCCCATTCTGTCATCAGACATAGGAACAGTATTATGTCATTCGGCCCATGGAGTCTGATCCCCCATTCTGTCATCAGACATAGGAACAGTATTATGTCATTCGGCCAATGGAGTCTGATCTCCCAATCTATCATCAGACATAGGAACAGAATTATGTCATTCGGCCCATGGAGTCTCCTTCATTCTATCATCAGACACAGGAACAGTATTATGTTATTCGGCCCATGAAGTCTGATCCACCATTCTATCATCAGACATAGGAAAAGTATTATGTCATTCGGCCCATGTGGTCTCCTCCATTCTATCATCAGACATAGGAACAGTATTATGCCATTCGGCCCATGGTGTCTCCTCCATTCTATCATCAGACATAGGAACAGTATTATGCCATTCGGCCCATGGTGTCTCCTCCATTCTATCATCAGACATAGGAACAGTATTATGTCATTCGGCCCATTTGGTCTCCTCCATTCTATCATCAGACATTGGAACACTATTATGTCATTCGGGCCATGGAGTCTGCACCTCCATTCTATCTTCAGACATAGGAACAGTATTATGTCATTCGGCCCATGGAGTCTCATCCATTCTATCATCAGACATAGGAACAGTATTATGTCATTAGGCCCATGGAGTCTCCTCCATTCTATCATCAGACATAGGAACAGTATTATGTCATTCGGCCCATTTGGTCTCCTCCATTCTATCATCAGACATTGGAACACTATTATGTCATTCGGGCCATGGAGTCTGCACCTCCGTTCTATCATCAGACATAGGAACAGTATTATGTCATTCGGCCCATGGAGTCTCCTCCATTCTATCATCAGAGATAGGAACAGTATTATGTCATATGGCCCATGGAGTCTGATCCTCCATTCTATCATCAGACATCGGAACAGTATTATGTCATTCGGCCCATGGAGTCTGATCCTCCATTCTATCATCAGACATAGGAACAGTATTATGTAATAGGGCACATGGAGTCTGATCCTCCATTCTATCATCAGACATAGGAACAGTATTATGTCATTCGGCCCATGGAGTCTGATCCCCCATTCTATCATCAGACATAGGAACAGTATTATGTCATTAGGCCCATGGAGTCTGATCCCCCATTCTATCATCAGACATAGGAACAGTGTTATGTCATTCCGCCCATGGAGACTCCTTCATTCTATCATCAGACATAGGAACAGTATTATGTCATTCGGCCAATGGAGTCTGATCCCCCATTCTATCATCAGACATAGGAACAGTGTTATGTCATTCGGCCCATGGAGTCTGATCCTCCATTCTATTATCAGACATAGGAACAGTATTATGTCATTCGGCCCATGGAGTCTGATCCTCCATTCTATCATCAGACACAGGAACAGTATTATGTCATTCGTCCCATGTAGTCTGATCCCCCATTCTATCATCAGACATAGGAACAGTATTATGTCATTCGGCCCATGGAGTCTCATCCATTCTATCATCAGACACAGGAACAGTATTATGTCATTCGGCCCCTGAAGTCTGATCCTGCATTCTATCATCAGACACAGGAACAGTATTATGTCTTTCAGCCCAAGGAGTCTCCTCCATTCTATCATCAGACATAGGAACAGTGTTATGTCATTCGGCCCATGGAGTCTGATCCTCCATTCTATCATCAGACATAGGAACAGTATTAAGTCATTCGGCCCATGGAGTCTGATCCTCCATTCTATCATCAGACATAGGAACAGTATTATGTCATTCGGCCCATGGAGTCAGATCCTCCATTCTATCATCAGACATAGGAACAGTATTATGTCATTCGGCCCAAGGAGTCTGATCCTCCATTCTATCATCAGAATACGAACAGTATTATGTCACTCGGCCCATGGAGTCTGATCCTCCATTCTATCATCAGACATAGGAACAGTATTATGTCATTCGGCCCATGTGGTCTCCTCCATTCTATCATCAGACATTGGAACACTATTATGTCATTCGGGCCATGGAGTCTGCACCTCCATTCTATCATCAGACATAGGAACAGTATTATGTCATTCGGCCCATGGAGTCTCATCCATTCTATCATCAGACATGGGAACAGTATTATGTCATGAGGCCCATGGAGTCTCCTCCATTCTATCATCAGACATAGGAACAGTATTATGTCATATGGCCCATGGAGTCTGATCCTCCATTCTATCATCAGACATCGGAACAGTATTATGTCATTCGGCCCATGGAGTCTGATCCTCCATTCTATCATCAGACATAGGAACAGTATTATGTCATTCGGCCCATGGAGTCTGATCCCCCATTCTATCATCAGACATAGGAACAGTATTATGTCATTAGGCCCATGGAGTCTGATCCCCCATTCTATCATCAGACACAGGAACAGTGTTATGTCATTCCGCCCATGGAGACTCCTTCATTCTATCATCAGACATAGGAACAGTAGTATGTCATTCGGCCAATGGAGTCTGATCCCCCATTCTATCATCAGACATAGGAACAGTGTTATGTCATTCGGCCCATGGAGTCTGATCCTCCATTCTATTATCAGACATAGAAACAGTATTATGTCATTCGGCCCATGGAGTCTGATCCTCCATTCTATCATCAGACATAGGAACAGTATTATGTCATTCAGCCCATGGAGTATGCTTCCCCATTATATCATCCGACATAGGAACAGTATTATGTCATTAGGCCCATGGAGTCAGATCCTCCATTCTGTCATCAGACATAGGAACAGTTTTATGTCATTCGGCCCATGGAGTCTGCTTCCCCATTCTATCATCAGACATAGGAACAGTATTATGTCATTCGGCCCAAGGAGTCTGATCCTCCATTCTATCATCAGACATACGAACAGTATTATGTCACTCGGCCCATGGAGTCTCCTCCATTCTATCATCAGACATAGGAACAGTATTATGTAATTAGGCCCGTGGAGTCAGATCCTCCATTCTGTCATCAGACATAGGAACAGTATTAGGTCATTCGGCCCATGGAGTCTGCTTCCCCATTCTATCATCCGACATAGGAACAGTATTATGTCATTACGCCCATGGAGTCAGATCCTCCATTCTGTCATCAGACATAGGAACAGTATTATGTCATTCGGCCCATGGAGTCTGCTTCCCCATTCTATCATCCGACATAGGAACAGTATTATGTCATTAGGCCCATGGAGTATCCTCCATTCTGTCATCAGACATAGGAACAGTATAATGTCATTCGGCCCATGGAGTCTGATCCCCCATTCTATCATCAGACATAGGAAAAGTATTATGTCATTCGGCCCATGGAGTCTCCTCCATTCTATCATCAGACATAGGAACAGTATTATGTCATTCGGCCCATGGAGTCTGCACCTCCATTCTTTCATCAGACATAGGAACAGTATTATGTCATTCGGCCCATAGAGTCTGATCCTCCATTCTGTCATCAGACATAGGAACAGAATTATGTCATTCGGCCCATGGAGTCTGATCCCCCATTCTATCATCAGACATAGGAACAGTATTATGTCATTCAACCCATGGAGTCTGATCCTCCATTCTATCATCAGACACAGGAACAGTATTATGCCATTCGGCCCATGGTGTCTCCTCCATTCTATCATCAGACATAGGAACAGTATTATGTCATTCGGCCCATGTGGTCTCCTCCATTCTATCATCAGACATTGGAACACTATTATGTCATTCGGGCCATGGAGTCTGCACCTCCATTCTATCATCAGACATAGGAACAGTATTATGTCATTCGGCCCATGGAGTCTCATCCATTCTATCATCAGACATGGGAACAGTATTATGTCATGAGGCCCATGGAGTCTCCTCCATTCTATCATCAGACATAGGAACAGTATTATGTCATATGGCCCATGGAGTCTGATCCTCCATTCTATCATCAGACATCGGAACAGTATTATGTCATTCGGCCCATGGAGTCTGATCCTCCATTCTATCATCAGACATAGGAACAGTATTATGTCATTCGGCCCATGGAGTCTGATCCCCCATTCTATCATCAGACATAGGAACAGTATTATGTCATTAGGCCCATGGAGTCTGATCCCCCATTCTATCATCAGACATAGGAACAGTGTTATGTCATTCCGCCCATGGAGACTCCTTCATTCTATCATCAGACATAGGAACAGTAGTATGTCATTCGGCCAATGGAGTCTGATCCCCCATTCTATCATCAGACATAGGAACAGTGTTATGTCATTCGGCCCATGGAGTCTGATCCTCCATTCTATTATCAGACATAGAAACAGTATTATGTCATTCGGCCCATGGAGTCTGATCCTCCATTCTATCATCAGACATAGGAACAGTATTATGTCATTCAGCCCATGGAGTATGCTTCCCCATTATATCATCCGACATAGGAACAGTATTATGTCATTAGGCCCATGGAGTCAGATCCTCCATTCTGTCATCAGACATAGGAACAGTTTTATGTCATTCGGCCCATGGAGTCTGCTTCCCCATTCTATCATCCAACATAGGAACAGTATTATGTATTCAGGACCATGGAGTCTCCTCCATTCTATCATCAGACTTAGGAACAGTATTATGTCATTCGGCCCATGGAGTCTCCTCCATTCTATCATCAGACATCGGAACA
This sequence comes from Hemitrygon akajei, assembly GCF_048418815.1. Classification (NCBI taxonomy): domain Eukaryota; kingdom Metazoa; phylum Chordata; class Chondrichthyes; order Myliobatiformes; family Dasyatidae; genus Hemitrygon; species Hemitrygon akajei. The sequence goes on along the minus strand of NC_133151.1, from coordinate 36,807,423 downwards.
GTATTATGTCATTCGGCTCATGGAGTCTGATCCTCCATTCTATCATCAGACCTAGGAACAGTATTATGTCATTCGGCCCATGGAGCCTGATCCCCCATTCTGTCATCAGACATAGGAACAGAATTATGTCATTCGGCCAATGGAGTCTGATATCCCAATCTATCATCAGACATAGGAACAGAATTATGTCATTCGGCCCATGGAGTCTGATCCTCCATTCTATCATCAGACATAGGAACAGTATTATGTCATTCGGCCCATGGAGTCTGATCCTCCATTCTATCATCAGTCATAGGAACAGTATTATGTCATTCGGCCCAAGGAGTCTGATCCTCCATTCTATCATCAGACATACGAACAGTATTATGTCACTCGGCCCATGGAGTCTCCTCCATTCTATCTTCAGACATAGGAACAGTATTATGTCATTAGGCCCGTGGAGTCAGATCCTCCATTCTGTCATCAGACATAGGAACAGTATTATGTCATTCGGCCCATGGAGTCTGCTTCCCCATTCTATCATCCGACATAGGAACAGTATTATGTCATTCGGCCCATGGAGTCAGATCCTCCATTCTGTCATCAGACATAGGAACAGTATTATGTCATTCGGCCCATGGAGTCTGCACCTCCATTCTTTCATCAGACATAGGAACAGTATTATGTCATTCGGCCCATAGAGTCTGATCCTCCATTCTGTCATCAGACATAGGAACAGAATTATGTCATTCGGCCCATGGAGTCTGATCCCCCATTCTATCATCAGACATAGGAACAGTATTATGTCATTCAACCCATGGAGTCTGATCCTCCATTCTATCATCAGACACAGGAACAGTATTATGCCATTCGGCCCAAGGTGTCTCCTCCATTCTATCATCAGACATAGGAACAGTATTATGTCATTCGGCCCATGTGGTCTCCTCCATTCTATCATCAGACATTGGAACACTATTATGTCATTCGGGCCATGGAGTCTGCACCTCCATTCTATCATCAGACATAGGAACAGTATTATGTCATTCGGCCCATGGAGTCTCATCCATTCTATCATCAGACATGGGAACAGTATTATCTCATGAGGCCCATGGAGTCTCCTCCATTCTATCATCAGACATAGGAACAGTATTTTGTCATATGGCCCATGGAGTCTGATCCTCCATTCTATCATCAGACATCGGAACAGTATTATGTCATTCGGCCCATGGAGTCTGATCCTCCATTCTATCATCAGACATAGGAACAGTATTATGTCATTCGGCCCATGGAGTCTGATCCCCCATTCTATCATCAGACATAGGAACAGTATTATGTCATTAGGCCCATGGAGTCTGATCCCCCATTCTATCATCAGACATAGGAACAGTGTTATGTCATTCCGCCCATGGAGACTCCTTCATTCTATCATCAGACATAGGAACAGTAGTATGTCATTCGGCCAATGGAGTCTGATCCCCCATTCTATCATCAGACATAGGAACAGTGTTATGTCATTCGGCCCATGGAGTCTGATCCTCCATTCTATTATCAGACATAGAAACAGTATTATGTCATTCGGCCCATGGAGTCTGATCCTCCATTCTATCATCAGACATAGGAACAGTATTATGTCATTCAGCCCATGGAGTATGCTTCCCCATTATATCATCCGACATAGGAACAGTATTATGTCATTAGGCCCATGGAGTCAGATCCTCCATTCTGTCATCAGACATAGGAACAGTTTTATGTCATTCGGCCCATGGAGTCTGCTTCCCCATTCTATCATCCAACATAGGAACAGTATTATGTATTCAGGACCATGGAGTCTCCTCCATTCTATCATCAGACTTAGGAACAGTATTATGTCATTCGGCCCATGGAGTCTCCTCCATTCTATCATCAGACATCGGAACAGTATTATGTCATTCGGCTCATGGAGTCTGATCCTCCATTCTATCATCAGACCTAGGAACAGTATTATGTCATTCGGCCCATGGAGCCTGATCCCCCATTCTGTCATCAGACATTGGAACAGAATTATGTCATTCGGCCAATGGAGTCTGATATCCCAATCTATCATCAGACATAGGAACAGAATTATGTCATTCGGCCCATGGAGTCTGATCCTCCATTCTATCATCAGACATAGGAACAGTATTATGTCATTCGGCCCATGGAGTCTGATCCTCCATTCTATCATCAGTCATAGGAACAGTATTATGTCATTCGGCCCAAGGAGTCTGATCCTCCATTCTATCATCAGACATACGAACAGTATTATGTCACTCGGCCCATGGTGTCTCCTCCATTCTATCTTCAGACATAGGAACAGTATTATGTCATTAGGCCCGTGGAGTCAGATCCTCCATTCTGTCATCAGACATAGGAACAGTATTATGTCATTCGGCCCATGGAGTCTGCTTCCCCATTCTATCATCCGACATAGGAACAGTATTATGTCATTCGGCCCATGGAGTCAGATCCTCCATTCTGTCATCAGACATAGGAACAGTATTATGTCATTCGGCCCATGGAGTCTGCTTCCCCATTCTATCATACGACATAGGAAGAGTATTATGTCATTAGGCCCATGGAGTCAGATCCTCCATTCTGTCATCAGACATAGGAACAGTATTATGTCATTCGGCCCATGGAGTCTGCTTCCCCATTCTATCATCCGACATAGGAACAGTATTATGTCATTAGGCCCATGGAGTATCCTCCATTCTGTCATCAGACATAGGAACAGTATAATGTCATTCGGCCCATGGAGTCTGATCCCCCATTCTATCATCAGACATAGGAAAAGTATTATTTCATTCGGCCCATGGAGTCTCCTCCATTCTATCATCAGACATAGGAACAGTATAATGTCATTCGGCCCATGGAGTCTGATCCCCCATTCTATCATCAGACATAGGAAAAGTATTATGTCATTCGGCCCATGGAGTCTCCTCCATTCTATCATCAGACATAGGAACAGTATTATGTCATTCGGCCCATAGAGTCTGATCCTCCATTCTGTCATCAGACATAGGAACAGAATTATGTCATTCGGCCCATGGAGTCTGATCCCCCATTCTATCATCAGACATAGGAACAGTATTATGTCATTCAACCCATGGAGTCTGATCCTCCATTCTATCATCAGTCATAGGAACAGTATTATGTCATTCGGCCCATGGAGTCTGCTTCCCCATTCTATCATACGACATAGGAACAGTATTATGTCATTAGGCCCATGGAGTCAGATCCTCCATTCTGTCATCAGACATAGGAACAGTATTATGTCATTCGGCCCATGGAGTCTGCTTCCCCATTCTATCATCAGACATAGGAAAAGTATTATGTCATTCGGCCCATGGAGTCTACTCCATTCTATCATCAGACATAGGAACAGTATTATGTCATTCGGCCCATGGACTCTGCACCTCCATTCTGTCATCAGACATAGGAACAGAATTATGTCATTCGGCCCATGGAGTCTGCACCTCCATTCTGTCATCAGACATAGGAACAGTATAATGTCATTCGGCCCATGGAGTCTGATCCCCCATTCTATCATCAGACATAGGAAAAGTATTATTTCATTCGGCCCATGGAGTCTCCTCCATTCTATCATCAGACATAGGAACAGTATAATGTCATTCGGCCCATGGAGTCTGATCCCCCATTCTGTCATCAGACATAGGAAAAGTATTATGTCATTCGGCCCATGGAGTCTCCTCCATTCTATCATCAGACATAGGAACAGTATTATGTCATTCGGCCCATAGAGTCTGATCCTCCATTCTGTCATCAGACATAGGAACAGAATTATGTCATTCGGCCCATGGAGTCTGATCCCCCATTCTATCATCAGACATAGGAACAGTATTATGTCATTCAACCCATGGAGTCTGATCCTCCATTCTATCATCAGTCATAGGAACAGTATTATGTCATTCGGCCCATGGAGTCTGCTTCCCCATTCTATCATACGACATAGGAACAGTATTATGTCATTAGGCCCATGGAGTCAGATCCTCCATTCTGTCATCAGACATAGGAACAGTATTATGTCATTCGGCCCATGGAGTCTGCTTCCCCATTCTATCATCAGACATAGGAAAAGTATTATGTCATTCGGCCCATGGAGTCTCCTCCATTCTATCATCAGACATAGGAACAGTATTATGTCATTCGGCCCATGGAGTCTGCACCTCCATTCTGTCATCAGACATAGGAACAGAATTATGTCATTCGGCCCATGGAGTCTGCACCTCCATTCTGTCATCAGACATAGGAACAGTATAATGTCATTCGGCCCATGGAGTCTGATCCCCCATTCTATCATCAGACATAGGAAAAGTATTATGTCATTCGGCCCATGGAGTCTCCTCCATTCTATCATCAGACATAGGAACAGTATTATGTCATTCGGCCCATAGAGTCTGATCCTCCATTCTGTCATCAGACATAGGAACAGTATTATGTCATTCGGCCCATTTGGTCTCCTCCATTCTATCATCAGACATTGGAACACTATTATGTCATTCGGGCCATGGAGTCTGCACCTCCATTCTGTCATCAGACATAGGAACAGTATTATGTCATTCGGCCCATGGAGTCTCATCCATTCTATCATCAGACATAGGAACAGTATTATGTCATTAGGCCCATGGAGTCTCCTCCATTCTATCATCAGACATAGGAACAGTATTATGTCATTCGGCCCATTTGGTCTCCTCCATTCTATCATCAGACATTGGAACACTATTATGTCATTCGGGCCATGGAGTCTGCACCTCCATTCTATCATCAGACATCGGAACAGTATTATGTCATTCGGCTCATGGAGTCTGATCCCCCATTCTGTCATCAGACATAGGAACAGTATTATGTCATTCGGCCCATGGAGTCTGATCCCCCATTCTGTCATCAGACATAGGAACAGTATTATGTCATTCGGCCAATGGAGTCTGATCTCCCAATCTATCATCAGACATAGGAACAGAATTATGTCATTCGGCCCATGGAGTCTCCTTCATTCTATCATCAGACACAGGAACAGTATTATGTTATTCGGCCCATGAAGTCTGATCCACCATTCTATCATCAGACATAGGAAAAGTATTATGTCATTCGGCCCATGTGGTCTCCTCCATTCTATCATCAGACATAGGAACAGTATTATGCCATTCGGCCCATGGTGTCTCCTCCATTCTATCATCAGACATAGGAACAGTATTATGCCATTCGGCCCATGGTGTCTCCTCCATTCTATCATCAGACATAGGAACAGTATTATGTCATTCGGCCCATTTGGTCTCCTCCATTCTATCATCAGACATTGGAACACTATTATGTCATTCGGGCCATGGAGTCTGCACCTCCATTCTATCTTCAGACATAGGAACAGTATTATGTCATTCGGCCCATGGAGTCTCATCCATTCTATCATCAGACATAGGAACAGTATTATGTCATTAGGCCCATGGAGTCTCCTCCATTCTATCATCAGACATAGGAACAGTATTATGTCATTCGGCCCATTTGGTCTCCTCCATTCTATCATCAGACATTGGAACACTATTATGTCATTCGGGCCATGGAGTCTGCACCTCCGTTCTATCATCAGACATAGGAACAGTATTATGTCATTCGGCCCATGGAGTCTCCTCCATTCTATCATCAGAGATAGGAACAGTATTATGTCATATGGCCCATGGAGTCTGATCCTCCATTCTATCATCAGACATCGGAACAGTATTATGTCATTCGGCCCATGGAGTCTGATCCTCCATTCTATCATCAGACATAGGAACAGTATTATGTAATAGGGCACATGGAGTCTGATCCTCCATTCTATCATCAGACATAGGAACAGTATTATGTCATTCGGCCCATGGAGTCTGATCCCCCATTCTATCATCAGACATAGGAACAGTATTATGTCATTAGGCCCATGGAGTCTGATCCCCCATTCTATCATCAGACATAGGAACAGTGTTATGTCATTCCGCCCATGGAGACTCCTTCATTCTATCATCAGACATAGGAACAGTGTTATGTCATTCGGCCCATGGAGTCTGATCCTCCATTCTATTATCAGACATAGGAACAGTATTATGTCATTCGGCCCATGGAGTCTGATCCTCCATTCTATCATCAGACACAGGAACAGTATTATGTCATTCGTCCCATGTAGTCTGATCCCCCATTCTATCATCAGACATAGGAACAGTATTATGTCATTCGGCCCATGGAGTCTCATCCATTCTATCATCAGACACAGGAACAGTATTATGTCATTCGGCCCCTGAAGTCTGATCCTGCATTCTATCATCAGACACAGGAACAGTATTATGTCTTTCAGCCCAAGGAGTCTCCTCCATTCTATCATCAGACATAGGAACAGTGTTATGTCATTCGGCCCATGGAGTCTGATCCTCCATTCTATCATCAGACATAGGAACAGTATTAAGTCATTCGGCCCATGGAGTCTGATCCTCCATTCTATCATCAGACATAGGAACAGTATTATGTCATTCGGCCCATGGAGTCAGATCCTCCATTCTATCATCAGACATAGGAACAGTATTATGTCATTCGGCCCAAGGAGTCTGATCCTCCATTCTATCATCAGACATACGAACAGTATTATGTCACTCGGCCCATGGAGTCTCCTCCATTCTATCATCAGACATAGGAACAGTATTATGTAATTAGGCCCGTGGAGTCAGATCCTCCATTCTGTCATCAGACATAGGAACAGTATTAGGTCATTCGGCCCATGGAGTCTGCTTCCCCATTCTATCATCCGACATAGGAACAGTATTATGTCATTACGCCCATGGAGTCAGATCCTCCATTCTGTCATCAGACATAGGAACAGTATTATGTCATTCGGCCCATGGAGTCTGCTTCCCCATTCTATCATCCGACATAGGAACAGTATTATGTCATTAGGCCCATGGAGTATCCTCCATTCTGTCATCAGACATAGGAACAGTATAATGTCATTCGGCCCATGGAGTCTGATCCCCCATTCTATCATCAGACATAGGAAAAGTATTATGTCATTCGGCCCATGGAGTCTCCTCCATTCTATCATCAGACATAGGAACAGTATTATGTCATTCGGCCCATAGAGTCTGATCCTCCATTCTGTCATCAGACATAGGAACAGAATTATGTCATTCGGCCCATGGAGTCTGATCCCCCATTCTATCATCAGACATAGGAACAGTATTATGTCATTCAACCCATGGAGTCTGATCCTCCATTCTATCATCAGACACAGGAACAGTATTATGCCATTCGGCCCATGGTGTCTCCTCCATTCTATCATCAGACATAGGAACAGTATTATGTCATTCGGCCCATGTGGTCTCCTCCATTCTATCATCAGACATTGGAACACTATTATGTCATTCGGGCCATGGAGTCTGCACCTCCATTCTATCATCAGACATAGGAACAGTATTATGTCATTCGGCCCATGGAGTCTCATCCATTCTATCATCAGACATGGGAACAGTATTATGTCATGAGGCCCATGGAGTCTCCTCCATTCTATCATCAGACATAGGAACAGTATTATGTCATATGGCCCATGGAGTGTGATCCTCCATTCTATCATCAGACATCGGAACAGTATTATGTCATTCGGCCCATGGAGTCTGATCCTCCATTCTATCATCAGACATAGGAACAGTATTATGTCATTCGGCCCATGGAGTCTGATCCCCCATTCTATCATCAGACATAGGAACAGTATTATGTCATTAGGCCCATGGAGTCTGATCCCCCATTCTATCATCAGACATAGGAACAGTGTTATGTCATTCCGCCCATGGAGACTCCTTCATTCTATCATCAGACATAGGAACAGTAGTATGTCATTCGGCCAATGGAGTCTGATCCCCCATTCTATCATCAGACATAGGAACAGTGTTATGTCATTCGGCCCATGGAGTCTGATCCTCCATTCTATTATCAGACATAGAAACAGTATTATGTCATTCGGCCCATGGAGTCTGATCCTCCATTCTATCATCAGACATAGGAACAGTATTATGTCATTCAGCCCATGGAGTATGCTTCCCCATTATATCATCCGACATAGGAACAGTATTATGTCATTAGGCCCATGGAGTCAGATCCTCCATTCTGTCATCAGACATAGGAACAGTTTTATGTCATTCGGCCCATGGAGTCTGCTTCCCCATTCTATCATCAGACATAGGAAAAGTATTATGTCATTCGGCCCATGGAGTCTACTCCATTCTATCATCAGACATAGGAACAGTATTATGTCATTCGGCCCATGGAGTCTGCACCTCCATTCTGTCATCAGACATAGGAACAGAATTATGTCATTCGGCCCATGGAGTCTGCAACTCCATTCTGTCATCAGACATAGGAACAGTATAATGTCATTCGGCCCATGGAGTCTGATCCCCCATTCTATCATCAGACATAGGAAAAGTATTATTTCATTCGGCCCATGGAGTCTCCTCCATTCTATCATCAGACATAGGAACAGTATAATGTCATTCGGCCCATGGAGTCTGATCCCCCATTCTATCATCAGACATAGGAAAAGTATTATGTCATTCGGCCCATGGAGTCTCCTCCATTCTATCATCAGACATAGGAACAGTATTATGTCATTCGGCCCATAGAGTCTGATCCTCCATTCTGTCATCAGACATAGGAACAGAATTATGTCATTCGGCCCATGGAGTCTGATCCCCCATTCTATCATCAGACATAGGAACAGTATTATGTCATTCAACCCATGGAGTCTGATCCTCCATTCTATCATCAGTCATAGGAACAGTATTATGTCATTCGGCCCATGGAGTCTGCTTCCCCATTCTATCATACGACATAGGAACAGTATTATGTCATTAGGCCCATGGAGTCAGATCCTCCATTCTGTCATCAGACATAGGAACAGTATTATGTCATTCGGCCCATGGAGTCTGCTTCCCCATTCTATCATCAGACATAGGAAAAGTATTATGTCATTCGGCCCATGGAGTCTCCTCCATTCTATCATCAGACATAGGAACAGTATTATGTCATTCGGCCCATGGAGTCTGCACCTCCATTCTATCATCAGACATAGGAACAGTATAATGTCATTCGGCCCATGGAGTCTGATCCCCCATTCTATCATCAGACATAGGAAAAGTATTATGTCATTCGGCCCATGGAGTCTCCTCCATTCTATCATCAGACATAGGAACAGTATTATGTCATTCGGCCCATAGAGTCTGATCCTCCATTCTGTCATCAGACATAGGAACAGTATTATGTCATTCGGCCCATTTGGTCTCCTCCATTCTATCATCAGACATTGGAACACTATTATGTCATTCGGGCCATGGAGTCTGCACCTCCATTCTGTCATCAGACATAGGAACAGTATTATGTCATTCGGCCCATGGAGTCTCATCCATTCTATCATCAGACATAGGAACAGTATTATGTCATTAGGCCCATGGAGTCTCCTCCATTCTATCATCAGACATAGGAACAGTATTATGTCATTCGGCCCATTTGGTCTCCTCCATTCTATCATCAGACATTGGAACACTATTATGTCATTCGGGCCATGGAGTCTGCACCTCCATTCTATCATCAGACATCGGAACAGTATTATGTCATTCGGCTCATGGAGTCTGATCCCCCATTCTGTCATCAGACATAGGAACAGTATTATGTCATTCGGCCCATGGAGTCTGATCCCCCATTCTGTCATCAGACATAGGAACAGTATTATGTCATTCGGCCAATGGAGTCTGATCTCCCAATCTATCATCAGACATAGGAACAGAATTATGTCATTCGGCCCATGGAGTCTCCTTCATTCTATCATCAGACACAGGAACAGTATTATGTTATTCGGCCCATGAAGTCTGATCCACCATTCTATCATCAGACATAGGAAAAGTATTATGTCATTCGGCCCATGTGGTCTCCTCCATTCTATCATCAGACATAGGAACAGTATTATGCCATTCGGCCCATGGTGTCTCCTCCATTCTATCATCAGACATAGGAACAGTATTATGCCATTCGGCCCATGGTGTCTCCTCCATTCTATCATCAGACATAGGAACAGTATTATGTCATTCGGCCCATTTGGTCTCCTCCATTCTATCATCAGACATTGGAACACTATTATGTCATTCGGGCCATGGAGTCTGCACCTCCATTCTATCTTCAGACATAGGAACAGTATTATGTCATTCGGCCCATGGAGTCTCATCCATTCTATCATCAGACATAGGAACAGTATTATGTCATTAGGCCCATGGAGTCTCCTCCATTCTATCATCAGACATAGGAACAGTATTATGTCATTCGGCCCATTTGGTCTCCTCCATTCTATCATCAGACATTGGAACACTATTATGTCATTCGGGCCATGGAGTCTGCACCTCCGTTCTATCATCAGACATAGGAACAGTATTATGTCATTCGGCCCATGGAGTCTCCTCCATTCTATCATCAGAGATAGGAACAGTATTATGTCATATGGCCCATGGAGTCTGATCCTCCATTCTATCATCAGACATCGGAACAGTATTATGTCATTCGGCCCATGGAGTCTGATCCTCCATTCTATCATCAGACATAGGAACAGTATTATGTAATAGGGCACATGGAGTCTGATCCTCCATTCTATCATCAGACATAGGAACAGTATTATGTCATTCGGCCCATGGAGTCTGATCCCCCATTCTATCATCAGACATAGGAACAGTATTATGTCATTAGGCCCATGGAGTCTGATCCCCCATTCTATCATCAGACATAGGAACAGTGTTATGTCATTCCGCCCATGGAGACTCCTTCATTCTATCATCAGACATAGGAACAGTATTATGTCATTCGGCCAATGGAGTCTGATCCCCCATTCTATCATCAGACATAGGAACAGTGTTATGTCATTCGGCCCATGGAGTCTGATCCTCCATTCTATTATCAGACATAGGAACAGTATTATGTCATTCGGCCCATGGAGTCTGATCCTCCATTCTATCATCAGACACAGGAACAGTATTATGTCATTCGTCCCATGTAGTCTGATCCCCCATTCTATCATCAGACATAGGAACAGTATTATGTCATTCGGCCCATGGAGTCTCATCCATTCTATCATCAGACACAGGAACAGTATTATGTCATTCGGCCCCTGAAGTCTGATCCTGCATTCTATCATCAGACACAGGAACAGTATTATGTCTTTCAGCCCAAGGAGTCTCCTCCATTCTATCATCAGACATAGGAACAGTGTTATGTCATTCGGCCCATGGAGTCTGATCCTCCATTCTATCATCAGACATAGGAACAGTATTAAGTCATTCGGCCCATGGAGTCTGATCCTCCATTCTATCATCAGACATAGGAACAGTATTATGTCATTCGGCCCATGGAGTCAGATCCTCCATTCTATCATCAGACATAGGAACAGTATTATGTCATTCGGCCCAAGGAGTCTGATCCTCCATTCTATCATCAGAATACGAACAGTATTATGTCACTCGGCCCATGGAGTCTGATCCTCCATTCTATCATCAGACATAGGAACAGTATTATGTCATTCGGCCCATGTGGTCTCCTCCATTCTATCATCAGACATTGGAACACTATTATGTCATTCGGGCCATGGAGTCTGCACCTCCATTCTATCATCAGACATAGGAACAGTATTATGTCATTCGGCCCATGGAGTCTCATCCATTCTATCATCAGACATGGGAACAGTATTATGTCATGAGGCCCATGGAGTCTCCTCCATTCTATCATCAGACATAGGAACAGTATTATGTCATATGGCCCATGGAGTCTGATCCTCCATTCTATCATCAGACATCGGAACAGTATTATGTCATTCGGCCCATGGAGTCTGATCCTCCATTCTATCATCAGACATAGGAACAGTATTATGTCATTCGGCCCATGGAGTCTGATCCCCCATTCTATCATCAGACATAGGAACAGTATTATGTCATTAGGCCCATGGAGTCTGATCCCCCATTCTATCATCAGACACAGGAACAGTGTTATGTCATTCCGCCCATGGAGACTCCTTCATTCTATCATCAGACATAGGAACAGTAGTATGTCATTCGGCCAATGGAGTCTGATCCCCCATTCTATCATCAGACATAGGAACAGTGTTATGTCATTCGGCCCATGGAGTCTGATCCTCCATTCTATTATCAGACATAGAAACAGTATTATGTCATTCGGCCCATGGAGTCTGATCCTCCATTCTATCATCAGACATAGGAACAGTATTATGTCATTCAGCCCATGGAGTATGCTTCCCCATTATATCATCCGACATAGGAACAGTATTATGTCATTAGGCCCATGGAGTCAGATCCTCCATTCTGTCATCAGACATAGGAACAGTTTTATGTCATTCGGCCCATGGAGTCTGCTTCCCCATTCTATCATCAGACATAGGAACAGTATTATGTCATTCGGCCCAAGGAGTCTGATCCTCCATTCTATCATCAGACATACGAACAGTATTATGTCACTCGGCCCATGGAGTCTCCTCCATTCTATCATCAGACATAGGAACAGTATTATGTAATTAGGCCCGTGGAGTCAGATCCTCCATTCTGTCATCAGACATAGGAACAGTATTAGGTCATTCGGCCCATGGAGTCTGCTTCCCCATTCTATCATCCGACATAGGAACAGTATTATGTCATTACGCCCATGGAGTCAGATCCTCCATTCTGTCATCAGACATAGGAACAGTATTATGTCATTCGGCCCATGGAGTCTGCTTCCCCATTCTATCATCCGACATAGGAACAGTATTATGTCATTAGGCCCATGGAGTATCCTCCATTCTGTCATCAGACATAGGAACAGTATAATGTCATTCGGCCCATGGAGTCTGATCCCCCATTCTATCATCAGACATAGGAAAAGTATTATGTCATTCGGCCCATGGAGTCTCCTCCATTCTATCATCAGACATAGGAACAGTATTATGTCATTCGGCCCATGGAGTCTGCACCTCCATTCTTTCATCAGACATAGGAACAGTATTATGTCATTCGGCCCATAGAGTCTGATCCTCCATTCTGTCATCAGACATAGGAACAGAATTATGTCATTCGGCCCATGGAGTCTGATCCCCCATTCTATCATCAGACATAGGAACAGTATTATGTCATTCAACCCATGGAGTCTGATCCTCCATTCTATCATCAGACACAGGAACAGTATTATGCCATTCGGCCCATGGTGTCTCCTCCATTCTATCATCAGACATAGGAACAGTATTATGTCATTCGGCCCATGTGGTCTCCTCCATTCTATCATCAGACATTGGAACACTATTATGTCATTCGGGCCATGGAGTCTGCACCTCCATTCTATCATCAGACATAGGAACAGTATTATGTCATTCGGCCCATGGAGTCTCATCCATTCTATCATCAGACATGGGAACAGTATTATGTCATGAGGCCCATGGAGTCTCCTCCATTCTATCATCAGACATAGGAACAGTATTATGTCATATGGCCCATGGAGTCTGATCCTCCATTCTATCATCAGACATCGGAACAGTATTATGTCATTCGGCCCATGGAGTCTGATCCTCCATTCTATCATCAGACATAGGAACAGTATTATGTCATTCGGCCCATGGAGTCTGATCCCCCATTCTATCATCAGACATAGGAACAGTATTATGTCATTAGGCCCATGGAGTCTGATCCCCCATTCTATCATCAGACATAGGAACAGTGTTATGTCATTCCGCCCATGGAGACTCCTTCATTCTATCATCAGACATAGGAACAGTAGTATGTCATTCGGCCAATGGAGTCTGATCCCCCATTCTATCATCAGACATAGGAACAGTGTTATGTCATTCGGCCCATGGAGTCTGATCCTCCATTCTATTATCAGACATAGAAACAGTATTATGTCATTCGGCCCATGGAGTCTGATCCTCCATTCTATCATCAGACATAGGAACAGTATTATGTCATTCAGCCCATGGAGTATGCTTCCCCATTATATCATCCGACATAGGAACAGTATTATGTCATTAGGCCCATGGAGTCAGATCCTCCATTCTGTCATCAGACATAGGAACAGTTTTATGTCATTCGGCCCATGGAGTCTGCTTCCCCATTCTATCATCCAACATAGGAACAGTATTATGTATTCAGGACCATGGAGTCTCCTCCATTCTATCATCAGACTTAGGAACAGTATTATGTCATTCGGCCCATGGAGTCTCCTCCATTCTATCATCAGACATCGGAACAGTATTATGTCATTCGGCTCATGGAGTCTGATCCTCCATTCTATCATCAGACCTAGGAACAGTATTATGTCATTCGGCCCATGGAGCCTGATCCCCCATTCTGTCATCAGACATAGGAACAGAATTATGTCATTCGGCCAATGGAGTCTGATATCCCAATCTATCATCAGACATAGGAACAGAATTATGTCATTCGGCCCATGGAGTCTGATCCTCCATTCTATCATCAGACATAGGAACAGTATTATGTCATTCGGCCCATGGAGTCTGATCCTCCATTCTATCATCAGTCATAGGAACAGTATTATGTCATTCGGCCCAAGGAGTCTGATCCTCCATTCTATCATCAGACATACGAACAGTATTATGTCACTCGGCCCATGGAGTCTCCTCCATTCTATCTTCAGACATAGGAACAGTATTATGTCATTAGGCCCGTGGAGTCAGATCCTCCATTCTGTCATCAGACATAGGAACAGTATTATGTCATTCGGCCCATGGAGTCTGCTTCCCCATTCTATCATCCGACATAGGAACAGTATTATGTCATTCGGCCCATGGAGTCAGATCCTCCATTCTGTCATCAGACATAGGAACAGTATTATGTCATTCGGCCCATGGAGTCTGCTTCCCCATTCTATCATACGACATAGGAAGAGTATTATGTCATTAGGCCCATGGAGTCAGATCCTCCATTCTGTCATCAGACATAGGAACAGTATTATGTCATTCGGCCCATGGAGTCTGCTTCCCCATTCTATCATCCGACATAGGAACAGTATTATGTCATTAGGCCCATGGAGTATCCTCCATTCTGTCATCAGACATAGGAACAGTATAATGTCATTCGGCCCATGGAGTCTGATCCCCCATTCTATCATCAGACATAGGAAAAGTATTATTTCATTCGGCCCATGGAGTCTCCTCCATTCTATCATCAGACATAGGAACAGTATAATGTCATTCGGCCCATGGAGTCTGATCCCCCATTCTATCATCAGACATAGGAAAAGTATTATGTCATTCGGCCCATGGAGTCTCCTCCATTCTATCATCAGACATAGGAACAGTATTATGTCATTCGGCCCATAGAGTCTGATCCTCCATTCTGTCATCAGACATAGGAACAGAATTATGTCATTCGGCCCATGGAGTCTGATCCCCCATTCTATCATCAGACATAGGAACAGTATTATGTCATTCAACCCATGGAGTCTGATCCTCCATTCTATCATCAGTCATAGGAACAGTATTATGTCATTCGGCCCATGGAGTCTGCTTCCCCATTCTATCATACGACATAGGAACAGTATTATGTCATTAGGCCCATGGAGTCAGATCCTCCATTCTGTCATCAGACATAGGAACAGTATTATGTCATTCGGCCCATGGAGTCTGCTTCCCCATTCTATCATCAGACATAGGAAAAGTATTATGTCATTCGGCCCATTGAGTCTCCTCCATTCTATCATCAGACATAGGAACAGTATTATGTCATTCGGCCCATGGAGTCTGCACCTCCATTCTGTCATCAGACATAGGAACAGAATTATGTCATTCGGCCCATGGAGTCTGCACCTCCATTCTGTCATCAGACATAGGAACAGTATAATGTCATTCGGCCCATGGAGTCTGATCCCCCATTCTATCATCAGACATAGGAAAAGTATTATTTCATTCGGCCCATGGAGTCTCCTCCATTCTATCATCAGACATAGGAACAGTATAATGTCATTCGGCCCATGGAGTCTGATCCCCCATTCTATCATCAGACATAGGAAAAGTATTATGTCATTCGGCCCATGGAGTCTCCTCCATTCTATCATCAGACATAGGAACAGTATTATGTCATTCGGGCCATGGAGTCTGCACCTCCATTCTATCATCAGACATAGGAACAGTATTATGTCATTCGGCCCATGGAGTCTCATCCATTCTATCATCAGACATAGGAACAGTATTATGTCATTAGGCCCATGGAGTCTCCTCCATTCTATCATCAGACATAGGAACAGTATTATGTCATTCGGCCCATTTGGTCTCCTCCATTCTATCATCAGACATTGGAACACTATTATGTCATTCGGGCCATGGAGTCTGCACCTCCATTCTATCATCAGACATAGGAACAGTATTATGTCATTCGGCCCATGGAGTCTCCTCCATTCTATCATCAGACATAGGAACAGTATTATGTCATATGGCCCATGGAGTCTGATCCTCCATTCTATCATCAGACATCGGAACCGTATTATGTCATTCGGCCCATGGAGTCTGATCCTCCATTCTATCATCAGACATAGGAACAGTATTATGTAATAGGGCACATGGAGTCTGATCCTCCATTCTATCATCAGACATAGGAACAGTATTATGTCATTCGGCCCATGGAGTCTGATCCCCCATTCTATCAACAGACATAGGAACAGTATTATGTCATTAGGCCCATGGAGTCTGATCCCCCATTCTATCATCAGACATAGGAACAGTGTTATGTCATTCCGCCCATGGAGACTCCTTCATTCTATCATCAGACATAGGAACAGTAGTATGTCATTCGGCCAATGGAGTCTGATCCACCATTCTATTATCAGACATAGGAACAGTATTATGTCATTCGGCCCATGGAGTCTGATCCCCCATTCTATCATCAGACATAGGAACAGTATTATGTCATTAGGCCCATGGAGTCTGATCCCCCATTCTATCATCAGACATAGGAACAGTGTTATGTCATTCCGCGCATGGAGACTCCTTCATTCTATCATCAGACATAGGAACAGTATTATGTCATTCGGCCAATGGAGTCTGATCCCCCATTCTATTATCAGACATAGGAACAGTGTTATGTCATTCGGCCCATGGAGTCTGATCCTCCATTCTATTATCAGACATAGGAACAGTATTATGTCATTCGGCCCATGGAGTCTGATCCTCCATTCTATCATCAGACATAGGAACAGTATTATGTCATTCGGCCCATGGAGTCTGATTCCCCCATTCTATCATCAGACATAGGAACAGTATTATGTCATTCGGCCCATGGAGTCTGATCCTCCATTCTGTCATCAGACATAGGAAGAGTATTATGTAATTCGGCCCATGGAGTCTGATCCCCCATTCTATCATCAGACATCGGAACAGTATTATGTCATTCGGCTCATGGAGTCTGATCCCCCATTCTGTCATCAGACATAGGAACAGTATTATGTCATTCGGCCCATGGAGTCTGATCCCCCATTCTGTCATCAGACATAGGAACAGTATTATGTCATTCGGCCAATGGAGTCTGATCTCCCAATCTATCATCAGACATAGGAACAGAATTATGTCATTCGGCCCATGGAGTCTCCTTCATTATATCATCAGACACAGGAACAGTATTATGTCATTCGGCCCATGGAGTCTCCTCCATTCTATCATCAGACATCGGAACAGTATTATGTCATTCGGCTCATGGAGTCTGATCCCCCATTCTGTCATCAGACATAGGAACAGTATTATGTCATTCGGCCCATGGAGTCTGATCCTCCATTCTGTCATCAGACATAGGAAGAGTATTATGTAATTCGGCCCATGGAGTCTGATCCCCCATTCTATCATCAGACATCGGAACAATATTATGTCATTCGGCTCATGGAGTCTGATCCCCCATTCTGTCATCAGACATAGGAACAGTATTATGTCATTCGGCCCATGGAGTCTGATCCCCCATTCTGTCATCAGACATAGGAACAGTATTATGTTATTCGGCCCATGAAGTCTGATCCACCATTCTATCATCAGACATAGGAAAAGTATTATGTCATTCGGCCCATGTGGTCTCCTCCATTCTATCATCAGACATAGGAACAGTATTATGCCATTCGGCCCATGGTGTCTCTTCCATTCTATCATCAGACATAGGAACAGTATTATGCCATTCGGCCCATGGTGTCTCCTCCATTCTATCATCAGACATAGGAACAGTATTATGTCATTCGGCCCATTTGGTCTCCTCCATTCTATCATCAGACATTGGAACACTATTATGTCATTCGGGCCATGGAGTCTGCACCTCCATTCTATCTTCAGACATAGGAACAGTATTATGTCATTCGGCCCATGGAGTCTCATCCATTCTATCATCAGACATAGGAACAGTATTATGTCATTAGGCCCATGGAGTCTCCTCCATTCTATCATCAGACATAGGAACAGTATTATGTCATTCGGCCCATTTGGTCTCCTCCATTCTATCATCAGACATTGGAACACTATTATGTCATTCGGGCCATGGAGTCTGCACCTCCATTCTATCATCAGACATAGGAACAGTATTATGTCATTCGGCCCATGGAGTCTCCTCCATTCTATCATCAGAGATAGGAACAGTATTATGTCATATGGCCCATGGAGTCTGATCCTCCATTCTATCATCAGACATCGGAACAGTATTATGTCATTCGGCCCATGGAGTCTGATCCTCCATTCTATCATCAGACATAGGAACAGTATTATGTAATAGGGCACATGGAGTCTGATCCTCCATTCTATTATCAGACATAGGAACAGTATTATGTCATTCGGCCCATGGAGTCTGATCCCCCATTCTATCATCAGACATAGGAACAGTATTATGTCATTAGGCCCATGGAGTCTGATCCCCCATTCTATCATCAGACATAGGAACAGTGTTATGTCATTCCGCCCATGGAGACTCCTTCATTCTATCATCAGACATAGGAACAGTATTATGTCATTCGGCCAATGGAGTCTGATCCCCCATTCTATCATCAGACATAGGAACAGTATTATGTCATTACGCCCATGGAGTCAGATCCTCCATTCTGTCATCAGACATAGGAACAGTATTATGTCATTCGGCCCATGGAGTCTGCTTCCCCATTCTATCATCCGACATAGGAACAGTATTATGTCATTAGGCCCATGGAGTATCCTCCATTCTGTCATCAGACATAGGAACAGTATAATGTCATTCGGCCCATGGAGTCTGATCCCCCATTCTATCATCAGACATAGGAAAAGTATTATGTCATTCGGCCCATGGAGTCTCCTCCATTCTATCATCAGACATAGGAACAGTATTATGTCATTCGGCCCATGGAGTCTGCACCTCCATTCTTTCATCAGACATAGGAACAGTATTATGTCATTCGGCCCATAGAGTCTGATCCTCCATTCTGTCATCAGACATAGGAACAGAATTATGTCATTCGGCCCATGGAGTCTGATCCCCCATTCTATCATCAGACATAGGAACAGTATTATGTCATTCAACCCATGGAGTCTGATCCTCCATTCTATCATCAGACACAGGAACAGTATTATGCCATTCGGCCCATGGTGTCTCCTCCATTCTATCATCAGACATAGGAACAGTATTATGTCATTCGGCCCATGTGGTCTCCTCCATTCTATCATCAGACATTGGAACACTATTATGTCATTCGGGCCATGGAGTCTGCACCTCCATTCTATCATCAGACATAGGAACAGTATTATGTCATTCGGCCCATGGAGTCTCATCCATTCTATCATCAGACATGGGAACAGTATTATGTCATGAGGC
Source organism: Hemitrygon akajei (assembly GCF_048418815.1). Taxonomy (NCBI): domain Eukaryota; kingdom Metazoa; phylum Chordata; class Chondrichthyes; order Myliobatiformes; family Dasyatidae; genus Hemitrygon; species Hemitrygon akajei. Next base: position 36,787,561 of record NC_133151.1, on the reverse strand, counting down.
CCATGGAGTCTCCTCCATTCTATCATCAGACATAGGAACAGTATTATGTCATATGGCCCATGGAGTCTGATCCTCCATTCTATCATCAGACATCGGAACAGTATTATGTCATTCGGCCCATGGAGTCTGATCCTCCATTCTATCATCAGACACAGGAACAGTATTATGTCATTCGGCCCATGGAGTCTGATCCCCCATTCTATCATCAGACATAGGAACAGTATTATGTCATTAGGCCCATGGAGTCTGATCCCCCATTCTATCATCAGACATAGGAACAGTGTTATGTCATTCCGCCCATGGAGACTCCTTCATTCTATCATCAGACATAGGAACAGTAGTATGTCATTCGGCCAATGGAGTCTGATCCCCCATTCTATCATCAGACATAGGAACAGTGTTATGTCATTCGGCCCATGGAGTCTGATCCTCCATTCTATTATCAGACATAGAAACAGTATTATGTCATTCGGCCCATGGAGTCTGATCCTCCATTCTATCATCAGACATAGGAACAGTATTATGTCATTCAGCCCATGGAGTATGCTTCCCCATTATATCATCCGACATAGGAACAGTATTATGTCATTAGGCCCATGGAGTCAGATCCTCCATTCTGTCATCAGACATAGGAACAGTTTTATGTCATTCGGCCCATGGAGTCTGCTTCCCCATTCTATCATCCAACATAGGAACAGTATTATGTATTCAGGACCATGGAGTCTCCTCCATTCTATCATCAGACTTAGGAACAGTATTATGTCATTCGGCCCATGGAGTCTCCTCCATTCTATCATCAGACATCGGAACAGTATTATGTCATTCGGCTCATGGAGTCTGATCCTCCATTCTATCATCAGACCTAGGAACAGTATTATGTCATTCGGCCCATGGAGCCTGATCCCCCATTCTGTCATCAGACATACGAACAGTATTATGTCACTCGGCCCATGGAGTCTCCTCCATTCTATCTTCAGACATAGGAACAGTATTATGTCATTAGGCCCGTGGAGTCAGATCCTCCATTCTGTCATCAGACATAGGAACAGTATTATGTCATTCGGCCCATGGAGTCTGCTTCCCCATTCTATCATCCGACATAGGAACAGTATTATGTCATTCGGCCCATGGAGTCAGATCCTCCATTCTGTCATCAGACATAGGAACAGTATTATGTCATTCGGCCCATGGAGTCTGCTTCCCCATTCTATCATACGACATAGGAAGAGTATTATGTCATTAGGCCCATGGAGTCAGATCCTCCATTCTGTCATCAGACATAGGAACAGTATTATGTCATTCGGCCCATGGAGTCTGCTTCCCCATTCTATCATCCGACATAGGAACAGTATTATGTCATTAGGCCCATGGAGTATCCTCCATTCTGTCATCAGACATAGGAACAGTATAATGTCATTCGGCCCATGGAGTCTGATCCCCCATTCTATCATCAGACATAGGAAAAGTATTATTTCATTCGGCCCATGGAGTCTCCTCCATTCTATCATCAGACATAGGAACAGTATAATGTCATTCGGCCCATGGAGTCTGATCCCCCATTCTATCATCAGACATAGGAAAAGTATTATGTCATTCGGCCCATGGAGTCTCCTCCATTCTATCATCAGACATAGGAACAGTATTATGTCATTCGGCCCATAGAGTCTGATCCTCCATTCTGTCATCAGACATAGGAACAGAATTATGTCATTCGGCCCATGGAGTCTGATCCCCCATTCTATCATCAGACATAGGAACAGTATTATGTCATTCAACCCATGGAGTCTGATCCTCCATTCTATCATCAGTCATAGGAACAGTATTATGTCATTCGGCCCATGGAGTCTGCTTCCCCATTCTATCATACGACATAGGAACAGTATTATGTCATTAGGCCCATGGAGTCAGATCCTCCATTCTGTCATCAGACATAGGAACAGTATTATGTCATTCGGCCCATGGAGTCTGCTTCCCCATTCTATCATCAGACATAGGAAAAGTATTATGTCATTCGGCCCATGGAGTCTCCTCCATTCTATCATCAGACATAGGAACAGTATTATGTCATTCGGCCCATGGAGTCTGCACCTCCATTCTGTCATCAGACATAGGAACAGAATTATGTCATTCGGCCCATGGAGTCTGCACCTCCATTCTGTCATCAGACATAGGAACAGTATAATGTCATTCGGCCCATGGAGTCTGATCCCCCATTCTATCATCAGACATAGGAAAAGTATTATTTCATTCGGCCCATGGAGTCTCCTCCATTCTATCATCAGACATAGGAACAGTATAATGTCATTCGGCCCATGGAGTCTGATCCCCCATTCTATCATCAGACATAGGAAAAGTATTATGTCATTCGGCCCATGGAGTCTCCTCCATTCTATCATCAGACATAGGAACAGTATTATGTCATTCGGGCCATGGAGTCTGCACCTCCATTCTATCATCAGACATAGGAACAGTATTATGTCATTCGGCCCATGGAGTCTCATCCATTCTATCATCAGACATAGGAACAGTATTATGTCATTAGGCCCATGGAGTCTCCTCCATTCTATGATCAGACATAGGAACAGTATTATGTCATTCGGCCCATTTGGTCTCCTCCATTCTATCATCAGACATTGGAACACTATTATGTCATTCGGGCCATGTAGTCTGCACCTCCATTCTATCATCAGACATAGGAACAGTATTATGTCATTCGGCCCATGGAGTCTCCTCCATTCTATCATCAGACATAGGAACAGTATTATGTCATATGGCCCATGGAGTCTGATCCTCCATTCTATCATCAGACATCGGAACCGTATTATGTCATTCGGCCCATGGAGTCTGATCCTCCATTCTATCATCAGACATAGGAACAGTATTATGTAATAGGGCACATGGAGTCTGTTCCTCCATTCTATCATCAGACATAGGAACAGTATTATGTCATTCGGCCCATGGAGTCTGATCCCCCATTCTATCAACAGACATAGGAACAGTATTATGTCATTAGGCCCATGGAGTCTGATCCCCCATTCTATCATCAGACATAGGAACAGTGTTATGTCATTCCGCCCATGGAGACTCCTTCATTCTATCATCAGACATAGGAACAGTAGTATGTCATTCGGCCAATGGAGTCTGATCCCCCATTCTATTATCAGACATAGGAACAGTATTATGTCATTCGGCCCATGGAGTCTGATCCCCCATTCTATCATCAGACATAGGAACAGTATTATGTCATTAGGCCCATGGAGTCTGATCCCCCATTCTATCATCAGACATAGGAACAGTGTTATGTCATTCCGCGCATGGAGACTCCTTCATTCTATCATCAGACATAGGAACAGTATTATGTCATTCGGCCAATGGAGTCTGATCCCCCATTCTATTATCAGACATAGGAACAGTGTTATGTCATTCGGCCCATGGAGTCTGATCCTCCATTCTATTATCAGACATAGGAACAGTATTATGTCATTCGGCCCATGGAGTCTGATCCTCCATTCTATCATCAGACATAGGAACAGTATTATGTCATTCGGCCCATGGAGTCTGATTCCCCCATTCTATCATCAGACATAGGAACAGTATTATGTCATTCGGCCCATTGAGTCTGATCCTCCATTCTGTCATCAGACATAGGAAGAGTATTATGTAATTCGGCCCATGGAGTCTGATCCCCCATTCTATCATCAGACATCGGAACAGTATTATGTCATTCGGCTCATGGAGTCTGATCCCCCATTCTGTCATCAGACATAGGAACAGTATTATGTCATTCGGCCCATGGAGTCTGATCCCCCATTCTGTCATCAGACATAGGAACAGTATTATGTCATTCGGCCAATGGAGTCTGATCTCCCAATCTATCATCAGACATAGGAACAGAATTATGTCATTCGGCCCATGGAGTCTCCTTCATTATATCATCAGACACAGGAACAGTATTATGTCATTCGGCCCATGGAGTCTCCTCCATTCTATCATCAGACATCGGAACAGTATTATGTCATTCGGCTCATGGAGTCTGATCCCCCATTCTGTCATCAGACATAGGAACAGTATTATGTCATTCGGCCCATGGAGTCTGATCCTCCATTCTGTCATCAGACATAGGAAGAGTATTATGTAATTCGGCCCATGGAGTCTGATCCCCCATTCTATCATCAGACATCGGAACAGTATTATGTCATTCGGCTCATGGAGTCTGATCCCCCATTCTGTCATCAGACATAGGAACAGTATTATGTCATTCGGCCCATGGAGTCTGATCCCCCATTCTGTCATCAGACATAGGAACAGTATTATGTCATTCGGCCAATGGAGTCTGATCTCCCAATCTATCATCAGACATAGGAACAGAATTATGTCATTCGGCCCATGGAGTCTCCTTCATTCTATCATCAGACACAGGAACAGTATTATGTTATTCGGCCCATGAAGTCTGATCCACCATTCTATCATCAGACATAGGAAAAGTATTATGTCATTCGGCCCATGTGGTCTCCTCCATTCTATCATCAGACATAGGAACAGTATTATGCCATTCGGCCCATGGTGTCTCCTCCATTCTATCATCAGACATAGGAACAGTATTATGCCATTCGGCCCATGGTGTCTCCTCCATTCTATCATCAGACATAGGAACAGTATTATGTCATTCGGCCCATTTGGTCTCCTCCATTCTATCATCAGACATTGGAACACTATTATGTCATTCGGGCCATGGAGTCTGCACCTCCATTCTATCTTCAGACATAGGAACAGTATTATGTCATTCGGCCCATGGAGTCTCATCCATTCTATCATCAGACATAGGAACAGTATTATGTCATTAGGCCCATGGAGTCTCCTCCATTCTATCATCAGACATAGGAACAGTATTATGTCATTCGGCCCATTTGGTCTCCTCCATTCTATCATCAGACATTGGAACACTATTATGTCATTCGGGCCATGGAGTCTGCACCTCCATTCTATCATCAGACATAGGAACAGTATTATGTCATTCGGCCCATGGAGTCTCCTCCATTCTATCATCAGAGATAGGAACAGTATTATGTCATATGGCCCATGGAGTCTGATCCTCCATTCTATCATCAGACATCGGAACAGTATTATGTCATTCGGCCCATGGAGTCTGATCCTCCATTCTATCATCAGACATAGGAACAGTATTATGTAATAGGGCACATGGAGTCTGATCCTCCATTCTATCATCAGACATAGGAACAGTATTATGTCATTCGGCCCATGGAGTCTGATCCCCCATTCTATCATCAGACATAGGAACAGTATTATGTCATTAGGCCCATGGAGTCTGATCCCCCATTCTATCATCAGACATAGGAACAGTGTTATGTCATTCCGCCCATGGAGACTCCTTCATTCTATCATCAGACATAGGAACAGTATTATGTCATTCGGCCAATGGAGTCTGATCCCCCATTCTATCATCAGACATAGGAACAGTGTTATGTCATTCGGCCCATGGAGTCTGATCCTCCATTCTATTATCAGACATAGGAACAGTATTATGTCATTCGGCCCATGGAGTCTGATCCTCCATTCTATCATCAGACACAGGAACAGTATTATGTCATTCGTCCCATGTAGTCTGATCCCCCATTCTATCATCAGACATAGGAACAGTATTATGTCATTCGGCCCATGGAGTCTCATCCATTCTATCATCAGACACAGGAACAGTATTATGTCATTCGGCCCCTGAAGTCTGATCCTGCATTCTATCATCAGACACAGGAACAGTATTATGTCTTTCAGCCCAAGGAGTCTCCTCCATTCTATCATCAGACATAGGAACAGTGTTATGTCATTCGGCCCATGGAGTCTGATCCTCCATTCTATCATCAGACATAGGAACAGTATTAAGTCATTCGGCCCATGGAGTCTGATCCTCCATTCTATCATCAGACATAGGAACAGTATTATGTCATTCGGCCCATGGAGTCAGATCCTCCATTCTATCATCAGACATAGGAACAGTATTATGTCATTCGGCCCAAGGAATCTGATCCTCCATTCTATCATCAGACATACGAACAGTATTATGTCACTCGGCCCATGGAGTCTCCTCCATTCTATCATCAGACATAGGAACAGTATTATGTAATTAGGCCCGTGGAGTCAGATCCTCCATTCTGTCATCAGACATAGGAACAGTATTAGGTCATTCGGCCCATGGAGTCTGCTTCCCCATTCTATCATCCGACATAGGAACAGTATTATGTCATTCGGCCCATGGAGTCTGCTTCCCCATTCTATCATCCGACATAGGAACAGTATTATGTCATTAGGCCCATGGAGTATCCTCCATTCTGTCATCAGACATAGGAACAGTATTATGTCATTCGGCCCATGGAGTCTGCACCTCCATTCTTTCATCAGACATAGGAACAGTATTATGTCATTCGGCCCATAGAGTCTGATCCTCCATTCTGTCATCAGACATAGGAACAGAATTATGTCATTCGGCCCATGGAGTCTGATCCCCCATTCTATCATCAGACATAGGAACAGTATTATGTCATTCAACCCATGGAGTCTGATCCTCCATTCTATCATCAGACACAGGAACAGTATTATGCCATTCGGCCCATGGTGTCTCCTCCATTCTATCATCAGACATAGGAACAGTATTATGTCATTCGGCCCATGTGGTCTCCTCCATTCTATCATCAGACATTGGAACACTATTATGTCATTCGGGCCATGGAGTCTGCACCTCCATTCTATCATCAGACATAGGAACAGTATTATGTCATTCGGCCCATGGAGTCTCATCCATTCTATCATCAGACATGGGAACAGTATTATGTCATGAGGCCCATGGAGTCTCCTCCATTCTATCATCAGACATAGGAACAGTATTATGTCATATGGCCCATGGAGTCTGATCCTCCATTCTATCATCAGACATCGGAACAGTATTATGTCATTCGGCCCATGGAGTCTGATCCTCCATTCTATCATCAGACATAGGAACAGTATTATGTCATTCGGCCCATGGAGTCTGATCCCCCATTCTATCATCAGACATAGGAACAGTATTATGTCATTAGGCCCATGGAGTCTGATCCCCCATTCTATCATCAGACATAGGAACAGTGTTATGTCATTCCGCCCATGGAGACTCCTTCATTCTATCATCAGACATAGGAACAGTAGTATGTCATTCGGCCAATGGAGTCTGATCCCCCATTCTATCATCAGACATGGGAACAGTGTTATGTCATTCGGCCCATGGAGTCTGATCCTCCATTCTATTATCAGACATAGAAACAGTAATATGTCATTCGGCCCATGGAGTCTGATCCTCCATTCTATCATCAGACATAGGAACAGTATTATGTCATTCAGCCCATGGAGTATGCTTCCCCATTATATCATCCGACATAGGAACAGTATTATGTCATTAGGCCCATGGAGTCAGATCCTCCATTCTGTCATCAGACATAGGAACAGTTTTATGTCATTCGGCCCATGGAGTCTGCTTCCCCATTCTATCATCCAACATAGGAACAGTATTATGTATTCAGGACCATGGAGTCTCCTCCATTCTATCATCAGACTTAGGAACAGTATTATGTCATTCGGCCCATGGAGTCTCCTCCATTCTATCATCAGACATCGGAACAGTATTATGTCATTCGGCTCATGGAGTCTGATCCTCCATTCTATCATCAGACCTAGGAACAGTATTATGTCATTCGGCCCATGGAGCCTGATCCCCCATTCTGTCATCAGACATAGGAACAGAATTATGTCATTCGGCCAATGGAGTCTGATATCCCAATCTATCATCAGACATAGGAACAGAATTATGTCATTCGGCCCATGGAGTCTGATCCTCCATTCTATCATCAGACATAGGAACAGTATTATGTCATTCGGCCCATGGAGTCTGATCCTCCATTCTATCATCAGTCATAGGAACAGTATTATGTCATTCGGCCCAAGGAGTCTGATCCTCCATTCTATCATCAGACATACGAACAGTATTATGTCACTCGGCCCATGGAGTCTCCTCCATTCTATCTTCAGACATAGGAACAGTATTATGTCATTAGGCCCGTGGAGTCAGATCCTCCATTCTGTCATCAGACATAGGAACAGTATTATGTCATTCGGCCCATGGAGTCTGCTTCCCCATTCTATCATCCGACATAGGAACAGTATTATGTCATTCGGCCCATGGAGTCAGATCCTCCATTCTGTCATCAGACATAGGAACAGTATTATGTCATTCGGCCCATGGAGTCTGCTTCCCCATTCTATCATACGACATAGGAAGAGTATTATGTCATTAGGCCCATGGAGTCAGATCCTCCATTCTGTCATCAGACATAGGAACAGTATTATGTCATTCGGCCCATGGAGTCTGCTTCCCCATTCTATCATCCGACATAGGAACAGTATTATGTCATTAGGCCCATGGAGTATCCTCCATTCTGTCATCAGACATAGGAACAGTATAATGTCATTCGGCCCATGGAGTCTGATCCCCCATTCTATCATCAGACATAGGAAAAGTATTATTTCATTCGGCCCATGGAGTCTCCTCCATTCTATCATCAGACATAGGAACAGTATAATGTCATTCGGCCCATGGAGTCTGATCCCCCATTCTATCATCAGACATAGGAAAAGTATTATGTCATTCGGCCCATGGAGGCTCCTCCATTCTATCATCAGACATAGGAACAGTATTATGTCATTCGGCCCATAGAGTCTGATCCTCCATTCTGTCATCAGACATAGGAACAGAATTATGTCATTCGGCCCATGTAGTCTGATCCCCCATTCTATCATCAGACATAGGAACAGTATTATGCCATTCGGCCCATGGTGTCTCCTCCATTCTATCATCAGACATAGGAACAGTATTATGTCATTCGGCCCATTTGGTCTCCTCCATTCTATCATCAGACATTGGAACACTATTATGTCATTCGGGCCATGGAGTCTGCACCTCCATTCTATCTTCAGACATAGGAACAGTATTATGTCATTCGGCCCATGGAGTCTCATCCATTCTATCATCAGACATAGGAACAGTATTATGTCATTAGGCCCATGGAGTCTCCTCCATTCTATCATCAGACATAGGAACAGTATTATGTCATTCGGCCCATTTGGTCTCCTCCATTCTATCATCAGACATTGGAACACTATTATGTCATTCGGGCCATGGAGTCTGCACCTCCATTCTATCATCAGACATAGGAACAGTATTATGTCATTCGGCCCATGGAGTCTCCTCCATTCTATCATCAGAGATAGGAACAGTATTATGTCATATGGCCCATGGAGTCTGATCCTCCATTCTATCATCAGACATCGGAACAGTATTATGTCATTCGGCCCATGGAGTCTGATCCTCCATTCTATCATCAGACATAGGAACAGTATTATGTAATAGGGCACATGGAGTCTGATCCTCCATTCTATCATCAGACATAGGAACAGTATTATGTCATTCGGCCCATGGAGTCTGATCCCCCATTCTATCATCAGACATAGGAACAGTATTATGTCATTAGGCCCATGGAGTCTGATCCCCCATTCTATCATCAGACATAGGAACAGTGTTATGTCATTCCGCCCATGGAGACTCCTTCATTCTATCATCAGACATAGGAACAGTATTATGTCATTCGGCCAATGGAGTCTGATCCCCCATTCTATCATCAGACATAGGAACAGTGTTATGTCATTCGGCCCATGGAGTCTGATCCTCCATTCTATTATCAGACATAGGAACAGTATTATGTCATTCGGCCCATGGAGTCTGATCCTCCATTCTATCATCAGACACAGGAACAGTATTATGTCATTCGTCCCATGTAGTCTGATCCCCCATTCTATCATCAGACATAGGAACAGTATTATGTCATTCGGCCCATGGAGTCTCATCCATTCTATCATCAGACACAGGAACAGTATTATGTCATTCGGCCCCTGAAGTCTGATCCTGCATTCTATCATCAGACACAGGAACAGTATTATGTCTTTCAGCCCAAGGAGTCTCCTCCATTCTATCATCAGACATAGGAACAGTGTTATGTCATTCGGCCCATGGTGTCTGATCCTCCATTCTATCATCAGACATAGGAACAGTATTAAGTCATTCGGCCCATGGAGTCTGATCCTCCATTCTATCATCAGACATAGGAACAGTATTATGTCATTCGGCCCATGGAGTCAGATCCTCCATTCTATCATCAGACATAGGAACAGTATTATGTCATTCGGCCCAAGGAGTCTGATCCTCCATTCTATCATCAGACATACGAACAGTATTATGTCACTCGGCCCATGGAGTCTCCTCCATTCTATCATCAGACATAGGAACAGTATTATGTAATTAGGCCCGTGGAGTCAGATCCTCCATTCTGTCATCAGACATAGGAACAGTATTAGGTCATTCGGCCCATGGAGTCTGCTTCCCCATTCTATCATCCGACATAGGAACAGTATTATGTCATTACGCCCATGGAGTCAGATCCTCCATTCTGTCATCAGACATAGGAACAGTATTATGTCATTCGGCCCATGGAGTCTGCTTCCCCATTCTATCATCCGACATAGGAACAGTATTATGTCATTAGGCCCATGGAGTATCCTCCATTCTGTCATCAGACATAGGAACAGTATTATGTCATTCGGCCCATGGAGTCTGCACCTCCATTCTTTCATCAGACATAGGAACAGTATTATGTCATTCGGCCCATAGAGTCTGATCCTCCATTCTGTCATCAGACATAGGAACAGAATTATGTCATTCGGCCCATGGAGTCTGATCCCCCATTCTATCATCAGACATAGGAACAGTATTATGTCATTCAACCCATGGAGTCTGATCCTCCATTCTATCATCAGACACAGGAACAGTATTATGCCATTCGGCCCATGGTGTCTCCTCCATTCTATCATCAGACATAGGAACAGTATTATGTCATTCGGCCCATGTGGTCTCCTCCATTCTATCATCAGACATTGGAACACTATTATGTCATTCGGGCCATGGAGTCTGCACCTCCATTCTATCATCAGACATAGGAACAGTATTATGTCATTCGGCCCATGGAGTCTCATCCATTCTATCATCAGACATGGGAACAGTATTATGTCATGAGGCCCATGGAGTCTCCTCCATTCTATCATCAGACATAGGAACAGTATTATGTCATATGGCCCATGGAGTCTGATCCTCCATTCTATCATCAGACATCGGAACAGTATTATGTCATTCGGCCCATGGAGTCTGATCCTCCATTCTATCATCAGACATAGGAACAGTATTATGTCATTCGGCCCATGGAGTCTGATCCCCCATTCTATCATCAGACATAGGAACAGTATTATGTCATTAGGCCCATGGAGTCTGATCCCCCATTCTATCATCAGACATAGGAACAGTGTTATGTCATTCCGCCCATGGAGACTCCTTCATTCTATCATCAGACATAGGAACAGTAGTATGTCATTCGGCCAATGGAGTCTGATCCCCCATTCTATCATCAGACATAGGAACAGTGTTATGTCATTCGGCCCATGGAGTCTGATCCTCCATTCTATTATCAGACATAGAAACAGTAATATGTCATTCGGCCCATGGAGTCTGATCCTCCATTCTATCATCAGACATAGGAACAGTATTATGTCATTCAGCCCATGGAGTATGCTTCCCCATTATATCATCCGACATAGGAACAGTATTATGTCATTAGGCCCATGGAGTCAGATCCTCCATTCTGTCATCAGACATAGGAACAGTTTTATGTCATTCGGCCCATGGAGTCTGCTTCCCCATTCTATCATCCAACATAGGAACAGTATTATGTATTCAGGACCATGGAGTCTCCTCCATTCTATCATCAGACTTAGGAACAGTATTATGTCATTCGGCCCATGGAGTCTCCTCCATTCTATCATCAGACATCGGAACAGTATTATGTCATTCGGCTCATGGAGTCTGATCCTCCATTCTATCATCAGACCTAGGAACAGTATTATGTCATTCGGCCCATGGAGCCTGATCCCCCATTCTGTCATCAGACATAGGAACAGAATTATGTCATTCGGCCAATGGAGTCTGATATCCCAATCTATCATCAGACATAGGAACAGAATTATGTCATTCGGCCCATGGAGTCTGATCCTCCATTCTATCATCAGACATAGGAACAGTATTATGTCATTCGGCCCATGGAGTCTGATCCTCCATTCTATCATCAGTCATAGGAACAGTATTATGTCATTCGGCCCAAGGAGTCTGATCATCCATTCTATCATCAGACATACGAACAGTATTATGTCACTCGGCCCATGGAGTCTCCTCCATTCTATCTTCAGACATAGGAACAGTATTATGTCATTAGGCCCGTGGAGTCAGATCCTCCATTCTGTCATCAGACATAGGAACAGTATTATGTCATTCGGCCCATGGAGTCTGCTTCCCCATTCTATCATCCGACATAGGAACAGTATTATGTCATTCGGCCCATGGAGTCAGATCCTCCATTCTGTCATCAGACATAGGAACAGTATTATGTTTTTCGGCCCATGGAGTCTGCTTCCCCATTCTATCATACGACATAGGAAGAGTATTATGTCATTAGGCCCATGGAGTCAGATCCTCCATTCTGTCATCAGACATAGGAACAGTATTATGTCATTCGGCCCATGGAGTCTGCACCTCCATTCTGTCATCAGACATAGGAACAGTATTATGTCATTCGGCCCATGGAGTCTGCACCTCCATTCTGTCATCAGACATAGGAACAGAATTATGTCATTCGGCCCATGGAGTCTGCACCTCCATTCTGTCATCAGACATAGGAACAGTATAATGTCATTCGGCCCATGGAGTCTGATCCCCCATTCTATCATCAGACATAGGAACAGTATTATGTCATTCGGCCCATGGAGTCTGCACCTCCATTCTATCATCAGACATCGGAACAGTATTATGTCATTCGGCCCATGGAGTCTGCACCTCCATTCTATCATCAGACATAGGAACAGTATTATGTCATTCGGCCCATGGAGTCTGCACCTCCATTCTATCATCAGACATCGGAACAGTATTATGTCATTCGGCCCATGGAGTCTGCACCTCCATTCTGTCATCAGACATAGGAACAGAATTATGTCATTCGGCCCATGGAGTCTGCACCTCCATTCTGTCATCAGACATAGGAACAGTATAATGTCATTCGGCCCATGGAGTCTGATCCCCCATTCTATCATCAGACATAGGAAAAGTATTATTTCATTCGGCCCATGGAGTCTCCTCCATTCTATCATCAGACATAGGAACAGTATAATGTCATTCGGCCCATGGAGTCTGATCCCCCATTCTATCATCAGACATAGGAAAAGTATTATGTCATTCGGCCCATGGAGTCTCCTCCATTCTATCATCAGACATAGGAACAGTATTATGTCATTCGGCCCATAGAGTCTGATCCTCCATTCTGTCATCAGACATAGGAACAGAATTATGTCATTCGGCCCATGGAGTCTGATCCCCCATTCTATCATCAGACATAGGAACAGTATTATGTCATTCAACCCATGGAGTCTGATCCTCCATTGTATCATCAGTCATAGGAACAGTATTATGTCATTCGGCCCATGGAGTCTGCTTCCCCATTCTATCATACGACATAGGAACAGTATTATGTCATTAGGCCCATGGAGTCAGATCCTCCATTCTGTCATCAGACATAGGAACAGTATTATGTCATTCGGCCCATGGAGTCTGCTTCCCCATTCTATCATCAGACATAGGAAAAGTATTATGTCATTCGGCCCATGGAGTCTCCTCCATTCTATCATCAGACATAGGAACAGTATTATGTCATTCGGCCCATGGAGTCTGCACCTCCATTCTGTCATCAGACATAGGAACAGAATTATGTCATTCGGCCCATGGAGTCTGCACCTCCATTCTGTCATCAGACATAGGAACAGTATAATGTCATTCGGCCCATGGAGTCTGATCCCCCATTCTATCATCAGACATAGGAAAAGTATTATGTCATTCGGCCCATGGAGTCTCCTCCATTCTATCATCAGACATAGGAACAGTATTATGTCATTCGGCCCATAGAGTCTGATCCTCCATTCTGTCATCAGACATAGGAACAGTATTATGTCATTCGGCCCATTTGGTCTCCTCCATTCTATCATCAGACATTGGAACACTATTATGTCATTCGGGCCATGGAGTCTGCACCTCCATTCTATCATCAGACATAGGAACAGTATTATGTCATTCGGCCCATGGAGTCTCATCCATTCTATCATCAGACATAGGAACAGAATTATGTCATTCGGCCAATGGAGTCTGATATCCCAATCTATCATCAGACATAGGAACAGTATTATGTCATTCGGCCCATGGAGTCTCATCCATTCTATCATCAGACATAGGAACAGAATTATGTCATTCGGCCAATGGAGTCTGATATCCCAATCTATCATCAGACATAGGAACAGTATTATGTCATTCGGCCCATGGAGCCTGATCCCCCATTCTGTCATCAGACATAGGAACAGAATTATGTCATTCGGCCAATGGAGTCTGATATCCCAATCTATCATCAGACATAGGAACAGAATTATGTCATTCGGCCCATGGAGTCTGATCCTCCATTCTATCATCAGACATAGGAACAGTATTATGTCATTCGGCCCATGGAGTCTGATCCTCCATTCTATCATCAGTCATAGGAACAGTATTATGTCATTCGGCCCAAGGAGTCTGATCCTCCATTCTATCATCAGACATACGAACAGTATTATGTCACTCGGCCCATGGAGTCTCCTCCATTCTATCTTCAGACATAGGAACAGTATTATGTCATTAGGCCCGTGGAGTCAGATCCTCCATTCTGTCATCAGACATAGGAACAGTATTATGTCATTCGGCCCATGGAGTCTGCTTCCCCATTCTATCATCCGACATAGGAACAGTATTATGTCATTCGGCCCATGGAGTCAGATCCTCCATTCTGTCATCAGACATAGGAACAGTATTATGTCATTCGGCCCATGGAGTCTGCTTCCCCATTCTATCATACGACATAGGAAGAGTATTATGTCATTAGGCCCATGGAGTCAGATCCTCCATTCTGTCATCAGACATAGGAACAGTATTATGTCATTCGGCCCATGGAGTCTGCTTCCCCATTCTATCATCCGACATAGGAACAGTATTATGTCATTAGGCCCATGGAGTATCCTCCATTCTGTCATCAGACATAGGAACAGTATAATGTCATTCGGCCCATGGAGTCTGATCCCCCATTCTATCATCAGACATAGGAAAAGTATTATTTCATTCGGCCCATGGAGTCTCCTCCATTCTATCATCAGACATAGGAACAGTATAATGTCATTCGGCCCATGGAGTCTGATCCCCCATTCTATCATCAGACATAGGAAAAGTATTATGTCATTCGGCCCATGGAGTCTCCTCCATTCTATCATCAGACATAGGAACAGTATTATGTCATTCGGCCCATAGAGTCTGATCCTCCATTCTGTCATCAGACATAGGAACAGAATTATGTCATTCGGCCCATGTAGTCTGATCCCCCATTCTATCATCAGACATAGGAACAGTATTATGCCATTCGGCCCATGGTGTCTCCTCCATTCTATCATCAGACATAGGAACAGTATTATGTCATTCGGCCCATTTGGTCTCCTCCATTCTATCATCAGACATTGGAACACTATTATGTCATTCGGGCCATGGAGTCTGCACCTCCATTCTATCTTCAGACATAGGAACAGTATTATGTCATTCGGCCCATGGAGTCTCATCCATTCTATCATCAGACATAGGAACAGTATTATGTCATTAGGCCCATGGAGTCTCCTCCATTCTATCATCAGACATAGGAACAGTATTATGTCATTCGGCCCATTTGGTCTCCTCCATTCTATCATCAGACATTGGAACACTATTATGTCATTCGGGCCATGGAGTCTGCACCTCCATTCTATCATCAGACATAGGAACAGTATTATGTCATTCGGCCCATGGAGTCTCCTCCATTCTATCATCAGAGATAGGAACAGTATTATGTCATATGGCCCATGGAGTCTGATCCTCCATTCTATCATCAGACATCGGAACAGTATTATGTCATTCGGCCCATGGAGTCTGATCCTCCATTCTATCATCAGACATAGGAACAGTATTATGTAATAGGGCACATGGAGTCTGATCCTCCATTCTATCATCAGACATAGGAACAGTATTATGTCATTCGGCCCATGGAGTCTGATCCCCCATTCTATCATCAGACATAGGAACAGTATTATGTCATTAGGCCCATGGAGTCTGATCCCCCATTCTATCATCAGACATAGGAACAGTGTTATGTCATTCCGCCCATGGAGACTCCTTCATTCTATCATCAGACATAGGAACAGTATTATGTCATTCGGCCAATGGAGTCTGATCCCCCATTCTATCATCAGACATAGGAACAGTGTTATGTCATTCGGCCCATGGAGTCTGATCCTCCATTCTATTATCAGACATAGGAACAGTATTATGTCATTCGGCCCATGGAGTCTGATCCTCCATTCTATCATCAGACACAGGAACAGTATTATGTCATTCGTCCCATGTAGTCTGATCCCCCATTCTATCATCAGACATAGGAACAGTATTATGTCATTCGGCCCATGGAGTCTGCTTCCCCATTCTATCATACGACATAGGAACAGTATTATGTCATTAGGCCCATGGAGTCAGATCCTCCATTCTGTCATCAGACATAGGAACAGTATTATGTCATTCGGCCCATGGAGTCTGCTTCCCCATTCTATCATCAGACATAGGAAAAGTATTATGTCATTCGGCCCATGGAGTCTCCTCCATTCTATCATCAGACATAGGAACAGTATTATGTCATTCGGCCCATGGAGTCTGCACCTCCATTCTGTCATCAGACATAGGAACAGAATTATGTCATTCGGCCCATGGAGTCTGCACCTCCATTCTGTCATCAGACATAGGAACAGTATAATGTCATTCGGCCCATGGAGTCTGATCCCCCATTCTATCATCAGACATAGGAAAAGTATTATGTCATTCGGCCCATGGAGTCTCCTCCATTCTATCATCAGACATAGGAACAGTATTATGTCATTCGGCCCATAGAGTCTGATCCTCCATTCTGTCATCAGACATAGGAACAGTATTATGTCATTCGGCCCATTTGGTCTCCTCCATTCTATCATCAGACATTGGAACACTATTATGTCATTCGGGCCATGGAGTCTGCACCTCCATTCTATCATCAGACATAGGAACAGTATTATGTCATTCGGCCCATGGAGTCTCATCCATTCTATCATCAGACATAGGAACAGAATTATGTCATTCGGCCAATGGAGTCTGATATCCCAATCTATCATCAGACATAGGAACAGTATTATGTCATTCGGCCCATGGAGTCTCATCCATTCTATCATCAGACATAGGAACAGAATTATGTCATTCGGCCAATGGAGTCTGATATCCCAATCTATCATCAGACATAGGAACAGTATTATGTCATTCGGCCCATGGAGCCTGATCCCCCATTCTGTCATCAGACATAGGAACAGAATTATGTCATTCGGCCAATGGAGTCTGATATCCCAATCTATCATCAGACATAGGAACAGAATTATGTCATTCGGCCCATGGAGTCTGATCCTCCATTCTATCATCAGACATAGGAACAGTATTATGTCATTCGGCCCATGGAGTCTGATCCTCCATTCTATCATCAGTCATAGGAACAGTATTATGTCATTCGGCCCAAGGAGTCTGATCCTCCATTCTATCATCAGACATACGAACAGTATTATGTCACTCGGCCCATGGAGTCTCCTCCATTCTATCTTCAGACATAGGAACAGTATTATGTCATTAGGCCCGTGGAGTCAGATCCTCCATTCTGTCATCAGACATAGGAACAGTATTATGTCATTCGGCCCATGGAGTCTGCTTCCCCATTCTATCATCCGACATAGGAACAGTATTATGTCATTCGGCCCATGGAGTCAGATCCTCCATTCTGTCATCAGACATAGGAACAGTATTATGTCATTCGGCCCATGGAGTCTGCTTCCCCATTCTATCATACGACATAGGAAGAGTATTATGTCATTAGGCCCATGGAGTCAGATCCTCCATTCTGTCATCAGACATAGGAACAGTATTATGTCATTCGGCCCATGGAGTCTGCTTCCCCATTCTATCATCCGACATAGGAACAGTATTATGTCATTAGGCCCATGGAGTATCCTCCATTCTGTCATCAGACATAGGAACAGTATAATGTCATTCGGCCCATGGAGTCTGATCCCCCATTCTATCATCAGACATAGGAAAAGTATTATTTCATTCGGCCCATGGAGTCTCCTCCATTCTATCATCAGACATAGGAACAGTATAATGTCATTCGGCCCATGGAGTCTGATCCCCCATTCTATCATCAGACATAGGAAAAGAATTATGTCATTCGGCCCATGGAGTCTCCTCCATTCTATCATCAGACATAGGAACAGTATTATGTCATTCGGCCCATAGAGTCTGATCCTCCATTCTGTCATCAGACATAGGAACAGAATTATGTCATTCGGCCCATGTAGTCTGATCCCCCATTCTATCATCAGACATAGGAACAGTATTATGCCATTCGGCCCATGGTGTCTCCTCCATTCTATCATCAGACATAGGAACAGTATTATGTCATTCGGCCCATTTGGTCTCCTCCATTCTATCATCAGACATTGGAACACTATTATGTCATTCGGGCCATGGAGTCTGCACCTCCATTCTATCTTCAGACATAGGAACAGTATTATGTCATTCGGCCCATGGAGTCTCATCCATTCTATCATCAGACATAGGAACAGTATTATGTCATTAGGCCCATGGAGTCTCCTCCATTCTATCATCAGACATAGGAACAGTATTATGTCATTCGGCCCATTTGGTCTCCTCCATTCTATCATCAGACATTGGAACACTATTATGTCATTCGGGCCATGGAGTCTGCACCTCCATTCTATCATCAGACATAGGAACAGTATTATGTCATTCGGCCCATGGAGTCTCCTCCATTCTATCATCAGAGATAGGAACAGTATTATGTCATATGGCCCATGGAGTCTGATCCTCCATTCTATCATCAGACATCGGAACAGTATTATGTCATTCGGCCCATGGAGTCTGATCCTCCATTCTATCATCAGACATAGGAACAGTATTATGTAATAGGGCACATGGAGTCTGATCCTCCATTCTATCATCAGACATAGGAACAGTATTATGTCATTCGGCCCATGGAGTCTGATCCCCCATTCTATCATCAGACATAGGAACAGTATTATGTCATTAGGCCCATGGAGTCTGATCCCCCATTCTATCATCAGACATAGGAACAGTGTTATGTCATTCCGCCCATGGAGACTCCTTCATTCTATCATCAGACATAGGAACAGTATTATGTCATTCGGCCAATGGAGTCTGATCCCCCATTCTATCATCAGACATAGGAACAGTGTTATGTCATTCGGCCCATGGAGTCTGATCCTCCATTCTATTATCAGACATAGGAACAGTATTATGTCATTCGGCCCATGGAGTCTGATCCTCCATTCTATCATCAGACACAGGAACAGTATTATGTCATTCGTCCCATGTAGTCTGATCCCCCATTCTATCATCAGACATAGGAACAGTATTATGTCATTCGGCCCATGGAGTCTCATCCATTCTATCATCAGACACAGGAACAGTATTATGTCATTCGGCCCCTGAAGTCTGATCCTGCATTCTATCATCAGACACAGGAACAGTATTATGTCTTTCAGCCCAAGGAGTCTCCTCCATTCTATCATCAGACATAGGAACAGTGTTATGTCATTCGGCCCATGGAGTCTGATCCTCCATTCTATCATCAGACATAGGAACAGTATTAAGTCATTCGGCCCATGGAGTCTGATCCTCCATTCTATCATCAGACATAGGAACAGTATTATGTCATTCGGCCCATGGAGTCAGATCCTCCATTCTATCATCAGACATAGGAACAGTATTATGTCATTCGGCCCAAGGAGTCTGATCCTCCATTCTATCATCAGACATACGAACAGTATTATGTCACTCGGCCCATGGAGTCTCCTCCATTCTATCATCAGACATAGGAACAGTATTATGTAATTAGGCCCGTGGAGTCAGATCCTCCATTCTGTCATCAGACATAGGAACAGTATTAGGTCATTCGGCCCATGGAGTCTGCTTCCCCATTCTATCATCCGACATAGGAACAGTATTATGTCATTACGCCCATGGAGTCAGATCCTCCATTCTGTCATCAGACATAGGAACAGTATTATGTCATTCGGCCCATGGAGTCTGCTTCCCCATTCTATCATCCGACATAGGAACAGTATTATGTCATTAGGCCCATGGAGAATCCTCCATTCTGTCATCAGACATAGGAACAGTATTATGTCATTCGGCCCATGGAGTCTGCACCTCCATTCTTTCATCAGACATAGGAACAGTATTATGTCATTCGGCCCATAGAGTCTGATCCTCCATTCTGTCATCAGACATAGGAACAGAATTATGTCATTCGGCCCATGGAGTCTGATCCCCCATTCTATCATCAGACATAGGAACAGTATTATGTCATTCAACCCATGGAGTCTGATCCTCCATTCTATCATCAGACACAGGAACAGTATTATGCCATTCGGCCCATGGTGTCTCCTCCATTCTATCATCAGACATAGGAACAGTATTATGTCATTCGGCCCATGTGGTCTCCTCCATTCTATCATCAGACATTGGAACACTATTATGTCATTCGGGCCATGGAGTCTGCACCTCCATTCTATCATCAGACATAGGAACAGTATTATGTCATTCGGCCCATGGAGTCTCATCCATTCTATCATCAGACATGGGAACAGTATTATGTCATGAGGCCCATGGAGTCTCCTCCATTCTATCATCAGACATAGGAACAGTATTATGTCATATGGCCCATGGAGTCTGATCCTCCATTCTATCATCAGACATCGGAACAGTATTATGTCATTCGGCCCATGGAGTCTGATCCTCCATTCTATCATCAGACATAGGAACAGTATTATGTCATTCGGCCCATGGAGTCTGATCCCCCATTCTATCATCAGACATAGGAACAGTATTATGTCATTAGGCCCATGGAGTCTGATCCCCCATTCTATCATCAGACATAGGAACAGTGTTATGTCATTCCGCCCATGGAGACTCCTTCATTCTATCATCAGACATAGGAACAGTAGTATGTCATTCGGCCAATGGAGTCTGATCCCCCATTCTATCATCAGACATAGGAACAGTGTTATGTCATTCGGCCCATGGAGTCTGATCCTCCATTCTATTATCAGACATAGAAACAGTAATATGTCATTCGGCCCATGGAGTCTGATCCTCCATTCTATCATCAGACATAGGAACAGTATTATGTCATTCAGCCCATGGAGTATGCTTCCCCATTATATCATCCGACATAGGAACAGTATTATGTCATTAGGCCCATGGAGTCAGATCCTCCATTCTGTCATCAGACATAGGAACAGTTTTATGTCATTCGGCCCATGGAGTCTGCTTCCCCATTCTATCATCCAACATAGGAACAGTATTATGTATTCAGGACCATGGAGTCTCCTCCATTCTATCATCAGACTTAGGAACAGTATTATGTCATTCGGCCCATGGAGTCTCCTCCATTCTATCATCAGACATCGGAACAGTATTATGTCATTCGGCTCATGGAGTCTGATCCTCCATTCTATCATCAGACCTAGGAACAGTATTATGTCATTCGGCCCATGGAGCCTGATCCCCCATTCTGTCATCAGACATGGGAACAGAATTATGTCATTCGGCCAATGGAGTCTGATATCCCAATCTATCATCAGACATAGGAACAGAATTATGTCATTCGGCCCATGGAGTCTGATCCTCCATTCTATCATCAGACATAGGAACAGTATTATGTCATTCGGCCCATGGAGTCTGATCCTCCATTCTATCATCAGTCATAGGAACAGTATTATGTCATTCGGCCCAAGGAGTCTGATCATCCATTCTATCATCAGACATACGAACAGTATTATGTCACTCGGCCCATGGAGTCTCCTCCATTCTATCTTCAGACATAGGAACAGTATTATGTCATTAGGCCCGTGGAGTCAGATCCTCCATTCTGTCATCAGACATAGGAACAGTATTATGTCATTCGGCCCATGGAGTCTGCTTCCCCATTCTATCATCCGACATAGGAACAGTATTATGTCATTCGGCCCATGGAGTCAGATCCTCCATTCTGTCATCAGACATAGGAACAGTATTATGTTTTTCGGCCCATGGAGTCTGCTTCCCCATTCTATCATACGACATAGGAAGAGTATTATGTCATTAGGCCCATGGAGTCAGATCCTCCATTCTGTCATCAGACATAGGAACAGTATTATGTCATTCGGCCCATGGAGTCTGCACCTCCATTCTGTCATCAGACATAGGAACAGTATTATGTCATTCGGCCCATGGAGTCTGCACCTCCATTCTGTCATCAGACATAGGAACAGAATTATGTCATTCGGCCCATGGAGTCTGCACCTCCATTCTGTCATCAGACATAGGAACAGTATAATGTCATTCGGCCCATGGAGTCTGATCCCCCATTCTATCATCAGACATAGGAACAGTATTATGTCATTCGGCCCATGGAGTCTGCACCTCCATTCTATCATCAGACATCGGAACAGTATTATGTCATTCGGCCCATGGAGTCTGCACCTCCATTCTATCATCAGACATAGGAACAGTATTATGTCATTCGGCCCATGGAGTCTGCACCTCCATTCTATCATCAGACATCGGAACAGTATTATGTCATTCGGCCCATGGAGTCTGCACCTCCATTCTGTCATCAGACATAGGAACAGAATTATGTCATTCGGCCCATGGAGTCTGCACCTCCATTCTGTCATCAGACATAGGAACAGTATAATGTCATTCGGCCCATGGAGTCTGATCCCCCATTCTATCATCAGACATAGGAAAAGTATTATTTCATTCGGCCCATGGAGTCTCCTCCATTCTATCATCAGACATAGGAACAGTATAATGTCATTCGGCCCATGGAGTCTGATCCCCCATTCTATCATCAGACATAGGAAAAGTATTATGTCATTCGGCCCATGGAGTCTCCTCCATTCTATCATCAGACATAGGAACAGTATTATGTCATTCGGCCCATAGAGTCTGATCCTCCATTCTGTCATCAGACATAGGAACAGAATTATGTCATTCGGCCCATGGAGTCTGATCCCCCATTCTATCATCAGACATAGGAACAGTATTATGTCATTCAACCCATGGAGTCTGATCCTCCATTGTATCATCAGTCATAGGAACAGTATTATGTCATTCGGCCCATGGAGTCTGCTTCCCCATTCTATCATACGACATAGGAACAGTATTATGTCATTAGGCCCATGGAGTCAGATCCTCCATTCTGTCATCAGACATAGGAACAGTATTATGTCATTCGGCCCATGGAGTCTGCTTCCCCATTCTATCATCAGACATAGGAAAAGTATTATGTCATTCGGCCCATGGAGTCTCCTCCATTCTATCATCAGACATAGGAACAGTATTATGTCATTCGGCCCATGGAGTCTGCACCTCCATTCTGTCATCAGACATAGGAACAGAATTATGTCATTCGGCCCATGGAGTCTGCACCTCCATTCTGTCATCAGACATAGGAACAGTATAATGTCATTCGGCCCATGGAGTCTGATCCCCCATTCTATCATCAGACATAGGAAAAGTATTATGTCATTCGGCCCATGGAGTCTCCTCCATTCTATCATCAGACATAGGAACAGTATTATGTCATTCGGCCCATAGAGTCTGATCCTCCATTCTGTCATCAGACATAGGAACAGTATTATGTCATTCGGCCCATTTGGTCTCCTCCATTCTATCATCAGACATTGGAACACTATTATGTCATTCGGGCCATGGAGTCTGCACCTCCATTCTATCATCAGACATAGGAACAGTATTATGTCATTCGGCCCATGGAGTCTCATCCATTCTATCATCAGACATAGGAACAGTATTATGTCATTAGGCCCATGGAGTCTCCTCCATTCTATCATCAGACATAGGAACAGTATTATGTCATTCGGCCCATTTGGTCTCCTCCATTCTATCATCAGACATTGGAACACTATTATGTCATTCGGGCCATGGAGTCTGCATCTCCATTCTATCATCAGACATAGGAACAGTATTATGTCATTCGGCCCATGGAGTCTCCTCCATTCTATCATCAGACATAGGAACAGTATTATGTCATATGGCCCATGGAGTCTGATCCTCCATTCTATCATCAGACATCGGAACCGTATTATGTCATTCGGCCCATGGAGTCTGATCCTCCATTCTATCATCAGACATAGGAACAGTATTATGTAATAGGGCACATGGAGTCTGATCCTCCATTCTATCATCAGACATAGGAACAGTATTATGTCATTCGGCCCATGGAGTCTGATCCCCCATTCTATCAACAGACATAGGAACAGTATTATGTCATTAGGCCCATGGAGTCTGATCCCCCATTCTATCATCAGACATAGGAACAGTGTTATGTCATTCCGCCCATGGAGACTCCTTCATTCTATCATCAGACATAGGAACAGTAGTATGTCATTCGGCCAATGGAGTCTCCTCCATTCTATTATCAGACATAGGAACAGTATTATGTCATTCGGCCCATGGAGTCTGATCCCCCATTCTATCATCAGACATAGGAACAGTATTATGTCATTAGGCCCATGGAGTCTGATCCCCCATTCTATCATCAGACATAGGAACAGTGTTATGTCATTCCGCGCATGGAGACTCCTTCATTCTATCATCAGACATAGGAACAGTATTATGTCATTCGGCCAATGGAGTCTGATCCCCCATTCTATTATCAGACATAGGAACAGTGTTATGTCATTCGGCCCATGGAGTCTGATCCTCCATTCTATTATCAGACATAGGAACAGTATTATGTCATTCGGCCCATGGAGTCTGATCCTCCATTCTATCATCAGACATAGGAACAGTATTATGTCATTCGGCCCATGGAGTCTCCTCCATTCTATCATCAGACATCGGAACAGTATTATGTCATTCGGCTCATGGAGTCTGATCCCCCATTCTGTCATCAGACATAGGAACAGTATTATGTCATTCGGCCCATGGAGTCTGATCCTCCATTCTATCATCAGACATAGGAACAGTATTATGTCATTCGGCCCATGGAGTCTCCTCCATTCTGTCATCAGACATAGGAACAGTATTATGTCATTCGGCCCATGGAGTCTGATCCCCCATTCTGTCATCAGACATAGGAACAGTATTATGTCATTCGGCCAATGGAGTCTGATCTCCCAATCTATCATCAGAAATAGGAACAGAATTATGTCATTCGGCCCATGGAGTCTCCTTCATTCTATCATCAGACACAGGAACAGTATTATGTCATTCGGCCCATGGAGTCTCCTCCATTCTATCATCAGACATCGGAACAGTATTATGTCATTCGGCTCATGGAGTCTGATCCCCCATTCTGTCATCAGACATAGGAACAGTATTATGTCATTCGGCCCATGGAGTCTGATCCTCCATTCTGTCATCAGACATAGGAAGAGTATTATGTAATTCGGCCCATGGAGTCTGATCCCCCATTCTATCATCAGACATCGGAACAGTATTATGTCATTCGGCTCATGGATTCTGATCCCCCATTCTGTCATCAGACATAGGAACAGTATTATGTCATTCGGCCCATGGAGTCTGATCCCCCATTCTGTCATCAGACATAGGAACAGTATTATGTCATTCGGCCAATGGAGTCTGATCTCCCAATCTATCATCAGACATAGGAACAGAATTATGTCATTCGGCCCATGGAGTCTCCTTCATTCTATCATCAGACACAGGAACAGTATTATGTTATTCGGCCCATGAAGTCTGATCCACCATTCTATCATCAGACATAGGAAAAGTATTATGTCATTCGGCCCATGTGGTCTCCTCCATTCTATCATCAGACATAGGAACAGTATTATGCCATTCGGCCCATGGTGTCTCCTCCATTCTATCATCAGACATAGGAACAGTATTATGCCATTCGGCCCATGGTGTCTCCTCCATTCTATCATCAGACATAGGAACAGTATTATGTCATTCGGCCCATTTGGTCTCCTCCATTCTATCATCAGACATTGGAACACTATTATGTCATTCGGGCCATGGAGTCTGCACCTCCATTCTATCTTCAGACATAGGAACAGTATTATGTCATTCGGCCCATGGAGTCTCATCCATTCTATCATCAGACATAGGAAAAGTATTATGTCATTAGGCCCATGGAGTCTCCTCCATTCTATCATCAGACATAGGAACAGTATTATGTCATTCGGCCCATTTGGTCTCCTCCATTCTATCATCAGACATTGGAACACTATTATGTCATTCGGGCCATGGAGTCTGCACCTCCATTCTATCATCAGACATAGGAACAGTATTATGTCATTCGGCCCATGGAGTCCCCTCCATTCTATCATCAGAGATAGGAACAGTATTATGTCATATGGCCCATGGAGTCTGATCCTCCATTCTATCATCAGACATCGGAACAGTATTATGTCATTCGGCCCATGGAGTCTGATCCCCCATTCTATCATCAGACATAGGAACAGTATTATGTCATTAGGCCCATGGAGTCTGATCCCCCATTCTATCATCAGACATAGGAACAGTGTTATGTCATTACGCCCATGGAGACTCCTTCATTCTATCATCAGACATAGGAACAGTATTATGTCATTCGGCCAATGGAGTCTGATCCCCCATTCTATTATCAGACATAGGAACAGTGTTATGTCATTCGGCCCATGGAGTCTGATCCTCCATTCTATTATCAGACATAGGAACAGTATTATGTCATTCGGCCCATGGAGTCTGATCCTCCATTCTATCATCAGACATAGGAACAGTATTATGTCATTCGGCCCATGGAGTCTCCTCCATTCTATCATCAGACATCGGAACAGTATTATGTCATTCGGCTCATGGAGTCTGATCCCCCATTCTGTCATCAGACATAGGAACAGTATTATGTCATTCGGCCCATGGAGTCTGATCCTCCATTCTATCATCAGACATAGGAACAGTATTATGTCATTCGGCCCATGGAGTCTCCTCCATTCTGTCATCAGACATAGGAACAGTATTATGTCATTCGGCCCATGGAGTCTGATCCCCCATTCTGTCATCAGACATAGGAACAGTATTATGTCATTCGGCCAATGGAGTCTGATCTCCCAATCTATCATCAGAAATAGGAACAGAATTATGTCATTCGGCCCATGGAGTCTCCTTCATTCTATCATCAGACACAGGAACAGTATTATGTCATTCGGCCCATGGAGTCTCCTCCATTCTATCATCAGACATCGGAACAGTATTATGTCATTCGGCTCATGGAGTCTGATCCCCCATTCTGTCATCAGACATAGGAACAGTATTATGTCATTCGGCCCATGGAGTCTGATCCTCCATTCTGTCATCAGACATAGGAAGAGTATTATGTAATTCGGCCCATGGAGTCTGATCCCCCATTCTATCATCAGACATCGGAACAGTATTATGTCATTCGGCTCATGGATTCTGATCCCCCATTCTGTCATCAGACATAGGAACAGTATTATGTCATTCGGCCCATGGAGTCTGATCCCCCATTCTGTCATCAGACATAGGAACAGTATTATGTCATTCGGCCAATGGAGTCTGATCTCCCAATCTATCATCAGACATAGGAACAGAATTATGTCATTCGGCCCATGGAGTCTCCTTCATTCTATCATCAGACACAGGAACAGTATTATGTTATTCGGCCCATGAAGTCTGATCCACCATTCTATCATCAGACATAGGAAAAGTATTATGTCATTCGGCCCATGTGGTCTCCTCCATTCTATCATCAGACATAGGAACAGTATTATGCCATTCGGCCCATGGTGTCTCCTCCATTCTATCATCAGACATAGGAACAGTATTATGCCATTCGGCCCATGGTGTCTCCTCCATTCTATCATCAGACATAGGAACAGTATTATGTCATTCGGCCCATTTGGTCTCCTCCATTCTATCATCAGACATTGGAACACTATTATGTCATTCGGGCCATGGAGTCTGCACCTCCATTCTATCTTCAGACATAGGAACAGTATTATGTCATTCGGCCCATGGAGTCTCATCCATTCTATCATCAGACATAGGAAAAGTATTATGTCATTAGGCCCATGGAGTCTCCTCCATTCTATCATCAGACATAGGAACAGTATTATGTCATTCGGCCCATTTGGTCTCCTCCATTCTATCATCAGACATTGGAACACTATTATGTCATTCGGGCCATGGAGTCTGCACCTCCATTCTATCATCAGACATAGGAACAGTATTATGTCATTCGGCCCATGGAGTCCCCTCCATTCTATCATCAGAGATAGGAACAGTATTATGTCATATGGCCCATGGAGTCTGATCCTCCATTCTATCATCAGACATCGGAACAGTATTATGTCATTCGGCCCATGGAGTCTGATCCCCCATTCTATCATCAGACATAGGAACAGTATTATGTCATTAGGCCCATGGAGTCTGATCCCCCATTCTATCATCAGACATAGGAACAGTGTTATGTCATTACGCCCATGGAGACTCCTTCATTCTATCATCAGACATAGGAACAGTATTATGTCATTCGGCCCATAGAGTCTGATCCCCCATTCTATCATCAGACATAGGAACAGTGTTATGTCATTACGCCCATGGAGTCTCCTCCATTCTATCATCAGACATAGGAACAGTATTATGTCATTCGGCCCATAGAGTCTGATCCTCCATTCTGTCATCAGACATAGGAACAGAATTATGTCATTCGGCCCATGGAGTCTGATCCCCCATTCTATCATCAGACATAGGAACAGTATTATGTCATTCGGCCCATTGAGTCTCCTCCATTCTATCATCAGACATAGGAACAGTATTATGTCATATGGCCCATGTAGTCTGATCCTCCATTCTATCATCAGACATCGGAACCGTATTATGTCATTCGGCCCATGGAGTCTGATCCTCCATTCTATCATCAGACATAGGAACAGTATTATGTAATAGGGCACATGGAGTCTGATCCTCCATTCTATCATCAGACATAGGAACAGTATTATGTCATTCGGCCCATGGAGTCTGATCCCCCATTCTATCAACAGACATAGGAACAGTATTATGTCATTAGGCCCATGGAGTCTGATCCCCCATTCTATCATCAGACATAGGAACAGTGTTATGTCATTCCGCCCATGGAGACTCCTTCATTCTATCATCAGACATAGGAACAGTAGTATGTCATTCGGCCAATGGAGTCTGATCCCCCATTCTATTATCAGACATAGGAACAGTATTATGTCATTCGGCCCATGGAGTCTGATCCCCCATTCTATCATCAGACATAGGAACAGTATTATGTCATTAGGCCCATGGAGTCTGATCCCCCATTCTATCATCAGACATAGGAACAGTGTTATGTCATTCCGCGCATGGAGACTCCTTCATTCTATCATCAGACATAGGAACAGTATTATGTCATTCGGCCAATGGAGTCTGATCCCCCATTCTATTATCAGACATAGGAACAGTGTTATGTCATTCGGCCCATGGAGTCTGATCCTCCATTCTATTATCAGACATAGGAACAGTATTATGTCATTCGGCCCATGGAGTCTGATCCTCCATTCTATCATCAGACATAGGAACAGTATTATGTCATTCGGCCCATGGAGTCTGATTCCCCCATTCTATCATCAGACATAGGAACAGTAGTATGTCATTAGGCCCATGGAGTCTGATCCCCCATTCTATCATCAGACATAGGAACAGTGTTATGTCATTCCGCCCATGGAGACTCCTTCATTCTATCATCAGACATAGGAACAGTAGTATGTCATTCGGCCAATGGAGTCTGATCCCCCATTCTATTATCAGACATAGGAACAGTATTATGTCATTCGGCCCATGGAGTCTGATCCCCCATTCTATCATCAGACATAGGAACAGTATTATGTCATTAGGCCCATGGAGTCTGATCCCCCATTCTATCATCAGACATAGGAACAGTGTTATGTCATTCCGCGCATGGAGACTCCTTCATTCTATCAATAGACATAGGAACAGTATTATGTCATTCGGCCAATGGAGTCTGATCCCCCATTCTATTATCAGACATAGGAACAGTGTTATGTCATTCGGCCCATGGAGTCTGATCCTCCATTCTATTATCAGACATAGGAACAGTATTATGTCATTCGGCCCATGGAGTCTGATCCTCCATTCTATCATCAGACATAGGAACAGTATTATGTCATTCGGCCCATGGAGTCTCCTCCATTCTATCATCAGACATCGGAACAGTATTATGTCATTCGGCTCATGGAGTCTGATCCCCCATTCTGTCATCAGACATAGGAACAGTATTATGTCATTCGGCCCATGGAGTCTGATCCTCCATTCTATCATCAGACATAGGAACAGTATTATGTCATTCGGCCCATGGAGTCTCCTCCATTCTGTCATCAGACATAGGAACAGTATTATGTCATTCGGCCCATGGAGTCTGATCCCCCATTCTGTCATCAGACATAGGAACAGTATTATGTCATTCGGCCAATGGAGTCTGATCTCCCAATCTATCATCAGACATAGGAACAGAATTATGTCATTCGGCCCATGGAGTCTCCTTCATTCTATCATCAGACACAGGAACAGTATTATGTCATTCGGCCCATGGAGTCTCCTCCATTCTATCATCAGACATCGGAACAGTATTATGTCATTCGGCTCATGGAGTCTGATCCCCCATTCAGTCATCAGACATAGGAACAGTATTATGTCATTCGGCCCATGGAGTCTGATCCTCCATTCTGTCATCAGACATAGGAAGAGTATTATGTAATTCGGCCCATGGAGTCTGATCCCCCATTCTATCATCAGACATCGGAACAGTATTATGTCATTCGGCTCATGGATTCTGATCCCCCATTCTGTCATCAGACATAGGAACAGTATTATGTCATTCGGCCCATGGAGTCTGATCCCCCATTCTGTCATCAGACATAGGAACAGTATTATGTCATTCGGCCAATGGAGTCTGATCTCCCAATCTATCATCAGACATAGGAACAGAATTATGTCATTCGGCCCATGGAGTCTCCTTCATTCTATCATCAGACACAGGAACAGTATTATGTTATTCGGCCCATGAAGTCTGATCCACCATTCTATCATCAGACATAGGAAAAGTATTATGTCATTCGGCTCATGTGGTCTCCTCCATTCTATCATCAGACATAGGAACAGTATTATGCCATTCGGCCCATGGTGTCTCCTCCATTCTATCATCAGACATAGGAACAGTATTATGCCATTCGGCCCATGGTGTCTCCTCCATTCTATCATCAGACATAGGAACAGTATTATGTCATTCGGCCCATTTGGTCTCCTCCATTCTATCATCAGACATTGGAACACTATTATGTCATTCGGGCCATGGAGTCTGCACCTCCATTCTATCTTCAGACATAGGAACAGTATTATGTCATTCGGCCCATGAAGTCTCATCCATTCTATCATCAGACATAGGAACAGTATTATGTCATTAGGCCCATGGAGTCTCCCCCATTCTATCATCAGACATAGGAACAGTATTATGTCATTCGGCCCATGGAGTCTCCTCCATTCTATCATCAGACATAGGAACAGTATTATGTCATATGGCCCATGGAGTCTGATCCTCCATTCTATCATCAGACATCGGAACCGTATTATGTCATTCGGCCCATGGAGTCTGATCCTCCATTCTATCATCAGACATAGGAACAGTATTATGTAATAGGGCACATGGAGTCTGATCCTCCATTCTATCATCAGACATAGGAACAGTATTATGTCATTCGGCCCATGGAGTCTGATCCCCCATTCTATCAACAGACATAGGAACAGTATTATGTCATTAGGCCCATGGAGTCTGATCCCCCATTCTATCATCAGACATAGGAACAGTGTTATGTCATTCCGCCCATGGAGACTCCTTCATTCTATCATCAGACATAGGAACAGTAGTATGTCATTCAGCCAATGGAGTCTGATCCCCCATTCTATTATCAGACATAGGAACAGTATTATGTCATTCGGCCCATGGAGTCTGATCCCCCATTCTATCATCAGACATAGGAACAGTATTATGTCATTAGGCCCATGGAGTCTGATCCCCCATTCTATCATCAGACATAGGAACAGTGTTATGTCATTCCGCGCATGGAGACTCCTTCATTCTATCATCAGACATAGGAACAGTATTATGTCATTCGGCCAATGGAGTCTGATCCCCCATTCTATTATCAGACATAGGAACAGTGTTATGTCATTCGGCCCATGGAGTCTGATCCTCCATTCTATTATCAGACATAGGAACAGTATTATGTCATTCGGCCCATGGAGTCTGATCCTCCATTCTATCATCAGACATAGGAACAGTATTATGTCATTCGGCCCATGGAGTCTGATTCCCCCATTCTATCATCAGACATAGGAACAGTAGTATGTCATTAGGCCCATGGAGTCTGATCCCCCATTCTATCATCAGACATAGGAACAGTGTTATGTCATTCCGCCCATGGAGACTCCTTCATTCTATCATCAGACATAGGAACAGTAGTATGTCATTCGGCCAATGGAGTCTGATCCCCCATTCTATTATCAGACATAGGAACAGTATTATGTCATTCGGCCCATGGAGTCTGATCCCCCATTCTATCATCAGACATAGGAACAGTATTATGTCATTAGGCCCATGGAGTCTGATCCCCCATTCTATCATCAGACATAGGAACAGTGTTATGTCATTCCGCGCATGGAGACTCCTTCATTCTATCATCAGACATAGGAACAGTATTATGTCATTCGGCCAATGGAGTCTGATCCCCCATTCTATTATCAGACATAGGAACAGTGTTATGTCATTCGGCCCATGGAGTCTGATCCTCCATTCTATTATCAGACATAGGAACAGTATTATGTCATTCGGCCCATGGAGTCTGATCCTCCATTCTATCATCAGACATAGGAACAGTATTATGTCATTCGGCCCATGGAGTCTCCTCCATTCTATCATCAGACATCGGAACAGTATTATGTCATTCGGCTCATGGAGTCTGATCCCCCATTCTGTCATCAGACATAGGAACAGTATTATGTCATTCGGCCCATGGAGTCTGATCCTCCATTCTATCATCAGACATAGGAACAGTATTATGTCATTCGGCCCATGGAGTCTCCTCCATTCTGTCATCAGACATAGGAACAGTATTATGTCATTCGGCCCATGGAGTCTGATCCCCCATTCTGTCATCAGACATAGGAACAGTATTATGTCATTCGGCCAATGGAGTCTGATCTCCCAATCTATCATCAGACATAGGAACAGAATTATGTCATTCGGCCCATGGAGTCTCCTTCATTCTATCATCAGACACAGGAACAGTATTATGTCATTCGGCCCATGGAGTCTCCTCCATTCTATCATCAGACATCGGAACAGTATTATGTCATTCGGCTCATGGAGTCTGATCCCCCATTCTGTCATCAGACATAGGAACAGTATTATGTCATTCGGCCCATGGAGTCTGATCCTCCATTCTGTCATCAGACATAGGAAGAGTATTATGTAATTCGGCCCATGGAGTCTGATCCCCCATTCTATCATCAGACATCGGAACAGTATTATGTCATTCGGCTCATGGATTCTGATCCCCCATTCTGTCATCAGACATAGGAACAGTATTATGTCATTCGGCCCATGGAGTCTGATCCCCCATTCTGTCATCAGACATAGGAACAGTATTATGTCATTCGGCCAATGGAGTCTGATCTCCCAATCTATCATCAGACATAGGAACAGAATTATGTCATTCGGCCCATGGAGTCTCCTTCATTCTATCATCAGACACAGGAACAGTATTATGTTATTCGGCCCATGAAGTCTGATCCACCATTCTATCATCAGACATAGGAAAAGTATTATGTCATTCGGCCCATGTGGTCTCCTCCATTCTATCATCAGACATAGGAACAGTATTATGCCATTCGGCCCATGGTGTCTCCTCCATTCTATCATCAGACATAGGAACAGTATTATGCCATTCGGCCCATGGTGTCTCCTCCATTCTATCATCAGACATAGGAACAGTATTATGTCATTCGGCCCATTTGGTCTCCTCCATTCTATCATCAGACATTGGAACACTATTATGTCATTCGGGCCATGGAGTCTGCACCTCCATTCTATCTTCAGACATAGGAACAGTATTATGTCATTCGGCCCATGAAGTCTCATCCATTCTATCATCAGACATAGGAACAGTATTATGTCATTAGGCCCATGGAGTCTCCTCCATTCTATCATCAGACATAGGAACAGTATTATGTCATTCGGCCCATTTGGTCTCCTCCATTCTATCATCAGACATTGGAACACTATTATGTCATTCGGGCCATGGAGTCTGCACCTCCATTCTATCATCAGACATAGGAACAGTATTATGTCATTCGGCCCATGGAGTCTCCTCCATTCTATCATCAGAGATAGGAACAGTATTATGTCATATGGCCCATGGAGTCTGATCCTCCATTCTATCATCAGACATCGGAACAGTATTATGTCATTCGGCCCATGGAGTCTGATCCTCCATTCTATCATCAGACATAGGAACAGTATTATGTAATAGGGCACATGGAGTCTGATCCTCCATTCTATCATCAGATTAGGAACAGTATTATGTCATTCGGCCCATGGAGTCTGATCCCCCATTCTATCATCAGACATAGGAACAGTATTATGTCATTAGGCCCATGGAGTCTGATCCCCCATTCTATCATCAGACATAGGAACAGTGTTATGTCATTACGCCCATGGAGACTCCTTCATTCTATCATCAGACATAGGAACAGTATTATGTCATTCGGCCAATGGAGTCTGATCCCCCATTCTATCATCAGACATAGGAACAGTGTTATGTCATTCGGCCCATGGAGTCTGATCCTCCATTCTATTATCAGACATAGGAACAGTATTATGTCATTCGGCCCATGGAGTCTGATCCTCCATTCTATCATCAGACACAGGAACAGTATTATGTCATTCGTCCCATGTAGTCTGATCCCCCATTCTATCATCAGACATAGGAACAGTATTATGTCATTCGGCCCATGGAGTCTGATCCTCCATTCTATCATCAGACATAGGAACAGTATTAAGTCATTCGGCCCATGGAGTCTGATCCTCCATTCTATCATCAGACATAGGAACAGTATTATGTCATTCGGCCCATGGAGTCAGATCCTCCATTCTATCATCAGACATAGGAACAGTATTATGTCATTCGGCCCAAGGAGTCTGATCCTCCATTCTATCATCAGACATACGAACAGTATTATGTCACTCGGCCCATGGAGTCTCCTCCATTCTATCATCAGACATAGGAACAGTATTATGTAATTAGTCCCGTGGAGTCAGATCCTCCATTCTGTCATCAGACATAGGAACAGTATTATGTCATTCGGCCCATGGAGTCTGCTTCCCCATTCTATCATCCGACATAGGAACAGTATTATGTCATTACGCCCATGGAGTCAGATCCTCCATTCTGTCATCAGACATAGGAACAGTATTATGTCATTCGGCCCATGGAGTCTGCTTCCCCATTCTATCATCCGACATAGGAACAGTATTATGTCATTAGGCCCATGGAGTATCCTCCATTCTGTCATCAGACATAGGAACAGTATAATGTCATTCGGCCCATGGAGTCTGATCCCCCATTCTATCATCAGACATAGGAAAAGTATTATGTCATTCGGCCCATGGAGTCTCCTCCATTCTATCATCAGACATAGGAACAGTATTATGTCATTCGGCCCATGGAGTCTGCACCTCCATTCGTTCATCAGACATAGGAACAGTATTATGTCATTCGGCCCATAGAGTCTGATCCTCCATTCTGTCATCAGACATAGGAACAGAATTATGTCATTCGGCCCATGGAGTCTGATCCCCCATTCTATCATCAGACATAGGAACAGTATTATGTCATTCAACCCATGGAGTCTGATCCTCCATTCTATCATCAGACACAGGAACAGTATTATGCCATTCGGCCCATGGTGTCTCCTCCATTCTATCATCAGACATAGGAACAGTATTATGTCATTCGGCCCATGTGGTCTCCTCCATTCTATCATCAGACATTGGAACACTATTATGTCATTCGGGCCATGGAGTCTGCACCTCCATTCTATCATCAGACATAGGAACAGTATTATGTCATTCGGCCCATGGAGTCTCATCCATTCTATCATCAGACATGGGAACAGTATTATGTCATTAGGCCCATGGAGTCTCCTCCATTCTATCATCAGACATAGGAACAGTATTATGTCATATGGCCCATGGAGTCTGATCCTCCATTCTATCATCAGACATCGGAACAGTATTATGTCATTCGGCCCATGGAGTCTGATCCTCCATTCTATCATCAGACATAGGAACAGTATTATGTCATTCGGCCCATGGAGTCTGATCCCCCATTCTATCATCAGACATAGGAACAGTATTATGTCATTAGGCCCATGGAGTCTGATCCCCCATTCTATCATCAGACATAGGAACAGTGTTATGTCATTCCGCCCATGGAGACTCCTTCATTCTATCATCAGACATAGGAACAGTAGTATGTCATTCGGCCAATGGAGTCTGATCCCCCATTCTATCATCAGACATAGGAACAGTGTTATGTCATTCGGCCCATGGAGTCTGATCCTCCATTCTATTATCAGACATAGAAACAGTATTATGTCATTCGGCCCATGGAGTCTGATCCTCCATTCTATCATCAGACATAGGAACAGTATTATGTCATTCAGCCCATGGAGTATGCTTCCCCATTATATCATCCGACATAGGAACAGTATTATGTCATTAGGCCCATGGAGTCAGATCCTCCATTCTGTCATCAGACATAGGAACAGTTTTATGTCATTCGGCCCATGGAGTCTGCTTCCCCATTCTATCATCCAACATAGGAACAGTATTATGTATTCAGGACCATGGAGTCTCCTCCTTTCTATCATCAGACTTAGGAACAGTATTATGTCATTCGGCCCATGGAGTCTCCTCCATTCTATCATCAGACATCGGAACAGTATTATGTCATTCGGCTCATGGAGTCTGATCCTCCATTCTATCATCAGACCTAGGAACAGTATTATGTCATTCGGCCCATGGAGTCTGATCCCCCATTCTGTCATCAGACATAGGAACAGAATTATGTCATTCGGCCAATGGAGTCTGATCTCCCAATCTATCATCAGACATAGGAACAGAATTATGTCATTCGGCCCATGGAGTCTGATCTCCCAATCTATCATCAGACATAGGAACAGTATTATGTCATTCGGCCCATGGAGTCTGATCCTCCATTCTATCATCAGTCATAGGAACAGTATTATGTCATTCGGCCCAAGGAGTCTGATCCTCCATTCTATCATCAGACATACGAACAGTATTATGTCACTCGGCCCATGGAGTCTCCTCCATTCTATCTTCAGACATAGGAACAGTATTATGTCATTAGGCCCGTGGAGTCAGATCCTCCATTCTGTCATCAGACATAGGAACAGTATTATGTCATTCGGCCCTTGGAGTCTGCTTCCCCATTCTATCATCCGACATAGGAACAGTATTATGTCATTCGGCCCATGGAGTCAGATCCTCCATTCTGTCATCAGACATAGGAACAGTATTATGTTATTCGGCCCATGGAGTCTGCTTCCCCATTCTATCATACGACATAGGAAGAGTATTATGTCATTAGGCCCATGGAGTCAGATCCTCCATTCTGTCATCAGACATAGGAACAGTATTATGTCATTCGGCCCATGGAGTCTGCTTCCCCATTCTATCATCCGACATAGGAACAGTATTATGTCATTAGGCCCATGGAGTATCCTCCATTCTGTCATCAGACATAGGAACAGTATAATGTCATTCGGCCCATGGAGTCTGATCCCCCATTCTATCATCAGACATAGGAAAAGTATTATTTCATTCGGCCCATGGAGTCTCCTCCATTCTATCATCAGACATAGGAACAGTATAATGTCATTCGGCCCATGGAGTCTGATCCCCCATTCTATCATCAGACATAGGAAAAGTATTATGTCATTCGGCCCATGGAGTCTCCTCCATTCTATCATCAGACATAGGAACAGTATTATGTCATTCGGCCCATAGAGTCTGATCCTCCATTCTGTCATCAGACATAGGAACAGAATTATGTCATTCGGCCCATGGAGTCTGATCCCCCATTCTATCATCAGACATAGGAACAGTATTATGTCATTCAACCCATGGAGTCTGATCCTCCATTCTATCATCAGTCATAGGAACAGTATTATGTCACTCGGCCCATGGAGTCTCCTCCATTCTATCATCAGACATAGGAACAGTATTATGTAATTAGGCCCGTGGAGTCAGATCCTCCATTCTGTCATCAGACATAGGAACAGTATTATGTCATTCGGCCCATGGAGTCAGATCCTCCATTCTGTCATCAGACATAGGAACAGTATTATGTCATTCGGCCCATGGAGTCTGCTTCCCCATTCTATCATACGACATAGGAACAGTATTATGTCATTAGGCCCATGGAGTCAGATCCTCCATTCTGTCATCAGACATAGGAACAGTATTATGTCATTCGGCCCATGGAGTCTGCTTCCCCATTCTATCATCTGACATAGGAACAGTATTATGTCATTAGGCCCATGGAGTATCCTCCATTCTGTCATCAGACATAGGAACAGTATAATGTCATTCGGCCCATGGAGTCTGATCCCCCATTCTATCATCAGACATAGGAAAAGTATTATGTCATTCGGCCCATGGAGTCTCCTCCATTCTATCATCAGACATAGGAACAGTATTATGTCATTCGGCCCATGGAGTCTGCACTTCCATTCTGTCATCAGACATAGGAACAGAATTATGTCATTCGGCCCATGGAGTCTGCACCTCCATTCTGTCATCAGACATAGGAACAGTATAATGTCATTCGGCCCATGGAGTCTGATCCCCCATTCTATCATCAGACATAGGAAAAGTATTATGTCATTCGGCCCATGGAGTCTCCTCCATTCTATCATCAGACATAGGAACAGTATTATGTCATTCGGCCCATAGAGTCTGATCCTCCATTCTGTCATCAGACATAGGAACAGTATTATGTCATTCGGCCCATTTGGTCTCCTCCATTCTATCATCAGACATTGGAACACTATTATGTCATTCGGGCCATGGAGTCTGCACCTCCATTCTATCATCAGACATAGGAACAGTATTATGTCATTCGGCCCATGGAGTCTCATCCATTCTATCATCAGACATAGGAACAGTATTATGTCATTAGGCCCATGGAGTCTTCTCCATTCTATCATCAGACATAGGAACAGTATTATGTCATTCGGCCCATTTGGTCTCCTCCATTCTATCATCAGACATTGGAACACTATTATGTCATTCGGGCCATGGAGTCTGCACCTCCATTCTATCATCAGACATAGGAACAGTATTATGTCATTCGGCCCATGGAGTCTCCTCCATTCTATCATCAGACATAGGAACAGTATTATGTCATATGGCCCATGGAGTCTGATCCTCCATTCTATCATCAGACATCGGAACCGTATTATGTCATTCGGCCCATGGAGTCTGATCCTCCATTCTATCATCAGACATAGGAACAGTATTATGTAATAGGGCACATGGAGTCTGATCCTCCATTCTATCATCAGACATAGGAACAGTATTATGTCATTCGGCCCATGGAGTCTGATCCCCCATTCTATCATCAGACATAGGAACAGTATTATGTCATTAGGCCCATGGAGTCTGATCCCCCATTCTATCATCAGACATAGGAACAGTGTTATGTCATTCCGCCCATGGAGACTCCTTCATTCTATCATCAGACATAGGAACAGTATTATGTCATTCGGCCAATGGAGTCTGATCCCCCATTCTATTATCAGACATAGGAACAGTGTTATGTCATTCGGCCCATGGAGTCTGATCCTCCATTCTATTATCAGACATAGGAACAGTATTATGTCATTCGGCCCATGGAGTCTGATCCTCCATTCTATCATCAGACATAGGAACAGTATTATGTCATTCGGCCCATGGAGTCTGATTCCCCCATTCTATCATCAGACATAGGAACAGTATTATGTCATTAGGCCCATGGAGTCTGATCCCCCATTCTATCATCAGACATAGGAACAGTGTTATGTCATTCCGCCCATGGAGACTCCTTCATTCTATCATCAGACATAGGAACAGTAGTATGTCATTCGGCCAATGGAGTCTGATCCCCCATTCTATTATCAGACATAGGAACAGTATTATGTCATTCGGCCCATGGAGTCTGATCCCCCATTCTATCATCAGACATAGGAACAGTATTATGTCATTAGGCCCATGGAGTCTGATCCCCCATTCTATCATCAGACATAGGAACAGTGTTATGTCATTCCGCGCATGGAGACTCCTTCATTCTATCATCAGACATAGGAACAGTATTATGTCATTCGGCCAATGGAGTCTGATCCCCCATTCTATTATCAGACATAGGAACAGTGTTATGTCATTCGGCCCATGGAGTCTGATCCTCCATTCTATTATCAGACATAGGAACAGTATTATGTCATTCGGCCCATGGAGTCTCATCCATTCTATCATCAGACATAGGAACAGTATTATGTCATTAGGCCCATGGAGTCTCCTCCATTCTATCATCAGACATAGGAACAGTATTATGTCATTCGGCCCATTTGGTCTCCTCCATTCTATCATCAGACATTGGAACACTATTATGTCATTCGGGCCATGGAGTCTGCACCTCCATTCTATCATCAGACATAGGAACAGTATTATGTCATTCGGCCCATGGAGTCTCCTCCATTCTATCATCAGACATAGGAACAGTATTATGTCATATGGCCCATGGAGTCTGATCCTCCATTCTATCATCAGACATCGGAACCGTATTATGTCATTCGGCCCATGGAGTCTGATCCTCCATTCTATCATCAGACATAGGAACAGTATTATGTAATAGGGCACATGGAGTCTGATCCTCCATTCTATCATCAGACATAGGAACAGTATTATGTCATTCGGCCCATGGAGTCTGATCCCCCATTCTATCAACAGACATAGGAACAGTATTATGTCATTAGGCCCATGGAGTCTGATCCCCCATTCTATCATCAGACATAGGAACAGTGTTATGTCATTCCGCCCATGGAGACTCCTTCATTCTATCATCAGACATAGGAACAGTAGTATGTCATTCGGCCAATGGAGTCTGATCCCCCATTCTATTATCAGACATAGGAACAGTATTATGTCATTCGGCCCATGGAGTCTGATCCCCCATTCTATCATCAGACATAGGAACAGTATTATGTCATTAGGCCCATGGAGTCTGATCCCCCATTCTATCATCAGACATAGGAACAGTGTTATGTCATTCCGCGCATGGAGACTCCTTCATTCTATCATCAGACATAGGAACAGTATTATGTCATTCGGCCAATGGAGTCTGATCCCCCATTCTATTATCAGACATAGGAACAGTGTTATGTCATTCGGCCCATGGAGTCTGATCCTCCATTCTATTATCAGACATAGGAACAGTATTATGTCATTCGGCCCATGGAGTCTGATCCTCCATTCTATCATCAGACATAGGAACAGTATTATGTCATTCGGCCCATGGAGTCTGATTCCCCCATTCTATCATCAGACATAGGAACAGTAGTATGTCATTAGGCCCATGGAGTCTGATCCCCCATTCTATCTTCAGACATAGGAACAGTGTTATGTCATTCCGCCCATGGAGACTCCTTCATTCTATCATCAGACATAGGAACAGTAGTATGTCATTCGGCCAATGGAGTCTGATCCCCCATTCTATTATCAGACATAGGAACAGTATTATGTCATTCGGCCCATGGAGTCTGATCCCCCATTCTATCATCAGACATAGGAACAGTATTATGTCATTAGGCCCATGGAGTCTGATCCCCCATTCTATCATCAGACATAGGAACAGTGTTATGTCATTCCGCGCATGGAGACTCCTTCATTCTATCATCAGACATAGGAACAGTATTATGTCATTCGGCCAATGGAGTCTGATCCCCCATTCCATTATCAGACATAGGAACAGTGTTATGTCATTCGGCCCATGGAGTCTGATCCTCCATTCTATTATCAGACATAGGAACAGTATTATGTCATTCGGCCCATGGAGTCTGATCCTCCATTCTATCATCAGACATAGGAACAGTATTATGTCATTCGGCCCATGGAGTCTCCTCCATTCTATCATCAGACATCGGAACAGTATTATGTCATTCGGCTCATGGAGTCTGATCCCCCATTCTGTCATCAGACATAGGAACAGTATTATGTCATTCGGCCCATGGAGTCTGATCCTCCATTCTATCATCAGACATAGGAACAGTATTATGTCATTCGGCCCATGGAGTCTCCTCCATTCTGTCATCAGACATAGGAACAGTATTATGTCATTCGGCCCATGGAGTCTGATCCCCCATTCTGTCATCAGACATAGGAACAGTATTATGTCATTCGGCCAATGGAGTCTGATCTCCCAATCTATCATCAGAAATAGGAACAGAATTATGTCATTCGGCCCATGGAGTCTCCTTCATTCTATCATCAGACACAGGAACAGTATTATGTCATTCGGCCCATGGAGTCTCCTCCATTCTATCATCAGACATCGGAACAGTATTATGTCATTCGGCTCATGGAGTCTGATCCCCCATTCTGTCATCAGACATAGGAACAGTATTATGTCATTCGGCCCATGGAGTCTGATCCTCCATTCTGTCATCAGACATAGGAAGAGTATTATGTAATTCGGCCCATGGAGTCTGATCCCCCATTCTATCATCAGACATCGGAACAGTATTATGTCATTCGGCTCATGGATTCTGATCCCCCATTCTGTCATCAGACATAGGAACAGTATTATGTCATTCGGCCCATGGAGTCTGATCCCCCATTCTGTCATCAGACATAGGAACAGTATTATGTCATTCGGCCAATGGAGTCTGATCTCCCAATCTATCATCAGACATAGGAACAGAATTATGTCATTCGGCCCATGGAGTCTCCTTCATTCTATCATCAGACACAGGAACAGTATTATGTTATTCGGCCCATGAAGTCTGATCCACCATTCTATCATCAGACATAGGAAAAGTATTATGTCATTCGGCCCATGTGGTCTCCTCCATTCTATCATCAGACATAGGAACAGTATTATGCCATTCGGCCCATGGTGTCTCCTCCATTCTATCATCAGACATAGGAACAGTATTATGCCATTCGGCCCATGGTGTCTCCTCCATTCTATCATCAGACATAGGAACAGTATTATGTCATTCGGCCCATTTGGTCTCCTCCATTCTATCATCAGACATTGGAACACTATTATGTCATTCGGGCCATGGAGTCTGCACCTCCATTCTATCTTCAGACATAGGAACAGTATTATGTCATTCGGCCCATGGAGTCTCATCCATTCTATCATCAGACATAGGAAAAGTATTATGTCATTAGGCCCATGGAGTCTCCTCCATTCTATCATCAGACATAGGAACAGTATTATGTCATTCGGCCCATTTGGTCTCCTCCATTCTATCATCAGACATTGGAACACTATTATGTCATTCGGGCCATGGAGTCTGCACCTCCATTCTATCATCAGACATAGGAACAGTATTATGTCATTCGGCCCATGGAGTCTCCTCCATTCTATCATCAGAGATAGGAACAGTATTATGTCATATGGCCCATGGAGTCTGATCCTCCATTCTATCATCAGACATCGGAACAGTATTATGCCATTCGGCCCATGGAGTCTGATCCCCCATTCTATCATCAGACATAGGAACAGTATTATGTCATTAGGCCCATGGAGTCTGATCCCCCATTCTATCATCAGACATAGGAACAGTGTTATGTCATTACGCCCATGGAGACTCCTTCATTCTATCATCAGACATAGGAACAGTATTATGTCATTCGGCCCATAGAGTCTGATCCCCCATTCTATCATCAGACATAGGAACAGTGTTATGTCATTACGCCCATGGAGTCTCCTCCATTCTATCATCAGACATAGGAACAGTATTATGTCATTCGGCCCATAGAGTCTGATCCTCCATTCTGTCATCAGACATAGGAACAGAATTATGTCATTCGGCCCATGGAGTCTGATCCCCC
This sequence comes from Hemitrygon akajei, assembly GCF_048418815.1. Taxonomy (NCBI): domain Eukaryota; kingdom Metazoa; phylum Chordata; class Chondrichthyes; order Myliobatiformes; family Dasyatidae; genus Hemitrygon; species Hemitrygon akajei. The sequence continues at coordinate 36,742,880 of NC_133151.1, read as the reverse complement.
ATTCTATCATCAGACATAGGAACAGTATTATGTCATTCGGCCCATGGAGTCTCCTCCATTCTATCATCAGACATAGGAACAGTATTATGTCATATGGCCCATGGAGTCTGATCCTCCATTCTATCATCAGACATCGGAACCGTATTATGTCATTCGGCCCATGGAGTCTGATCCTCCATTCTATCATCAGACATAGGAACAGTATTATGTAATAGGGCACATGGAGTCTGATCCTCCATTCTATCATCAGACATAGGAACAGTATTATGTCATTCGGCCCATGGAGTCTGATCCCCCATTCTATCAACAGACATAGGAACAGTATTATGTCATTAGGCCCCTGGAGTCTGATCCCCCATTCTATCATCAGACATAGGAACAGTGTTATGTCATTCCGCCCATGGAGACTCCTTCATTCTATCATCAGACATAGGAACAGTAGTATGTCATTCGGCCAATGGAGTCTGATCCCCCATTCTATTATCAGACATAGGAACAGTATTATGTCATTCGGCCCATGGAGTCTGAACCCCCATTCTATCATCAGACATAGGAACAGTATTATGTCATTAGGCCCATGGAGTCTGATCCCCCATTCTATCATCAGACATAGGAACAGTGTTATGTCATTCCGCGCATGGAGACTCCTTCATTCTATCATCAGACATAGGAACAGTATTATGTCATTCGGCCAATGGAGTCTGATCCCCCATTCTATTATCAGACATAGGAACAGTATTATGTCATTCCGCCCATGGAGACTCCTTCATTCTATCATCAGACATAGGAACAGTATTATGTCATTCGGCCAATGGAGTCTGATCCTCCATTCTATCATCAGACATAGGAACAGTGTTATGTCATTCGGCCCATGGAGTCTGAACCCCCATTCTATCATCAGACATAGGAACAGTATTATGTCATTAGGCCCATGGAGTCTGATCCCCCATTCTATCATCAGACATAGGAACAGTGTTATGTCATTCCGCGCATGGAGACTCCTTCATTCTATCATCAGACATAGGAACAGTATTATGTCATTCGGCCAATGGAGTCTGATCCCCCATTCTATTATCAGACATAGGAACAGTATTATGTCATTCCGCCCATGGAGACTCCTTCATTCTATCATCAGACATAGGAACAGTATTATGTCATTCGGCCAATGGAGTCTGATCCCCCATTCTATCATCAGACATAGGAACAGTGTTATGTCATTCGGCCCATGGAGTCTGATCCTCCATTCTATTATCAGACATAGGAACAGTATTATGTCATTCGGCCCATGGAGTCTGATCCTCCATTCTATCATCAGACATAGGAACAGTATTATGTCATTCGGCCCATGGAGTCTGATTCCCCCATTCTATCATCAGACATAGGAACAGTAGTATGTCATTAGGCCCATGGAGTCTGATCCCCCATTCTATCATCAGACATAGGAACAGTGTTATGTCATTCCGCCCATGGAGACTCCTTCATTCTATCATCAGACATAGGAACAGTAGTATGTCATTCGGCCAATGGAGTCTGATCCCCCATTCTATTATCAGACATAGGAACAGTATTATGTCATTCGGCCCATGGAGTCTGATCCCCCATTCTATCATCAGACATAGGAACAGTATTATGTCATTAGGCCCATGGAGTCTGATCCCCCATTCTATCATCAGACATAGGAACAGTGTTATGTCATTCCGCGCATGGAGACTCCTTCATTCTATCATCAGACATAGGAACAGTATTATGTCATTCGGCCAATGGAGTCTGATCCCCCATTCTATTATCAGACATAGGAACAGTGTTATGTCATTCGGCCCATGGAGTCTGATCCTCCATTCTATTATCAGACATAGGAACAGTATTATGTCATTCGGCCCATGGAGTCTGATCCTCCATTCTATCATCAGACATAGGAACAGTATTATGTCATTCGGCCCATGGAGTCTCCTCCATTCTATCATCAGACATCGGAACAGTATTATGTCGTTCGGCTCATGGAGTCTGATCCCCCATTCTGTCATCAGACATAGGAACAGTATTATGTCATTCGGCCCATGGAGTCTGATCCTCCATTCTATCATCAGACATAGGAACAGTATTATGTCATTCGGCCCATGGAGTCTCCTCCATTCTGTCATCAGACATAGGAACAGTATTATGTCATTCGGCCCATGGAGTCTGATCCCCCATTCTGTCATCAGACATAGGAACAGTATTATGTCATTCGGCCAATGGAGTCTGATCTCCCAATCTATCATCAGACATAGGAACAGAATTATGTCATTCGGCCCATGGAGTCTCCTTCATTCTATCATCAGACACAGGAACAGTATTATGTCATTCGGCCCATGGAGTCTCCTCCATTCTATCATCAGACATCGGAACAGTATTATGTCATTCGGCTCATGGAGTCTGATCCCCCATTCTGTCATCAGACATAGGAACAGTATTATGTCATTCGGCCCATGGAGTCTGATCCTCCATTCTGTCATCAGACATAGGAAGAGTATTATGTAATTCGGCCCATGGAGTCTGATCCCCCATTCTATCATCAGACATCGGAACAGTATTATGTCATTCGGCTCATGGATTCTGATCCCCCATTCTGTCATCAGACATAGGAACAGTATTATGTCATTCGGCCCATGGAGTCTGATCCCCCATTCTGTCATCAGACATAGGAACAGTATTATGTCATTCGGCCAATGGAGTCTGATCTCCCAATCTATCATCAGACATAGGAACAGAATTATGTCATTCGGCCCATGGAGTCTCCTTCATTCTATCATCAGACACAGGAACAGTATTATGTTATTCGGCCCATGAAGTCTGATCCACCATTCTATCATCAGACATAGGAAAAGTATTATGTCATTCGGCCCATGTGGTCTCCTCCATTCTATCATCAGACATAGGAACAGTATTATGCCATTCGGCCCATGGTGTCTTCTCCATTCTATCATCAGACATAGGAACAGTATTATGCCATTCGGCCCATGGTGTCTCCTCCATTCTATCATCAGACATAGGAACAGTATTATGTCATTCGGCCCATTTGGTCTCCTCCATTCTATCATCAGACATTGGAACACTATTATGTCATTCGGGCCATGGAGTCTGCACCTCCATTCTATCTTCAGACATAGGAACAGTATTATGTCATTCGGCCCATGAAGTCTCATCCATTCTATCATCAGACATAGGAACAGTATTATGTCATTAGGCCCATGGAGTCTCCTCCATTCTATCATCAGACATAGGAACAGTATTATGTCATTCGGCCCATTTGGTCTCCTCCATTCTATCATCAGACATTGGAACACTATTATGTCATTCGGGCCATGGAGTCTGCACCTCCATTCTATCATCAGACATAGGAACAGTATTATGTCATTCGGCCCATGGAGTCTCCTCCATTCTATCATCAGAGATAGGAACAGTATTATGTCATATGGCCCATGGAGTCTGATCCTCCATTCTATCATCAGACATCGGAACAGTATTATGTCATTCGGCCCATGGAGTCTGATCCTCCATTCTATCATCAGACATAGGAACAGTATTATGTAATAGGGCACATGGAGTCTGATCCTCCATTCTATCATCAGATTAGGAACAGTATTATGTCATTCGGCCCATGGAGTCTGATCCCCCATTCTATCATCAGACATAGGAACAGTATTATGTCATTAGGCCCATGGAGTCTGATCCCCCATTCTATCATCAGACATAGGAACAGTGTTATGTCATTACGCCCATGGAGACTCCTTCATTCTATCATCAGACATAGGAACAGTATTATGTCATTCGGCCAATGGAGTCTGATCCCCCATTCTATCATCAGACATAGGAACAGTGTTATGTCATTCGGCCCATGGAGTCTGATCCTCCATTCTATTATCAGACATAGGAACAGTATTATGTCATTCGGCCCATGGAGTCTGATCCTCCATTCTATCATCAGACACAGGAACAGTATTATGTCATTCGTCCCATGTAGTCTGATCCCCCATTCTATCATCAGACATAGGAACAGTATTATGTCATTCGGCCCATGGAGTCTGATCCTCCATTCTATCATCAGACATAGGAACAGTATTAAGTCATTCGGCCCATGGAGTCTGATCCTCCATTCTATCATCAGACATAGGAACAGTATTATGTCATTCGGCCCATGGAGTCAGATCCTCCATTCTATCATCAGACATAGGAACAGTATTATGTCATTCGGCCCAAGGAGTCTGATCCTCCATTCTATCATCAGACATACGAACAGTATTATGTCACTCGGCCCATGGAGTCTCCTCCATTCTATCATCAGACATAGGAACAGTATTATGTAATTAGTCCCGTGGAGTCAGATCCTCCATTCTGTCATCAGACATAGGAACAGTATTATGTCATTCGGCCCATGGAGTCTGCTTCCCCATTCTATCATCCGACATAGGAACAGTATTATGTCATTACGCCCATGGAGTCAGATCCTCCATTCTGTCATCAGACATAGGAACAGTATTATGTCATTCGGCCCATGGAGTCTGCTTCCCCATTCTATCATCCGACATAGGAACAGTATTATGTCATTAGGCCCATGGAGTATCCTCCATTCTGTCATCAGACATAGGAACAGTATAATGTCATTCGGCCCATGGAGTCTGATCCCCCATTCTATCATCAGACATAGGAAAAGTATTATGTCATTCGGCCCATGGAGTCTCCTCCATTCTATCATCAGACATAGGAACAGTATTATGTCATTCGGCCCATGGAGTCTGCACCTCCATTCGTTCATCAGACATAGGAACAGTATTATGTCATTCGGCCCATAGAGTCTGATCCTCCATTCTGTCATCAGACATAGGAACAGAATTATGTCATTCGGCCCATGGAGTCTGATCCCCCATTCTATCATCAGACATAGGAACAGTATTATGTCATTCAACCCATGGAGTCTGATCCTCCATTCTATCATCAGACACAGGAGCAGTATTATGCCATTCGGCCCATGGTGTCTCCTCCATTCTATCATCAGACATAGGAACAGTATTATGTCATTCGGCCCATGTGGTCTCCTCCATTCTATCATCAGACATTGGAACACTATTATGTCATTCGGGCCATGGAGTCTGCACCTCCATTCTATCATCAGACATAGGAACAGTATTATGTCATTCGGCCCATGGAGTCTCATCCATTCTATCATCAGACATGGGAACAGTATTATGTCATTAGGCCCATGGAGTCTCCTCCATTCTATCATCAGACATAGGAACAGTATTATGTCATATGGCCCATGGAGTCTGATCCTCCATTCTATCATCAGACATCGGAACAGTATTATGTCATTCGGCCCATGGAGTCTGATCCTCCATTCTATCATCAGACATAGGAACAGTATTATGTCATTCGGCCCATGGAGTCTGATCCCCCATTCTATCATCAGACATAGGAACAGTATTATGTCATTAGGCCCATGGAGTCTGATCCCCCATTCTATCATCAGACATAGGAACAGTGTTATGTCATTCCGCCCATGGAGACTCCTTCATTCTATCATCAGACATAGGAACAGTAGTATGTCATTCGGCCAATGGAGTCTGATCCCCCATTCTATCATCAGACATAGGAACAGTGTTATGTCATTCGGCCCATGGAGTCTGATCCTCCATTCTATTATCAGACATAGAAACAGTATTATGTCATTCGGCCCATGGAGTCTGATCCTCCATTCTATCATCAGACATAGGAACAGTATTATGTCATTCAGCCCATGGAGTATGCTTCCCCATTATATCATCCGACATAGGAACAGTATTATGTAATTCGGCCCATGGAGTCTGATCCCCCATTCTATCATCAGACATCGGAACAGTATTATGTCATTCGGCTCATGGATTCTGATCCCCCATTCTGTCATCAGACATAGGAACAGTATTATGTCATTCGGCCCATGGAGTCTGATCCCCCATTCTGTCATCAGACATAGGAACAGTATTATGTCATTCGGCCAATGGAGTCTGATCTCCCAATCTATCATCAGACATAGGAACAGAATTATGTCATTCGGCCCATGGAGTCTCCTTCATTCTATCATCAGACACAGGAACAGTATTATGTTATTCGGCCCATGAAGTCTGATCCACCATTCTATCATCAGACATAGGAAAAGTATTATGTCATTCGGCCCATGTGGTCTCCTCCATTCTATCATCAGACATAGGAACAGTATTATGCCATTCGGCCCATGGTGTCTTCTCCATTCTATCATCAGACATAGGAACAGTATTATGCCATTCGGCCCATGGTGTCTCCTCCATTCTATCATCAGACATAGGAACAGTATTATGTCATTCGGCCCATTTGGTCTCCTCCATTCTATCATCAGACATTGGAACACTATTATGTCATTCGGGCCATGGAGTCTGCACCTCCATTCTATCTTCAGACATAGGAACAGTATTATGTCATTCGGCCCATGAAGTCTCATCCATTCTATCATCAGACATAGGAACAGTATTATGTCATTAGGCCCATGGAGTCTCCTCCATTCTATCATCAGACATAGGAACAGTATTATGTCATTCGGCCCATTTGGTCTCCTCCATTCTATCATCAGACATTGGAACACTATTATGTCATTCGGGCCATGGAGTCTGCACCTCCATTCTATCATCAGACATAGGAACAGTATTATGTCATTCGGCCCATGGAGTCTCCTCCATTCTATCATCAGAGATAGGAACAGTATTATGTCATATGGCCCATGGAGTCTGATCCTCCATTCTATCATCAGACATCGGAACAGTATTATGTCATTCGGCCCATGGAGTCTGATCCTCCATTCTATCATCAGACATAGGAACAGTATTATGTAATAGGGCACATGGAGTCTGATCCTCCATTCTATCATCAGATTAGGAACAGTATTATGTCATTCGGCCCATGGAGTCTGATCCCCCATTCTATCATCAGACATAGGAACAGTATTATGTCATTAGGCCCATGGAGTCTGATCCCCCATTCTATCATCAGACATAGGAACAGTGTTATGTCATTACGCCCATGGAGACTCCTTCATTCTATCATCAGACATAGGAACAGTATTATGTCATTCGGCCAATGGAGTCTGATCCCCCATTCTATCATCAGACATAGGAACAGTGTTATGTCATTCGGCCCATGGAGTCTGATCCTCCATTCTATTATCAGACATAGGAACAGTATTATGTCATTCGGCCCATGGAGTCTGATCCTCCATTCTATCATCAGACACAGGAACAGTATTATGTCATTCGTCCCATGTAGTCTGATCCCCCATTCTATCATCAGACATAGGAACAGTATTATGTCATTCGGCCCATGGAGTCTGATCCTCCATTCTATCATCAGACATAGGAACAGTATTAAGTCATTCGGCCCATGGAGTCTGATCCTCCATTCTATCATCAGACATAGGAACAGTATTATGTCATTCGGCCCATGGAGTCAGATCCTCCATTCTATCATCAGACATAGGAACAGTATTATGTCATTCGGCCCAAGGAGTCTGATCCTCCATTCTATCATCAGACATACGAACAGTATTATGTCACTCGGCCCATGGAGTCTCCTCCATTCTATCATCAGACATAGGAACAGTATTATGTAATTAGTCCCGTGGAGTCAGATCCTCCATTCTGTCATCAGACATAGGAACAGTATTATGTCATTCGGCCCATGGAGTCTGCTTCCCCATTCTATCATCCGACATAGGAACAGTATTATGTCATTACGCCCATGGAGTCAGATCCTCCATTCTGTCATCAGACATAGGAACAGTATTATGTCATTCGGCCCATGGAGTCTGCTTCCCCATTCTATCATCCGACATAGGAACAGTATTATGTCATTAGGCCCATGGAGTATCCTCCATTCTGTCATCAGACATAGGAACAGTATAATGTCATTCGGCCCATGGAGTCTGATCCCCCATTCTATCATCAGACATAGGAAAAGTATTATGTCATTCGGCCCATGGAGTCTCCTCCATTCTATCATCAGACATAGGAACAGTATTATGTCATTCGGCCCATGGAGTCTGCACCTCCATTCGTTCATCAGACATAGGAACAGTATTATGTCATTCGGCCCATAGAGTCTGATCCTCCATTCTGTCATCAGACATAGGAACAGAATTATGTCATTCGGCCCATGGAGTCTGATCCCCCATTCTATCATCAGACATAGGAACAGTATTATGTCATTCAACCCATGGAGTCTGATCCTCCATTCTATCATCAGACACAGGAACAGTATTATGCCATTCGGCCCATGGTGTCTCCTCCATTCTATCATCAGACATAGGAACAGTATTATGTCATTCGGCCCATGTGGTCTCCTCCATTCTATCATCAGACATTGGAACACTATTATGTCATTCGGGCCATGGAGTCTGCACCTCCATTCTATCATCAGACATAGGAACAGTATTATGTCATTCGGCCCATGGAGTCTCATCCATTCTATCATCAGACATGGGAACAGTATTATGTCATTAGGCCCATGGAGTCTCCTCCATTCTATCATCAGACATAGGAACAGTATTATGTCATATGGCCCATGGAGTCTGATCCTCCATTCTATCATCAGACATCGGAACAGTATTATGTCATTCGGCCCATGGAGTCTGATCCTCCATTCTATCATCAGACATAGGAACAGTATTATGTCATTCGGCCCATGGAGTCTGATCCCCCATTCTATCATCAGACATAGGAACAGTATTATGTCATTAGGCCCATGGAGTCTGATCCCCCATTCTATCATCAGACATAGGAACAGTGTTATGTCATTCCGCCCATGGAGACTCCTTCATTCTATCATCAGACATAGGAACAGTAGTATGTCATTCGGCCAATGGAGTCTGATCCCCCATTCTATCATCAGACATAGGAACAGTGTTATGTCATTCGGCCCATGGAGTCTGATCCTCCATTCTATTATCAGACATAGAAACAGTATTATGTCATTCGGCCCATGGAGTCTGATCCTCCATTCTATCATCAGACATAGGAACAGTATTATGTCATTCAGCCCATGGAGTATGCTTCCCCATTATATCATCCGACATAGGAACAGTATTATGTCATTAGGCCCATGGAGTCAGATCCTCCATTCTGTCATCAGACATAGGAACAGTTTTATGTCATTCGGCCCATGGAGTCTGCTTCCCCATTCTATCATCCAACATAGGAACAGTATTATGTATTCAGGACCATGGAGTCTCCTCCATTCTATCATCAGACTTAGGAACAGTATTATGTCATTCGGCCCATGGAGTCTCCTCCATTCTATCATCAGACATCGGAACAGTATTATGTCATTCGGCTCATGGAGTCTGATCCTCCATTCTATCATCAGACCTAGGAACAGTATTATGTCATTCGGCCCATGGAGTCTGATCCCCCATTCTGTCATCAGACATAGGAACAGAATTATGTCATTCGGCCAATGGAGTCTGATCTCCCAATCTATCATCAGACATAGGAACAGAATTATGTCATTCGGCCCATGGAGTCTGATCTCCCAATCTATCATCAGACATAGGAACAGTATTATGTCATTCGGCCCATGGAGTCTGATCCTCCATTCTATCATCAGTCATAGGAACAGTATTATGTCATTCGGCCCATGGAGTCTCCTCCATTCTGTCATCAGACATAGGAACAGTATTATGTCATTCGGCCCATGGAGTCTGATCCCCCATTCTGTCATCAGACATAGGAACAGTATTATGTCATTCGGCCAATGGAGTCTGATCTCCCAATCTATCATCAGACATAGGAACAGAATTATGTCATTCGGCCCATGGAGTCTCCTTCATTCTATCATCAGACACAGGAACAGTATTATGTCATTCGGCCCATGGAGTCTCCTCCATTCTATCATCAGACATCGGAACAGTATTATGTCATTCGGCTCATGGAGTCTGATCCCCCATTCTGTCATCAGACATAGGAACAGTATTATGTCATTCGGCCCATGGAGTCTGATCCTCCATTCTGTCATCAGACATAGGAAGAGTATTATGTAATTCGGCCCATGGAGTCTGATCCCCCATTCTATCATCAGACATCGGAACAGTATTATGTCATTCGGCTCATGGATTCTGATCCCCCATTCTGTCATCAGACATAGGAACAGTATTATGTCATTCGGCCCATGGAGTCTGATCCCCCATTCTGTCATCAGACATAGGAACAGTATTATGTCATTCGGCCAATGGAGTCTGATCTCCCAATCTATCATCAGACATAGGAACAGAATTATGTCATTCGGCCCATGGAGTCTCCTTCATTCTATCATCAGACACAGGAACAGTATTATGTTATTCGGCCCATGAAGTCTGATCCACCATTCTATCATCAGACATAGGAAAAGTATTATGTCATTCGGCCCATGTGGTCTCCTCCATTCTATCATCAGACATAGGAACAGTATTATGCCATTCGGCCCATGGTGTCTCCTCCATTCTATCATCAGACATAGGAACAGTATTATGCCATTCGGCCCATGGTGTCTCCTCCATTCTATCATCAGACATAGGAACAGTATTATGTCATTCGGCCCATTTGGTCTCCTCCATTCTATCATCAGACATTGGAACACTATTATGTCATTCGGGCCATGGAGTCTGCACCTCCATTCTATCTTCAGACATAGGAACAGTATTATGTCATTCGGCCCATGAAGTCTCATCCATTCTATCATCAGACATAGGAACAGTATTATGTCATTAGGCCCATGGAGTCTCCTCCATTCTATCATCAGACATAGGAACAGTATTATGTCATTCGGCCCATTTGGTCTCCTCCATTCTATCATCAGACATTGGAACACTATTATGTCATTCGGGCCATGGAGTCTGCACCTCCATTCTATCATCAGACATAGGAACAGTATTATGTCATTCGGCCCATGGAGTCTCCTCCATTCTATCATCAGAGATAGGAACAGTATTATGTCATATGGCCCATGGAGTCTGATCCTCCATTCTATCATCAGACATCGGAACAGTATTATGTCATTCGGCCCATGGAGTCTGATCCTCCATTCTATCATCAGACATAGGAACAGTATTATGTAATAGGGCACATGGAGTCTGATCCTCCATTCTATCATCAGATTAGGAACAGTATTATGTCATTCGGCCCATGGAGTCTGATCCCCCATTCTATCATCAGACATAGGAACAGTATTATGTCATTAGGCCCATGGAGTCTGATCCCCCATTCTATCATCAGACATAGGAACAGTGTTATGTCATTACGCCCATGGAGACTCCTTCATTCTATCATCAGACATAGGAACAGTATTATGTCATTCGGCCAATGGAGTCTGATCCCCCATTCTATCATCAGACATAGGAACAGTGTTATGTCATTCGGCCCATGGAGTCTGATCCTCCATTCTATTATCAGACATAGGAACAGTATTATGTCATTCGGCCCATGGAGTCTGATCCTCCATTCTATCATCAGACACAGGAACAGTATTATGTCATTCGTCCCATGTAGTCTGATCCCCCATTCTATCATCAGACATAGGAACAGTATTATGTCATTCGGCCCATGGAGTCTGATCCTCCATTCTATCATCAGACATAGGAACAGTATTAAGTCATTCGGCCCATGGAGTCTGATCCTCCATTCTATCATCAGACATAGGAACAGTATTATGTCATTCGGCCCATGGAGTCAGATCCTCCATTCTATCATCAGACATAGGAACAGTATTATGTCATTCGGCCCAAGGAGTCTGATCCTCCATTCTATCATCAGACATACGAACAGTATTATGTCACTCGGCCCATGGAGTCTCCTCCATTCTATCATCAGACATAGGAACAGTATTATGTAATTAGTCCCGTGGAGTCAGATCCTCCATTCTGTCATCAGACATAGGAACAGTATTATGTCATTCGGCCCATGGAGTCTGCTTCCCCATTCTATCATCCGACATAGGAACAGTATTATGTCATTACGCCCATGGAGTCAGATCCTCCATTCTGTCATCAGACATAGGAACAGTATTATGTCATTCGGCCCATGGAGTCTGCTTCCCCATTCTATCATCCGACATAGGAACAGTATTATGTCATTAGGCCCATGGAGTATCCTCCATTCTGTCATCAGACATAGGAACAGTATAATGTCATTCGGCCCATGGAGTCTGATCCCCCATTCTATCATCAGACATAGGAAAAGTATTATGTCATTCGGCCCATGGAGTCTCCTCCATTCTATCATCAGACATAGGAACAGTATTATGTCATTCGGCCCATGGAGTCTGCACCTCCATTCGTTCATCAGACATAGGAACAGTATTATGTCATTCGGCCCATAGAGTCTGATCCTCCATTCTGTCATCAGACATAGGAACAGAATTATGTCATTCGGCCCATGGAGTCTGATCCCCCATTCTATCATCAGACATAGGAACAGTATTATGTCATTCAACCCATGGAGTCTGATCCTCCATTCTATCATCAGACACAGGAACAGTATTATGCCATTCGGCCCATGGTGTCTCCTCCATTCTATCATCAGACATAGGAACAGTATTATGTCATTCGGCCCATGTGGTCTCCTCCATTCTATCATCAGACATTGGAACACTATTATGTCATTCGGGCCATGGAGTCTGCACCTCCATTCTATCATCAGACATAGGAACAGTATTATGTCATTCGGCCCATGGAGTCTCATCCATTCTATCATCAGACATGGGAACAGTATTATGTCATTAGGCCCATGGAGTCTCCTCCATTCTATCATCAGACATAGGAACAGTATTATGTCATATGGCCCATGGAGTCTGATCCTCCATTCTATCATCAGACATCGGAACAGTATTATGTCATTCGGCCCATGGAGTCTGATCCTCCATTCTATCATCAGACATAGGAACAGTATTATGTCATTCGGCCCATGGAGTCTGATCCCCCATTCTATCATCAGACATAGGAACAGTATTATGTCATTAGGCCCATGGAGTCTGATCCCCCATTCTATCATCAGACATAGGAACAGTGTTATGTCATTCCGCCCATGGAGACTCCTTCATTCTATCATCAGACATAGGAACAGTAGTATGTCATTCGGCCAATGGAGTCTGATCCCCCATTCTATCATCAGACATAGGAACAGTGTTATGTCATTCGGCCCATGGAGTCTGATCCTCCATTCTATTATCAGACATAGAAACAGTATTATGTCATTCGGCCCATGGAGTCTGATCCTCCATTCTATCATCAGACATAGGAACAGTATTATGTCATTCAGCCCATGGAGTATGCTTCCCCATTATATCATCCGACATAGGAACAGTATTATGTCATTAGGCCCATGGAGTCAGATCCTCCATTCTGTCATCAGACATAGGAACAGTTTTATGTCATTCGGCCCATGGAGTCTGCTTCCCCATTCTATCATCCAACATAGGAACAGTATTATGTATTCAGGACCATGGAGTCTCCTCCATTCTATCATCAGACTTAGGAACAGTATTATGTCATTCGGCCCATGGAGTCTCCTCCATTCTATCATCAGACATCGGAACAGTATTATGTCATTCGGCTCATGGAGTCTGATCCTCCATTCTATCATCAGACCTAGGAACAGTATTATGTCATTCGGCCCATGGAGTCTGATCCCCCATTCTGTCATCAGACATAGGAACAGAATTATGTCATTCGGCCAATGGAGTCTGATCTCCCAATCTATCATCAGACATAGGAACAGAATTATGTCATTCGGCCCATGGAGTCTGATCTCCCAATCTATCATCAGACATAGGAACAGTATTATGTCATTCGGCCCATGGAGTCTGATCCTCCATTCTATCATCAGTCATAGGAACAGTATTATGTCATTCGGCCCAAGGAGTCTGATCCTCCATTCTATCATCAGACATACGAACAGTATTATGTCACTCGGCCCATGGAGTCTCCTCCATTCTATCTTCAGACATAGGAACAGTATTATGTCATTAGGCCCGTGGAGTCAGATCCTCCATTCTGTCATCAGACATAGGAACAGTATTATGTCATTCGGCCCTTGGAGTCTGCTTCCCCATTCTATCATCCGACATAGGAACAGTATTATGTCATTCGGCCCATGGAGTCAGATCCTCCATTCTGTCATCAGACATAGGAACAGTATTATGTCATTCGGCCCATGGAGTCTGCTTCCCCATTCTATCATACGACATAGGAAGAGTATTATGTCATTAGGCCCATGGAGTCAGATCCTCCATTCTGTCATCAGACATAGGAACAGTATTATGTCATTCGGCCCATGGAGTCTGCTTCCCCATTCTATCATCCGACATAGGAACAGTATTATGTCATTAGGCCCATGGAGTATCCTCCATTCTGTCATCAGACATAGGAACAGTATAATGTCATTCGGCCCATGGAGTCTGATCCCCCATTCTATCATCAGACATAGGAAAAGTATTATTTCATTCGGCCCATGGAGTCTCCTCCATTCTATCATCAGACATAGGAACAGTATAATGTCATTCGGCCCATGGAGTCTGATCCCCCATTCTATCATCAGACATAGGAAAAGTATTATGTCATTCGGCCCATGGAGTCTCCTCCATTCTATCATCAGACATAGGAACAGTATTATGTCATTCGGCCCATAGAGTCTGATCCTCCATTCTGTCATCAGACATAGGAACAGAATTATGTCATTCGGCCCATGGAGTCTGATCCCCCATTCTATCATCAGACATAGGAACAGTATTATGTCATTCAACCCATGGAGTCTGATCCTCCATTCTATCATCAGTCATAGGAACAGTATTATGTCACTCGGCCCATGGAGTCTCCTCCATTCTATCATCAGACATAGGAACAGTATTATGTAATTAGGCCCGTGGAGTCAGATCCTCCATTCTGTCATCAGACATAGGAACAGTATTATGTCATTCGGCCCATGGAGTCAGATCCTCCATTCTGTCATCAGACATAGGAACAGTATTATGTCATTCGGCCCATGGAGTCTGCTTCCCCATTCTATCATACGACATAGGAACAGTATTATGTCATTAGGCCCATGGAGTCAGATCCTCCATTCTGTCATCAGACATAGGAACAGTATTATGTCATTCGGCCCATGGAGTCTGCTTCACCATTCTATCATCTGACATAGGAACAGTATTATGTCATTAGGCCCATGGAGTATCCTCCATTCTGTCATCAGACATAGGAACAGTATAATGTCATTCGGCCCATGGAGTCTGATCCCCCATTCTATCATCAGACATAGGAAAAGTATTATGTCATTCGGCCCATGGAGTCTCCTCCATTCTATCATCAGACATAGGAACAGTATTATGTCATTCGGCCCATGGAGTCTGCACTTCCATTCTGTCATCAGACATAGGAACAGAATTATGTCATTCGGCCCATGGAGTCTGCACCTCCATTCTGTCATCAGACATAGGAACAGTATAATGTCATTCGGCCCATGGAGTCTGATCCCCCATTCTATCATCAGACATAGGAAAAGTATTATGTCATTCGGCCCATGGAGTCTCCTCCATTCTATCATCAGACATAGGAACAGTATTATGTCATTCGGCCCATAGAGTCTGATCCTCCATTCTGTCATCAGACATAGGAACAGTATTATGTCATTCGGCCCATTTGGTCTCCTCCATTCTATCATCAGACATTGGAACACTATTATGTCATTCGGGCCATGGAGTCTGCACCTCCATTCTATCATCAGACATAGGAACAGTATTATGTCATTCGGCCCATGGAGTCTCATCCATTCTATCATCAGACATAGGAACAGTATTATGTCATTAGGCCCATGGAGTCTCCTCCATTCTATCATCAGACATAGGAACAGTATTATGTCATTCGGCCCATTTGGTCTCCTCCATTCTATCATCAGACATTGGAACACTATTATGTCATTCGGGCCATGGAGTCTGCACCTCCATTGTATCATCAGACATAGGAACAGTATTATGTCATTCGGCCCATGGAGTCTCCTCCATTCTATCATCAGACATAGGAACAGTATTATGTCATTCGGCCCAAGGAGTCTGATCCTCCATTCTATCATCAGACATACGAACAGTATTATGTCACTCGGCCCATGGAGTCTGATCCTCCATTCTATCATCAGACATAGGAACAGTATTAAGTCATTCGGCCCATGGAGTCTGATCCTCCATTCTATCATCAGACATAGGAACAGTATTATGTCATTCGGCCCATGGAGTCAGATCCTCCATTCTATCATCAGACATAGGAACAGTATTATGTCATTCGGCCCAAGGAGTCTGATCCTCCATTCTATCATCAGACATACGAACAGTATTATGTCACTCGGCCCATGGAGTCTCCTCCATTCTATCATCAGACATAGGAACAGTATTATGTCATTAGGCCCGTGGAGTCAGATCCTCCATTCTGTCATCAGACATAGGAACAGTATTATGTCATTCGGCCCATGGAGTCTGCTTCCCCATTCTATCATCCGACATAGGAACAGTATTATGTCATTACGCCCATGGAGTCAGATCCTCCATTCTGTCATCAGACATAGGAACAGTATTATGTCATTCGGCCCATGGAGTCTGCTTCCCCATTCTATCATCCGACATAGGAACAGTATTATGTCATTAGGCCCATGGAGTATCCTCCATTCTGTCATCAGACATAGGAACAGTATAATGTCATTCGGCCCATGGAGTCTGATCCCCCATTCTATCATCAGACATAGGAAAAGTATTATGTCATTCGGCCCATGGAGTCTCCTCCATTCTATCATCAGACATAGGAACAGTATTATGTCATTCGGCCCATGGAGTCTGCACCTCCATTCGTTCATCAGACATAGGAACAGTATTATGTCATTCGGCCCATAGAGTCTGATCCTCCATTCTGTCATCAGACATAGGAACAGAATTATGTCATTCGGCCCATGGAGTCTGATCCCCCATTCTATCATCAGACATAGGAACAGTATTATGTCATTCAACCCATGGAGTCTGATCCTCCATTCTATCATCAGACACAGGAACAGTATTATGCCATTCGGCCCATGGTGTCTCCTCCATTCTATCATCAGACATAGGAACAGTATTATGTCATTCGGCCCATGTGGTCTCCTCCATTCTATCATCAGACATTGGAACACTATTATGTCATTCGGGCCATGGAGTCTGCACCTCCATTCTATCATCAGACATAGGAACAGTATTATGTCATTCGGCCCATGGAGTCTCATCCATTCTATCATCAGACATGGGAACAGTATTATGTCATTAGGCCCATGGAGTCTCCTCCATTCTATCATCAGACATAGGAACAGTATTATGTCATATGGCCCATGGAGTCTGATCCTCCATTCTATCATCAGACATCGGAACAGTATTATGTCATTCGGCCCATGGAGTCTGATCCTCCATTCTATCATCAGACATAGGAACAGTATTATGTCATTCGGCCCATGGAGTCTGATCCCCCATTCTATCATCAGACATAGGAACAGTATTATGTCATTAGGCCCATGGAGTCTGATCCCCCATTCTATCATCAGACATAGGAACAGTGTTATGTCATTCCGCCCATGGAGACTCCTTCATTCTATCATCAGACATAGGAACAGTAGTATGTCATTCGGCCAATGGAGTCTGATCCCCCATTCTATCATCAGACATAGGAACAGTGTTATGTCATTCGGCCCATGGAGTCTGATCCTCCATTCTATTATCAGACATAGAAACAGTATTATGTCATTCGGCCCATGGAGTCTGATCCTCCATTCTATCATCAGACATAGGAACAGTATTATGTCATTCAGCCCATGGAGTATGCTTCCCCATTATATCATCCGACATAGGAACAGTATTATGTCATTAGGCCCATGGAGTCAGATCCTCCATTCTGTCATCAGACATAGGAACAGTTTTATGTCATTCGGCCCATGGAGTCTGCTTCCCCATTCTATCATCCAACATAGGAACAGTATTATGTATTCAGGACCATGGAGTCTCCTCCATTCTATCATCAGACTTAGGAACAGTATTATGTCATTCGGCCCATGGAGTCTCCTCCATTCTATCATCAGACATCGGAACAGTATTATGTCATTCGGCTCATGGAGTCTGATCCTCCATTCTATCATCAGACCTAGGAACAGTATTATGTCATTCGGCCCATGGAGTCTGATCCCCCATTCTGTCATCAGACATAGGAACAGAATTATGTCATTCGGCCAATGGAGTCTGATCTCCCAATCTATCATCAGACATAGGAACAGAATTATGTCATTCGGCCCATGGAGTCTGATCTCCCAATCTATCATCAGACATAGGAACAGTATTATGTCATTCGGCCCATGGAGTCTGATCCTCCATTCTATCATCAGTCATAGGAACAGTATTATGTCATTCGGCCCAAGGAGTCTGATCCTCCATTCTATCATCAGACATACGAACAGTATTATGTCACTCGGCCCATGGAGTCTCCTCCATTCTATCTTCAGACATAGGAACAGTATTATGTCATTAGGCCCGTGGAGTCAGATCCTCCATTCTGTCATCAGACATAGGAACAGTATTATGTCATTCGGCCCTTGGAGTCTGCTTCCCCATTCTATCATCCGACATAGGAACAGTATTATGTCATTCGGCCCATGGAGTCAGATCCTCCATTCTGTCATCAGACATAGGAACAGTATTATGTCATTCGGCCCATGGAGTCTGCTTCCCCATTCTATCATACGACATAGGAAGAGTATTATGTCATTAGGCCCATGGAGTCAGATCCTCCATTCTGTCATCAGACATAGGAACAGTATTATGTCATTCGGCCCATGGAGTCTGCTTCCCCATTCTATCATCCGACATAGGAACAGTATTATGTCATTAGGCCCATGGAGTATCCTCCATTCTGTCATCAGACATAGGAACAGTATAATGTCATTCGGCCCATGGAGTCTGATCCCCCATTCTATCATCAGACATAGGAAAAGTATTATTTCATTCGGCCCATGGAGTCTCCTCCATTCTATCATCAGACATAGGAACAGTATAATGTCATTCGGCCCATGGAGTCTGATCCCCCATTCTATCATCAGACATAGGAAAAGTATTATGTCATTCGGCCCATGGAGTCTCCTCCATTCTATCATCAGACATAGGAACAGTATTATGTCATTCGGCCCATAGAGTCTGATCCTCCATTCTGTCATCAGACATAGGAACAGAATTATGTCATTCGGCCCATGGAGTCTGATCCCCCATTCTATCATCAGACATAGGAACAGTATTATGTCATTCAACCCATGGAGTCTGATCCTCCATTCTATCATCAGTCATAGGAACAGTATTATGTCACTCGGCCCATGGAGTCTCCTCCATTCTATCATCAGACATAGGAACAGTATTATGTAATTAGGCCCGTGGAGTCAGATCCTCCATTCTGTCATCAGACATAGGAACAGTATTATGTCATTCGGCCCATGGAGTCAGATCCTCCATTCTGTCATCAGACATAGGAACAGTATTATGTCATTCGGCCCATGGAGTCTGCTTCCCCATTCTATCATACGACATAGGAACAGTATTATGTCATTAGGCCCATGGAGTCAGATCCTCCATTCTGTCATCAGACATAGGAACAGTATTATGTCATTAGGCCCATGGAGTCTGATCCCCCATTCTATCATCAGACATAGGAACAGTGTTATGTCATTCCGCCCATGGAGACTCCTTCATTCTATCATCAGACATAGGAACAGTAGTATGTCATTCGGCCAATGGAGTCTGATCCCCCATTCTATCATCAGACATAGGAACAGTGTTATGTCATTCGGCCCATGGAGTCTGATCCTCCATTCTATTATCAGACATAGAAACAGTATTATGTCATTCGGCCCATGGAGTCTGATCCTCCATTCTATCATCAGACATAGGAACAGTATTATGTCATTCAGCCCATGGAGTATGCTTCCCCATTATATCATCCGACATAGGAACAGTATTATGTCATTAGGCCCATGGAGTCAGATCCTCCATTCTGTCATCAGACATAGGAACAGTTTTATGTCATTCGGCCCATGGAGTCTGCTTCCCCATTCTATCATCCAACATAGGAACAGTATTATGTATTCAGGACCATGGAGTCTCCTCCATTCTATCATCAGACTTAGGAACAGTATTATGTCATTCGGCCCATGGAGTCTCCTCCATTCTATCATCAGACATCGGAACAGTATTATGTCATTCGGCTCATGGAGTCTGATCCTCCATTCTATCATCAGACCTAGGAACAGTATTATGTCATTCGGCCCATGGAGTCTGATCCCCCATTCTGTCATCAGACATAGGAACAGAATTATGTCATTCGGCCAATGGAGTCTGATCTCCCAATCTATCATCAGACATAGGAACAGAATTATGTCATTCGGCCCATGGAGTCTGATCTCCCAATCTATCATCAGACATAGGAACAGTATTATGTCATTCGGCCCATGGAGTCTGATCCTCCATTCTATCATCAGTCATAGGAACAGTATTATGTCATTCGGCCCAAGGAGTCTGATCCTCCATTCTATCATCAGACATACGAACAGTATTATGTCACTCGGCCCATGGAGTCTCCTCCATTCTATCTTCAGACATAGGAACAGTATTATGTCATTAGGCCCGTGGAGTCAGATCCTCCATTCTGTCATCAGACATAGGAACAGTATTATGTCATTCGGCCCTTGGAGTCTGCTTCCCCATTCTATCATCCGACATAGGAACAGTATTATGTCATTCGGCCCATGGAGTCAGATCCTCCATTCTGTCATCAGACATAGGAACAGTATTATGTCATTCGGCCCATGGAGTCTGCTTCCCCATTCTATCATACGACATAGGAAGAGTATTATGTCATTAGGCCCATGGAGTCAGATCCTCCATTCTGTCATCAGACATAGGAACAGTATTATGTCATTCGGCCCATGGAGTCTGCTTCCCCATTCTATCATCCGACATAGGAACAGTATTATGTCATTAGGCCCATGGAGTATCCTCCATTCTGTCATCAGACATAGGAACAGTATAATGTCATTCGGCCCATGGAGTCTGATCCCCCATTCTATCATCAGACATAGGAAAAGTATTATTTCATTCGGCCCATGGAGTCTCCTCCATTCTATCATCAGACATAGGAACAGTATAATGTCATTCGGCCCATGGAGTCTGATCCCCCATTCTATCATCAGACATAGGAAAAGTATTATGTCATTCGGCCCATGGAGTCTCCTCCATTCTATCATCAGACATAGGAACAGTATTATGTCATTCGGCCCATAGAGTCTGATCCTCCATTCTGTCATCAGACATAGGAACAGAATTATGTCATTCGGCCCATGGAGTCTGATCCCCCATTCTATCATCAGACATAGGAACAGTATTATGTCATTCAACCCATGGAGTCTGATCCTCCATTCTATCATCAGTCATAGGAACAGTATTATGTCACTCGGCCCATGGAGTCTCCTCCATTCTATCATCAGACATAGGAACAGTATTATGTAATTAGGCCCGTGGAGTCAGATCCTCCATTCTGTCATCAGACATAGGAACAGTATTATGTCATTCGGCCCATGGAGTCAGATCCTCCATTCTGTCATCAGACATAGGAACAGTATTATGTCATTCGGCCCATGGAGTCTGCTTCCCCATTCTATCATACGACATAGGAACAGTATTATGTCATTAGGCCCATGGAGTCAGATCCTCCATTCTGTCATCAGACATAGGAACAGTATTATGTCATTCGGCCCATGGAGTCTGCTTCCCCATTCTATCATCTGACATAGGAACAGTATTATGTCATTAGGCCCATGGAGTATCCTCCATTCTGTCATCAGACATAGGAACAGTATAATGTCATTCGGCCCATGGAGTCTGATCCCCCATTCTATCATCAGACATAGGAAAAGTATTATGTCATTCGGCCCATGGAGTCTCCTCCATTCTATCATCAGACATAGGAACAGTATTATGTCATTCGGCCCATGGAGTCTGCACTTCCATTCTGTCATCAGACATAGGAACAGAATTATGTCATTCGGCCCATGGAGTCTGCACCTCCATTCTGTCATCAGACATAGGAACAGTATAATGTCATTCGGCCCATGGAGTCTGATCCCCCATTCTATCATCAGACATAGGAAAAGTATTATGTCATTCGGCCCATGGAGTCTCCTCCATTCAATCATCAGACATAGGAACAGTATTATGTCATTCGGCCCATAGAGTCTGATCCTCCATTCTGTCATCAGACATAGGAACAGTATTATGTCATTCGGCCCATTTGGTCTCCTCCATTCTATCATCAGACATTGGAACACTATTATGTCATTCGGGCCATGGAGTCTGCACCTCCATTCTATCATCAGACATAGGAACAGTATTATGTCATTCGGCCCATGGAGTCTCATCCATTCTATCATCAGACATAGGAACAGTATTATGTCATTAGGCCCATGGAGTCTCCTCCATTCTATCATCAGACATAGGAACAGTATTATGTCATTCGGCCCATTTGGTCTCCTCCATTCTATCATCAGACATTGGAACACTATTATGTCATTCGGGCCATGGAGTCTGCACCTCCATTCTATCATCAGACATAGGAACAGTATTATGTCATTCGGCCCATGGAGTCTCCTCCATTCTATCATCAGACATAGGAACAGTATTATGTCATATGGCCCATGGAGTCTGATCCTCCATTCTATCATCAGACATCGGAACCGTATTATGTCATTCGGCCCATGGAGTCTGATCCTCCATTCTATCATCAGACATAGGAACAGTATTATGTAATAGGGCACATGGAGTCTGATCCTCCATTCTATCATCAGACATAGGAACAGTATTATGTCATTCGGCCCATGGAGTCTGATCCCCCATTCTATCATCAGACATAGGAACAGTATTATGTCATTAGGCCCATGGAGTCTGATCCCCCATTCTATCATCAGACATAGGAACAGTGTTATGTCATTCCGCCCATGGAGACTCCTTCATTCTATCATCAGACATAGGAACAGTAGTATGTCATTCGGCCAATGGAGTCTGATCCCCCATTCTATTATCAGACATAGGAACAGTATTATGTCATTCGGCCCATGGAGTCTGATCCCCCATTCTATCATCAGACATAGGAACAGTATTATGTCATTAGGCCCATGGAGTCTGATCCCCCATTCTATCATCAGACATAGGAACAGTGTTATGTCATTCCGCGCATGGAGACTCCTTCATTCTATCATCAGACATAGGAACAGTATTATGTCATTCGGCCAATGGAGTCTGATCCCCCATTCTATTATCAGACATAGGAACAGTGTTATGTCATTCGGCCCATGGAGTCTGATCCTCCATTCTATTATCAGACATAGGAACAGTATTATGTCATTCGGCCCATGGAGTCTGATCCTCCATTCTATCATCAGACATAGGAACAGTATTATGTCATTCGGCCCATGGAGTCTGATTCCCCCATTCTATCATCAGACATAGGAACAGTATTATGTCATTAGGCCCATGGAGTCTGATCCCCCATTCTATCATCAGACATAGGAACAGTGTTATGTCATTCCGCCCATGGAGACTCCTTCATTCTATCATCAGACATAGGAACAGTAGTATGTCATTCGGCCAATGGAGTCTGATCCCCCATTCTATTATCAGACATAGGAACAGTATTATGTCATTCGGCCCATGGAGTCTGATCCCCCATTCTATCATCAGACATAGGAACAGTATTATGTCATTAGGCCCATGGAGTCTGATCCCCCATTCTATCATCAGACATAGGAACAGTGTTATGTCATTCCGCGCATGGAGACTCCTTCATTCTATCATCAGACATAGGAACAGTATTATGTCATTCGGCCAATGGAGTCTGATCCCCCATTCTATTATCAGACATAGGAACAGTGTTATGTCATTCGGCCCATGGAGTCTGATCCTCCATTCTATTATCAGACATAGGAACAGTATTATGTCATTCGGCCCATGGAGTCTGATCCTCCATTCTATCATCAGACATAGGAACAGTATTATGTCATTCGGCCCATGGAGTCTCCTCCATTCTATCATCAGACATCGGAACAGTATTATGTCATTCGGCTCATGGAGTCTGATCCCCCATTCTGTCATCAGACATAGGAACAGTATTATGTCATTCGGCCCATGGAGTCTGATCCTCCATTCTATCATCAGACATAGGAACAGTATTATGTCATTCGGCCCATGGAGTCTCCTCCATTCTATCATCAGACATAGGAACAGTGTTATGTCATTCCGCCCATGGAGACTCCTTCATTCTATCATCAGACATAGGAACAGTAGTATGTCATTCGGCCAATGGAGTCTGATCCCCCATTCTATTATCAGACATAGGAACAGTGTTATGTCATTCGGCCCATGGAGTCTGATCCTCCATTCTTTTATCAGACATAGGAACAGTATTATGTCATTCGGCCCATGGAGTCTGATCCTCCATTCTATCATCAGACATAGGAACAGTATTATGTCATTCGGCCCATGGAGTCTCCTCCATTCTATCATCAGACATCGGAACAGTATTATGTCATTCGGCTCATGGAGTCTGATCCCCCATTCTGTCATCAGACATAGGAACAGTATTATGTCATTCGGCCCATGGAGTCTGATCCTCCATTCTGTCATCAGACATAGGAAGAGTATTATGTAATTCGGCCCATGGAGTCTGATCCCCCATTCTATCATCAGACATCGGAACAGTATTATGTCATTCGGCTCATGGAGTCTGATCCCCCATTCTGTCATCAGACATAGGAACAGTATTATGTCATTCGGCCCATGGAGTCTGATCCCCCATTCTGTCATCAGACATAGGAACAGTATTATGTCATTCGGCCAATGGAGTCTGATCTCCCAATCTATCATCAGACATAGGAACAGAATTATGTCATTCGGCCCATGGAGTCTCCTTCATTCTATCATCAGACACAGGAACAGTATTATGTCATTCGGCCCATGGAGTCTCCTCCATTCTATCATCAGACATCGGAACAGTATTATGTCATTCGGCTCATGGAGTCTGATCCTCCATTCTGTCATCAGACATAGGAAGAGTATTATGTAATTCGGCCCATGGAGTCTGATCCCCCATTCTATCATCAGACATCGGAACAGTATTATGTCATTCGGCTCATGGAGTCTGATCCCCCATTCTGTCATCAGACATAGGAACAGTATTATGTCATTCGGCCCATGGAGTCTGATCCCCCATTCTGTCATCAGACATAGGAACAGTATTATGTCATTCGGCCAATGGAGTCTGATCTCCCAATCTATCATCAGACATAGGAACAGAATTATGTCATTCGGCCCATGGAGTCTCCTTCATTCTATCATCAGACACAGGAACAGTATTATGTTATTCGGCCCATGAAGTCTGATCCACCATTCTATCATCAGACATAGGAAAAGTATTATGTCATTCGGCCCATGTGGTCTCCTCCATTCTATCATCAGACATAGGAACAGTATTATGCCATTCGGCCCATGGTGTCTCCTCCATTCTATCATCAGACATAGGAACAGTATTATGCCATTCGGCCCATGGTGTCTCCTCCATTCTATCATCAGACATAGGAACAGTATTATGTCATTCGGCCCATGGAGTCTCCTCCATTCTATCATCAGACATTGGAACACTATTATGTCATTCGGGCCATGGAGTCTGCACCTCCATTCTATCATCAGACATAGGAACAGTATTATGTCATTCGGCCCATTTGGTCTCCTCCATTCTATCATCAGACATTGGAACACTATTATGTCATTCGGGCCATGGAGTCTGCACCTCCATTCTATCATCAGACATAGGAACAGTATTATGTCATTCGGCCCATGGAGTCTCCTCCATTCTATCATCAGAGATAGGAACAGTATTATGTCATATGGCCCATGGAGTCTGATCCTCCATTCTATCATCAGACATCGGAACAGTATTATGTCATTCGGCCCATGGAGTCTGATCCTCCATTCTATCATCAGACATAGGAACAGTATTATGTAATAGGGCACATGGAGTCTGATCCTCCATTCTATCATCAGACATAGGAACAGTATTATGTCATTCGGCCCATGGAGTCTGATCCCCCATTCTATCATCAGACATAGGAACAGTATTATGTCATTAGGCCCATGGAGTCTGATCCCCCATTCTATCATCAGACATAGGAACAGTGTTATGTCATTCCGCCCATGGAGACTCCTTCATTCTATCATCAGACATAGGAACAGTATTATGTCATTCGGCCAATGGAGTCTGATCCCCCATTCTATCATCAGACATAGGAACAGTGTTATGTCATTCGGCCCATGGAGTCTGATCCTCCATTCTATTATCAGACATAGGAACAGTATTATGTCATTCGGCCCATGGAGTCTGATCCTCCATTCTATCATCAGACACAGGAACAGTATTATGTCATTCGTCCCATGTAGTCTGATCCCCCATTCTATCATCAGACATAGGAACAGTATTATGTCATTCGGCCCATGGAGTCTCATCCATTCTATCATCAGACACAGGAACAGTATTATGTCATTCGGCCCCTGAAGTCTGATCCTGCATTCTATCATCAGACACAGGAACAGTATTATGTCTTTCAGCCCAAGGAGTCTCCTCCATTCTATCATCAGACACAGGAACAGTATTATGTCTTTCAGCCCAAGGAGTCTCCTCCATTCTATCATCAGACATAGGAACAGTGTTATGTCATTCGGCCAATGGAGTCTGATCCCCCATTCTATCATCAGACATAGGAACAGTGTTATGTCATTCGGCCCATGGAGTCTGATCCCCCATTCTATTATCAGACATAGGAACAGTATTATGTCATTCGGCCCATGGAGTCTGATCCCCCATTCTATCATCAGACATAGGAACAGTATTATGTCATTAGGCCCATGGAGTCTGATCCCCCATTCTATCATCAGACATAGGAACAGTGTTATGTCATTCCGCGCATGGAGACTCCTTCATTCTATCATCAGACATAGGAACAGTATTATGTCATTCGGCCAATGGAGTCTGATCCCCCATTCTATTATCAGACATAGGAACAGTGTTATGTCATTCGGCCCATGGAGTCTGATCCTCCATTCTATTATCAGACATAGGAACAGTATTATGTCATTCGGCCCATGGAGTCTGATCCTCCATTCTATCATCAGACATAGGAACAGTATTATGTCATTCGGCCCATGGAGTCTCCTCCATTCTATCATCAGACATCGGAACAGTATTATGTCATTCGGCTCATGGAGTCTGATCCCCCATTCTGTCATCAGACATAGGAACAGTATTATGTCATTCGGCCCATGGAGTCTGATCCTCCATTCTATCATCAGACATAGGAACAGTATTATGTCATTCGGCCCATGGAGTCTCCTCCATTCTATCATCAGACATCGGAACAGTGTTATGTCATTCCGCCCATGGAGACTCCTTCATTCTATCATCAGACATAGGAACAGTAGTATGTCATTCGGCCAATGGAGTCTGATCCCCCATTCTATTATCAGACATAGGAACAGTGTTATGTCATTCGGCCCATGGAGTCTGATCCTCCATTCTATTATCAGACATAGGAACAGTATTATGTCATTCGGCCCATGGAGTCTGATCCTCCATTCTATCATCAGACATGCCTTGTGCAGGAAGGCACAGAGTCGACTGTACTTCCTTAGAAGGTTGGCGTCATTCAATGTCTGCAGTGAGATGCTGATGATGTTCTATAGGTCAGTTGTTGAGAGCGCCCTCTTCTTTGTGGTGGCGTGTTGGGGAGGAAGCATTAAGAAGAAGGACGCCTCACGTCTTAATAAGCTGATAAGGAAGGCGGGCTCTGTAGTGGGCAAAGTACTGGAGAGTTTAACATCGGTAGCTGAGCGAAGGGCGCTGAGTAGGCTACGGTCAATTATGGAAAACACTGAACATCCTCTACATAGCACCATCCAGAGACAGAGAAGCAGTTTCAGCGACAGGTTACTGTCGATGCAATGCTCCTCAGACAGGATGAAGAGGTCAATACTCCCCAATGCCATTAGGCTTTACAATTCAACTGCCAGGACTTAAGAACTTTTTTTTCTTTTTAAAGCTATTATTAATGCTTTTGAATTAGTGATTTAGATGCATATCATATTATTACTGAGTTAAGTATTGTATGTAATGAGTTTTTGCTACAACAAGTGTATGGGACATTGGAAAAAATGTTGAATTTCCCCATGGGGATGAATAAAGTATCTATCTATCTATCTATCTATCTATTATGTCATTCGGACCATTTGGTCTCCTCCATTCTATCATCAGACATTGGAACACTATTATGTCATTCGGGCCATGGAGTCTGCACCTCCATTCTATCATCAGACATTGGAACAGTATTATGTCATTCGGCCGATTTGGTCTCCTCCATTCTATCATCAGACATTGGAACACTATTATGTCATTCGGGCCATGGAGTCTGCACCTCCATTCTATCATCAGACATAGGAACAGTATTATGTCATTCGGCCCATGGAGTCTCCTCCATTCTATCATCAGAGATAGGAACAGTATTATGTCATATGGCCCATGGAGTCTGATCCTCCATTCTATCATCAGACATCGGAACAGTATTATGTCATTCGGCCCATGGAGTCTGATCCTCCATTCTATCATCAGACATAGGAACAGTATTATGTAATAGGGCACATGGAGTCTGATCCTCCATTCTATCATCAGACATAGGAACAGTATTATGTCATTCGGCCCATGGAGTCTGATCCCCCATTCTATCATCAGACATAGGAACAGTATTATGTCATTAGGCCCATGGAGTCTGATCCCCCATTCTATCATCAGACATAGGAACAGTGTTATGTCATTCCGCCCATGGAGACTCCTTCATTCTATCATCAGACATAGGAACAGTATTATGTCATTCGGCCAATGGAGTCTGATCCCCCATTCTATCATCAGACATAGGAATAGTGTTATGTCATTCGGCCCATGGAGTCTGATCCTCCATTCTATTATCAGACATAGGAACAGTATTATGTCATTCGGCCCATGGAGTCTGATCCTCCATTCTATCATCAGACACAGGAACAGTATTATGTCATTCGTCCCATGTAGTCTGATCCCCCATTCTATCATCAGACATAGGAACAGTATTATGTCATTCGGCCCATGGAGTCTCATCCATTCTATCATCAGACACAGGAACAGTATTATGTCATTCGGCCCCTGAAGTCTGATCCTGCATTCTATCATCAGACACAGGAACAGTATTATGTCTTTCAGCCCAAGGAGTCTCCTCCATTCTATCATCAGACATAGGAACAGTGTTATGTCATTCGGCCCATGGAGTCTGATCCTCCATTCTATCATCAGACATAGGAACAGTATTAAGTCATTCGGCCCATGGAGTCTGATCCTCCATTCTATCATCAGACATAGGAACAGTATTATGTCATTCGGCCCATGGAGTCAGATCCTCCATTCTATCATCAGACATAGGAACAGTATTATGTCATTCGGCCCAAGGAGTCTGATCCTCCATTCTATCATCAGACATACGAACAGTATTATGTCACTCGGCCCATGGAGTCTCCTCCATTCTATCATCAGACATAGGAACAGTATTATGTAATTAGGCCCGTGGAGTCAGATCCTCCATTCTGTCATCAGACATAGGAACAGTATTATGTCATTCGGCCCATGGAGTCTGCTTCCCCATTCTATCATCCGACATAGGAACAGTATTATGTCATTACGCCCATGGAGTCAGATCCTCCATTCTGTCATCAGACATAGGAACAGTATTATGTCATTCGGCCCATGGAGTCTGCTTCCCCATTCTATCATCCGACATAGGAACAGTATTATGTCATTACGCCCATGGAGTCAGATCCTCCATTCTGTCATCAGACATAGGAACAGTATTATGTCATTCGGCCCATGGAGTCTGCTTCCCCATTCTATCATCCGACATAGGAACAGTATTATGTCATTACGCCCATGGAGTCAGATCCTCCATTCTGTCATCAGACATAGGAACAGTATTATGTCATTCGGCCCATGGAGTCTGCTTCCCCATTCTATCATCCGACATAGGAACAGTATTATGTCATTACGCCCATGGAGTCAGATCCTCCATTCTGTCATCAGACATAGGAACAGTATTATGTCATTCGGCCCATGGAGTCTGCTTCCCCATTCTATCATCAGACATAGGAACAGTGTTATGTCATTCCGCGCATGGAGACTCCTTCATTCTATCATAAGACATAGGAACAGTATTATGTCATTCGGCCAATGGAGTCTGATCCCCCATTCTATTATCAGACATAGGAACAGTGTTATGTCATTCGGCCCATGGAGTCTGATCCTCCATTCTATTATCAGACATAGGAACAGTATTATGTCATTCGGCCCATGGAGTCTGATCCTCCATTCTATCATCAGACATAGGAACAGTATTATGTCATTCGGCCCATGGAGTCTCCTCCATTCTATCATCAGACATCGGAACAGTATTATGTCATTCGGCTCATGGAGTCTGATCCCCCATTCTGTCATCAGACATAGGAACAGTATTATGTCATTCGGCCCATGGAGTCTGATCCTCCATTCTATCATCAGACATAGGAACAGTATTATGTCATTCGGCCCATGGAGTCTCCTCCATTCTATCATCAGACATAGGAACAGTGTTATGTCATTCCGCCCATGGAGACTCCTTCATTCTATCATCAGACATAGGAACAGTAGTATGTCATTCGGCCAATGGAGTCTGATCCCCCATTCTATTATCAGACATAGGAACAGTGTTATGTCATTCGGCCCATGGAGTCTGATCCTCCATTCTTTTATCAGACATAGGAACAGTATTATGTCATTCGGCCCATGGAGTCTGATCCTCCATTCTATCATCAGACATAGGAACAGTATTATGTCATTCGGCCCATGGAGTCTCCTCCATTCTATCATCAGACATCGGAACAGTATTATGTCATTCGGCTCATGGAGTCTGATCCCCCATTCTGTCATCAGACATAGGAACAGTATTATGTCATTCGGCCCATGGAGTCTGATCCTCCATTCTGTCATCAGACATAGGAAGAGTATTATGTAATTCGGCCCATGGAGTCTGATCCCCCATTCTATCATCAGACATCGGAACAGTATTATGTCATTCGTCTCATGGAGTCTGATCCCCCATTCTGTCATCAGACATAGGAACAGTATTATGTCATTCGGCCCATGGAGTCTGATCCCCCATTCTGTCATCAGACATAGGAACAGTATTATGTCATTCGGCCAATGGAGTCTGATCTCCCAATCTATCATCAGACATAGGAACAGAATTATGTCATTCGGCCCATGGAGTCTCCTTCATTCTATCATCAGACACAGGAACAGTATTATGTCATTCGGCCCATGGAGTCTCCTCCATTCTATCATCAGACATCGGAACAGTATTATGTCATTCGGCTCATGGAGTCTGATCCTCCATTCTGTCATCAGACATAGGAAGAGTATTATGTAATTCGGCCCATGGAGTCTGATCCCCCATTCTATCATCAGACATCGGAACAGTATTATGTCATTCGGCTCATGGAGTCTGATCCCCCATTCTGTCATCAGACATAGGAACAGTATTATGTCATTCGGCCCATGGAGTCTGATCCCCCATTCTGTCATCAGACATAGGAACAGTATTATGTCATTCGGCCAATGGAGTCTGATCTCCCAATCTATCATC
This sequence comes from Hemitrygon akajei, assembly GCF_048418815.1. NCBI lineage: Eukaryota > Metazoa > Chordata > Chondrichthyes > Myliobatiformes > Dasyatidae > Hemitrygon > Hemitrygon akajei. The sequence goes on along the minus strand of NC_133151.1, from coordinate 36,710,991 downwards.
AGACATAGGAACAGAATTATGTCATTCGGCCCATGGAGTCTCCTTCATTCTATCATCAGACACAGGAACAGTATTATGTTATTCGGCCCATGAAGTCTGATCCACCATTCTATCATCAGACATAGGAAAAGTATTATGTCATTCGGCCCATGTGGTCTCCTCCATTCTATCATCAGACATAGGAACAGTATTATGCCATTCGGCCCATGGTGTCTCCTCCATTCTATCATCAGACATAGGAACAGTATTATGCCATTCGGCCCATGGTGTCTCCTCCATTCTATCATCAGACATAGGAACAGTATTATGTCATTCGGCCCATGGAGTCTCCTCCATTCTATCATCAGACATTGGAACACTATTATGTCATTCGGGCCATGGAGTCTGCACCTCCATTCTATCATCAGACATAGGAACAGTATTATGTCATTCGGCCCATTTGGTCTCCTCCATTCTATCATCAGACATTGGAACACTATTATGTCATTCGGGCCATGGAGTCTGCACCTCCATTCTATCATCAGACATAGGAACAGTATTATGTCATTCGGCCCATGGAGTCTCCTCCATTCTATCATCAGAGATAGGAACAGTATTATGTCATATGGCCCATGGAGTCTGATCCTCCATTCTATCATCAGACATCGGAACAGTATTATGTCATTCGGCCCATGGAGTCTGATCCTCCATTCTATCATCAGACATAGGAACAGTATTATGTAATAGGGCACATGGAGTCTGATCCTCCATTCTATCATCAGACATAGGAACAGTATTATGTCATTCGGCCCATGGAGTCTGATCCCCCATTCTATCATCAGACATAGGAACAGTATTATGTCATTAGGCCCATGGAGTCTGATCCCCCATTCTATCATCAGACATAGGAACAGTGTTATGTCATTCCGCCCATGGAGACTCCTTCATTCTATCATCAGACATAGGAACAGTATTATGTCATTCGGCCAATGGAGTCTGATCCCCCATTCTATCATCAGACATAGGAACAGTGTTATGTCATTCGGCCCATGGAGTCTGATCCTCCATTCTATTATCAGACATAGGAACAGTATTATGTCATTCGGCCCATGGAGTCTGATCCTCCATTCTATCATCAGACACAGGAACAGTATTATGTCATTCGTCCCATGTAGTCTGATCCCCCATTCTATCATCAGACATAGGAACAGTATTATGTCATTCGGCCCATGGAGTCTCATCCATTCTATCATCAGACACAGGAACAGTATTATGTCATTCGGCCCCTGAAGTCTGATCCTGCATTCTATCATCAGACACAGGAACAGTATTATGTCTTTCAGCCCAAGGAGTCTCCTCCATTCTATCATCAGACACAGGAACAGTATTATGTCTTTCAGCCCAAGGAGTCTCCTCCATTCTATCATCAGACATAGGAACAGTGTTATGTCATTCGGCCAATGGAGTCTGATCCCCCATTCTATCATCAGACATAGGAACAGTGTTATGTCATTCGGCCCATGGAGTCTGATCCCCCATTCTATTATCAGACATAGGAACAGTATTATGTCATTCGGCCCATGGAGTCTGATCCCCCATTCTATCATCAGACATAGGAACAGTATTATGTCATTCGGCCCATGGAGTCTGCTTCCCCATTCTATCATCCGACATAGGAACAGTATTATGTCATTACGCCCATGGAGTCAGATCCTCCATTCTGTCATCAGACATAGGAACAGTATTATGTCATTCGGCCCATGGAGTCTGCTTCCCCATTCTATCATCAGACATAGGAACAGTGTTATGTCATTCCGCGCATGGAGACTCCTTCATTCTATCATAAGACATAGGAACAGTATTATGTCATTCGGCCAATGGAGTCTGATCCCCCATTCTATTATCAGACATAGGAACAGTGTTATGTCATTCGGCCCATGGAGTCTGATCCTCCATTCTATTATCAGACATAGGAACAGTATTATGTCATTCGGCCCATGGAGTCTGATCCTCCATTCTATCATCAGACATAGGAACAGTATTATGTCATTCGGCCCATGGAGTCTCCTCCATTCTATCATCAGACATCGGAACAGTATTATGTCATTCGGCTCATGGAGTCTGATCCCCCATTCTGTCATCAGACATAGGAACAGTATTATGTCATTCGGCCCATGGAGTCTGATCCTCCATTCTATCATCAGACATAGGAACAGTATTATGTCATTCGGCCCATGGAGTCTCCTCCATTCTATCATCAGACATAGGAACAGTGTTATGTCATTCCGCCCATGGAGACTCCTTCATTCTATCATCAGACATAGGAACAGTAGTATGTCATTCGGCCAATGGAGTCTGATCCCCCATTCTATTATCAGACATAGGAACAGTGTTATGTCATTCGGCCCATGGAGTCTGATCCTCCATTCTTTTATCAGACATAGGAACAGTATTATGTCATTCGGCCCATGGAGTCTGATCCTCCATTCTATCATCAGACATAGGAACAGTATTATGTCATTCGGCCCATGGAGTCTCCTCCATTCTATCATCAGACATCGGAACAGTATTATGTCATTCGGCTCATGGAGTCTGATCCCCCATTCTGTCATCAGACATAGGAACAGTATTATGTCATTCGGCCCATGGAGTCTGATCCTCCATTCTGTCATCAGACATAGGAAGAGTATTATGTAATTCGGCCCATGGAGTCTGATCCCCCATTCTATCATCAGACATCGGAACAGTATTATGTCATTCGTCTCATGGAGTCTGATCCCCCATTCTGTCATCAGACATAGGAACAGTATTATGTCATTCGGCCCATGGAGTCTGATCCCCCATTCTGTCATCAGACATAGGAACAGTATTATGTCATTCGGCCAATGGAGTCTGATCTCCCAATCTATCATCAGACATAGGAACAGAATTATGTCATTCGGCCCATGGAGTCTCCTTCATTCTATCATCAGACACAGGAACAGTATTATGTCATTCGGCCCATGGAGTCTCCTCCATTCTATCATCAGACATCGGAACAGTATTATGTCATTCGGCTCATGGAGTCTGATCCTCCATTCTGTCATCAGACATAGGAAGAGTATTATGTAATTCGGCCCATGGAGTCTGATCCCCCATTCTATCATCAGACATCGGAACAGTATTATGTCATTCGGCTCATGGAGTCTGATCCCCCATTCTGTCATCAGACATAGGAACAGTATTATGTCATTCGGCCCATGGAGTCTGATCCCCCATTCTGTCATCAGACATAGGAACAGTATTATGTCATTCGGCCAATGGAGTCTGATCTCCCAATCTATCATCAGACATAGGAACAGAATTATGTCATTCGGCCCATGGAGTCTCCTTCATTCTATCATCAGACACAGGAACAGTATTATGTTATTCGGCCCATGAAGTCTGATCCACCATTCTATCATCAGACATAGGAAAAGTATTATGTCATTCGGCCCATGTGGTCTCCTCCATTCTATCATCAGACATAGGAACAGTATTATGCCATTCGGCCCATGGTGTCTCCTCCATTCTATCATCAGACATAGGAACAGTATTATGCCATTCGGCCCATGGTGTCTCCTCCATTCTATCATCAGACATAGGAACAGTATTATGTCATTCGGCCCATGGAGTCTCCTCCATTCTATCATCAGACATTGGAACACTATTATGTCATTCGGGCCATGGAGTCTGCACCTCCATTCTATCATCAGACATAGGAACAGTATTATGTCATTCGGCCCATTTGGTCTCCTCCATTCTATCATCAGACATTGGAACACTATTATGTCATTCGGGCCATGGAGTCTGCACCTCCATTCTATCATCAGACATAGGAACAGTATTATGTCATTCGGCCCATGGAGTCTCCTCCATTCTATCATCAGAGATAGGAACAGTATTATGTCATATGGCCCATGGAGTCTGATCCTCCATTCTATCATCAGACATCGGAACAGTATTATGTCATTCGGCCCATGGAGTCTGATCCTCCATTCTATCATCAGACATAGGAACAGTATTATGTAATAGGGCACATGGAGTCTGATCCTCCATTCTATCATCAGACATAGGAACAGTATTATGTCATTCGGCCCATGGAGTCTGATCCCCCATTCTATCATCAGACATAGGAACAGTATTATGTCATTAGGCCCATGGAGTCTGATCCCCCATTCTATCATCAGACATAGGAACAGTGTTATGTCATTCCGCCCATGGAGACTCCTTCATTCTATCATCAGACATAGGAACAGTATTATGTCATTCGGCCAATGGAGTCTGATCCCCCATTCTATCATCAGACATAGGAACAGTGTTATGTCATTCGGCCCATGGAGTCTGATCCTCCATTCTATTATCAGACATAGGAACAGTATTATGTCATTCGGCCCATGGAGTCTGATCCTCCATTCTATCATCAGACACAGGAACAGTATTATGTCATTCGTCCCATGTAGTCTGATCCCCCATTCTATCATCAGACATAGGAACAGTATTATGTCATTCGGCCCATGGAGTCTCATCCATTCTATCATCAGACACAGGAACAGTATTATGTCATTCGGCCCCTGAAGTCTGATCCTGCATTCTATCATCAGACACAGGAACAGTATTATGTCTTTCAGCCCAAGGAGTCTCCTCCATTCTATCATCAGACACAGGAACAGTATTATGTCTTTCAGCCCAAGGAGTCTCCTCCATTCTATCATCAGACATAGGAACAGTGTTATGTCATTCGGCCAATGGAGTCTGATCCCCCATTCTATCATCAGACATAGGAACAGTGTTATGTCATTCGGCCCATGGAGTCTGATCCCCCATTCTATTATCAGACATAGGAACAGTATTATGTCATTCGGCCCATGGAGTCTGATCCCCCATTCTATCATCAGACATAGGAACAGTATTATGTCATTAGGCCCATGGAGTCTGATCCCCCATTCTATCATCAGACATAGGAACAGTGTTATGTCATTCCGCGCATGGAGACTCCTTCATTCTATCATCAGACATAGGAACAGTATTATGTCATTCGGCCAATGGAGTCTGATCCCCCATTCTATTATCAGACATAGGAACAGTGTTATGTCATGCGGCCCATGGAGTCTGATCCTCCATTCTATTATCAGACATAGGAACAGTATTATGTCATTCGGCCCATGGAGTCTGATCCTCCATTCTATCATCAGACATAGGAACAGTATTATGTCATTCGGCCCATGGAGTCTCCTCCATTCTATCATCAGACATCGGAACAGTATTATGTCATTCGGCTCATGGAGTCTGATCCCCCATTCTGTCATCAGACATAGGAACAGTATTATGTCATTCGGCCCATGGAGTCTGATCCTCCATTCTATCATCAGACATAGGAACAGTATTATGTCATTCGGCCCATGGAGTCTCCTCCATTCTATCATCAGACATCGGAACAGTGTTATGTCATTCCGCCCATGGAGACTCCTTCATTCTATCATCAGACATAGGAACAGTAGTATGTCATTCGGCCAATGGAGTCTGATCCCCCATTCTATTATCAGACATAGGAACAGTGTTATGTCATTCGGCCCATGGAGTCTGATCCTCCATTCTATTATCAGACATAGGAACAGTATTATGTCATTCGGCCCATGGAGTCTGATCCTCCATTCTATCATCAGACATGCCTTGTGCAGGAAGGCACAGAGTCGACTGTACTTCCTTAGAAGGTTGGCGTCATTCAATGTCTGCAGTGAGATGCTGATGATGTTCTATAGGTCAGTTGTTGAGAGCGCCCTCTTCTTTGTGGTGGCGTGTTGGGGAGGAAGCATTAAGAAGAAGGACGCCTCACGTCTTAATAAGCTGATAAGGAAGGCGGGCTCTGTAGTGGGCAAAGTACTGGAGAGTTTAACATCGGTAGCTGAGCGAAGGGCGCTGAGTAGGCTACGGTCAATTATGGAAAACCCTGAACATCCTCTACATAGCACCATCCAGAGACAGAGAAGCAGTTTCAGCGACAGGTTACTGTCGATGCAATGCTCCTCAGACAGGATGAAGAGGTCAATACTCCCCAATGCCATTAGGCTTTACAATTCAACTGCCAGGACTTAAGAACTTTTTTTTCTTTTTAAAGCTATTATTAATGCTTTTGAATTAGTGATTTAGATGCATATCATATTATTACTGAGTTAAGTATTGTATGTAATGAGTTTTTGCTACAACAAGTGTATGGGACATTGGAAAAAATGTTGAATTTCCCCATGGGGATGAATAAAGTATCTATCTATCTATCTATCTATCTATTATGTCATTCGGACCATTTGGTCTCCTCCATTCTATCATCAGACATTGGAACACTATTATGTCATTCGGGCCATGGAGTCTGCACCTCCATTCTATCATCAGACATTGGAACAGTATTATGTCATTCGGCCGATTTGGTCTCCTCCATTCTATCATCAGACATTGGAACACTATTATGTCATTCGGGCCATGGAGTCTGCACCTCCATTCTATCATCAGACATAGGAACAGTATTATGTCATTCGGCCCATGGAGTCTCCTCCATTCTATCATCAGAGATAGGAACAGTATTATGTCATATGGCCCATGGAGTCTGATCCTCCATTCTATCATCAGACATCGGAACAGTATTATGTCATTCGGCCCATGGAGTCTGATCCTCCATTCTATCATCAGACATAGGAACAGTATTATGTAATAGGGCACATGGAGTCTGATCCTCCATTCTATCATCAGACATAGGAACAGTATTATGTCATTCGGCCCATGGAGTCTGATCCCCCATTCTATCATCAGACATAGGAACAGTATTATGTCATTAGGCCCATGGAGTCTGATCCCCCATTCTATCATCAGACATAGGAACAGTGTTATGTCATTCCGCCCATGGAGACTCCTTCATTCTATCATCAGACATAGGAACAGTATTATGTCATTCGGCCAATGGAGTCTGATCCCCCATTCTATCATCAGACATAGGAATAGTGTTATGTCATTCGGCCCATGGAGTCTGATCCTCCATTCTATTATCAGACATAGGAACAGTATTATGTCATTCGGCCCATGGAGTCTGATCCTCCATTCTATCATCAGACACAGGAACAGTATTATGTCATTCGTCCCATGTAGTCTGATCCCCCATTCTATCATCAGACATAGGAACAGTATTATGTCATTCGGCCCATGGAGTCTCATCCATTCTATCATCAGACACAGGAACAGTATTATGTCATTCGGCCCCTGAAGTCTGATCCTGCATTCTATCATCAGACACAGGAACAGTATTATGTCTTTCAGCCCAAGGAGTCTCCTCCATTCTATCATCAGACATAGGAACAGTGTTATGTCATTCGGCCCATGGAGTCTGATCCTCCATTCTATCATCAGACATAGGAACAGTATTAAGTCATTCGGCCCATGGAGTCTGATCCTCCATTCTATCATCAGACATAGGAACAGTATTATGTCATTCGGCCCATGGAGTCAGATCCTCCATTCTATCATCAGACATAGGAACAGTATTATGTCATTCGGCCCAAGGAGTCTGATCCTCCATTCTATCATCAGACATACGAACAGTATTATGTCACTCGGCCCATGGAGTCTCCTCCATTCTATCATCAGACATAGGAACAGTATTATGTAATTAGGCCCGTGGAGTCAGATCCTCCATTCTGTCATCAGACATAGGAACAGTATTATGTCATTCGGCCCATGGAGTCTGCTTCCCCATTCTATCATCCGACATAGGAACAGTATTATGTCATTACGCCCATGGAGTCAGATCCTCCATTCTGTCATCAGACATAGGAACAGTATTATGTCATTCGGCCCATGGAGTCTGCTTCCCCATTCTATCATCCGACATAGGAACAGTATTATGTCATTACGCCCATGGAGTCAGATCCTCCATTCTGTCATCAGACATAGGAACAGTATTATGTCATTCGGCCCATGGAGTCTGCTTCCCCATTCTATCATCCGACATAGGAACAGTATTATGTCATTACGCCCATGGAGTCAGATCCTCCATTCTGTCATCAGACATAGGAACAGTATTATGTCATTCGGCCCATGGAGTCTGCTTCCCCATTCTATCATCCGACATAGGAACAGTATTATGTCATTACGCCCATGGAGTCAGATCCTCCATTCTGTCATCAGACATAGGAACAGTATTATGTCATTCGGCCCATGGAGTCTGCTTCCCCATTCTATCATCCGACATAGGAACAGTATTATGTCATTACGCCCATGGAGTCAGATCCTCCATTCTGTCATCAGACATAGGAACAGTATTATGTCATTCGGCCCATGGAGTCTGCTTCCCCATTCTATCATCCGACATAGGAACAGTATTATGTCATTCGGCCCATGGAGTCTGCTTCCCCATTCTATCATCCGACATAGGAACAGTATTATGTCATTACGCCCATGGAGTCAGATCCTCCATTCTGTCATCAGACATAGGAACAGTATAATGTCATTCGGCCCATGGAGTCTGATCCCCCATTCTATCATCAGACATAGGAAAAGTATTATGTCATTCGGCCCATGGAGTCTCCTCCATTCTATCATCAGACATAGGAACAGTATTATGTCATTCGGCCCATGGAGTCTGCACCTCCATTCTTTCATCAGACATAGGAACAGTATTATGTCATTCGGCCCATAGAGTCTGATCCTCCATTCTGTCATCAGACATAGGAACAGAATTATGTCATTCGGCCCATGGAGTCTGATCCCCCATTCTATCATCAGACATAGGAACAGTATTATGTCATTCAACCCATGGAGTCTGATCCTCCATTCTATCATCAGACACAGGAACAGTATTATGCCATTCGGCCCATGGTGTCTCCTCCATTCTATCATCAGACATAGGAACAGTATTATGTCATTCGGCCCATGTGGTCTCCTCCATTCTATCATCAGACATTGGACCACTATTATGTCATTCGGGCCATGGAGTCTGCACCTCCATTCTATCATCAGACATAGGAACAGTATTATGTCATTCGGCCCAAGGAGTCTCATCCATTCTATCATCAGACATGGGAACAGTATTATGTCATTAGGCCCATGGAGTCTCCTCCATTCTATCATCAGACATAGGAACAGTATTATGTCATATGGCCCATGGAGTCTGATCCTCCATTCTATCATCAGACATCGGAACAGTATTATGTCATTCGGCCCATGGAGTCTGATCCTCCATTCTATCATCAGACATAGGAACAGTATTATGTCATTCGGCCCATTTGTTCTCCTCCATTCTATCATCAGACATTGGAACACTATTATGTCATTCGGGCCATGGAGTCTGCACCTCCATTCTATCATCAGACATAGGAACAGTATTATGTCATTCGGCCCATGGAGTCTCCTCCATTCTATCATCAGAGATAGGAACAGTATTATGTCATTTGGCCCATGGAGTCTGATCCTCCATTCTATCATCAGACATCGGAACAGTATTATGTCATTCGGCCCATGGAGTCTGATCCTCCATTCTATCATCAGACATAGGAACAGTATTATGTAATAGGGCACATGGAGTCTGATCCTCCATTCTATCATCAGACATAGGAACAGTATTATGTCATTCGGCCCATGGAGTCTGATCCCCCATTCTATCATCAGACATAGGAACAGTATTATGTCATTAGGCTCATGGAGTCTGATCCCCCATTCTATCATCAGACATAGGAACAGTGTTATGTCATTCTTCCCATGGAGACTCCTTCATTCTATCATCAGACATAGGAACAGTATTATGTCATTCGGCCAATGGAGTCTGATCCCCCATTCTATCATCAGACATAGGAACAGTGTTATGTCATTCGGCCCATGGAGTCTGATCCTCCATTCTATTATCAGACATAGGAACAGTATTATGTCATTCGGCCCATGGAGTCTGATCCTCCATTCTATCATCAGACACAGGAACAGTATTATGTCATTCGTCCCATGTAGTCTGATCCCCCATTCTATCATCAGACATAGGAACAGTATTATGTCATTCGGCCCATGGAGTCTCATCCATTCTATCATCAGACACAGGAACAGTATTATGTCATTCGGCCCCTGAAGTCTGATCCTGCATTCTATCATCAGACACAGGAACAGTATTATGTCTTTCAGCCCAAGGAGTCTCCTCCATTCTATCATCAGACATAGGAACAGTGTTATGTCATTCGGCCCATGGAGTCTGATCCTCCATTCTATCATCAGACATAGGAACAGTATTAAGTCATTCGGCCCATGGAGTCTGATCCTCCATTCTATCATCAGACATAGGAACAGTATTATGTCATTCGGCCCATGGAGTCAGATCCTCCATTCTATCATCAGACATAGGAACAGTATTATGTCATTCGGCCCAAGGAGTCTGATCCTCCATTCTATCATCAGACATACGAACAGTATTATGTCACTCGGCCCATGGAGTCTCCTCCATTCTATCATCAGACATAGGAACAGTATTATGTAATTAGGCCCGTGGAGTCAGATCCTCCATTCTGTCATCAGACATAGGAACAGTATTATGTCATTCGGCCCATGGAGTCTGCTTCCCCATTCTATCATCCGACATAGGAACAGTATTATGTCATTACGCCCATGGAGTCAGATCCTCCATTCTGTCATCAGACATAGGAACAGTATTATGTCATTCGGCCCATGGAGTCTGCTTCCCCATTCTATCATCCGACATAGGAACAGTATTATGTCATTAGGCCCATGGAGTATCCTCCATTCTGTCATCAGACATAGCAACAGTATAATGTCATTCGGCCCATGGAGTCTGATCCCCCATTCTATCATCAGACATAGGAAAAGTATTATGTCATTCGGCCCATGGAGTCTCCTCCATTCTATCATCAGACATAGGAACAGTATTATGTCATTCGGCCCATGGAGTCTGCACCTCCATTCTTTCATCAGACATAGGAACAGTATTATGTCATTCGGCCCATAGAGTCTGATCCTCCATTCTGTCATCAGACATAGGAACAGAATTATGTCATTCGGCCCATGGAGTCTGATCCCCCATTCTATCATCAGACATAGGAACAGTATTATGTCATTCAACCCATGGAGTCTGATCCTCCATTCTATCATCAGACACAGGAACAGTATTATGCCATTCGGCCCATGGTGTCTCCTCCATTCTATCATCAGACTTAGGAACAGTATTATGTCATTCGGCCCATGTGGTCTCCTCCATTCTATCATCAGACATTGGAACACTATTATGTCATTCGGGCCATGGAGTCTGCACCTCCATTCTATCATCAGACATAGGAACAGTATTATGTCATTCGGCCCATGGAGTCTCATCCATTCTATCATCAGACATGGGAACAGTATTATGTCATTAGGCCCATGGAGTCTCCTCCATTCTATCATCAGACATAGGAACAGTATTATGTCATATGGGCCATGGAGTCTGATCCTCCATTCTATCATCAGACATCGGAACAGTATTATGTCATTCGGCCCATGGAGTCTGATCCTCCATTCTATCATCAGACATAGGAACAGTATTATGTCATTCGGCCCATGGAGTCTGATCCCCCATTCTATCATCAGACATAGGAACAGTATTATGTCATTAGGCCCATGGAGTCTGATCCCCCATTCTATCATCAGACATAGGAACAGTGTTATGTCATTCCGCCCATGGAGACTCCTTCATTCTATCATCAGACATAGGAACAGTAGTATGTCATTCGGCCAATGGAGTCTGATCCCCCATTCTATCATCAGACATAGGAACAGTGTTATGTCATTCGGCCCATGGAGTCTGATCCTCCATTCTATTATCAGACATAGAAACAGTATTATGTCATTCGGCCCATGGAGTCTGATCCTCCATTCTATCATCAGACATAGGAACAGTATTATGTCATTCAGCCCATGGAGTATGCTTCCCCATTATATCATCCGACATAGGAACAGTATTATGTCATTAGGCCCATGGAGTCAGATCCTCCATTCTGTCATCAGACATAGGAACAGTTTTATGTCATTCGGCCCATGGAGTCTGCTTCCCCATTCTATCATCCAACATAGGAACAGTATTATGTATTCAGGACCATGGAGTCTCCTCCATTCTATCATCAGACACAGGAACAGTATTATGTCTTTCAGCCCAAGGAGTCTCCTCCATTCTATCATCAGACACAGGAACAGTATTATGTCTTTCAGCCCAAGGAGTCTCCTCCATTCTATCATCAGACATAGGAACAGTGTTATGTCATTCGGCCAATGGAGTCTGATCCCCCATTCTATCATCAGACATAGGAACAGTGTTATGTCATTCAGCCCATGGAGTCTGATCCCCCATTCTATTATCAGACATAGGAACAGTATTATGTCATTCGGCCCATGGAGTCTGATCCCCCATTCTATCATCAGACATAGGAACAGTATTATGTCATTAGGCCCATGGAGTCTGATCCCCCATTCTATCATCAGACATAGGAACAGTGTTATGTCATTCCGCGCATGGAGACTCCTTCATTCTATCATCAGACATAGGAACAGTATTATGTCATTCGGCCAATGGAGTCTGATCCCCCATTCTATTATCAGACATAGGAACAGTGTTATGTCATTCGGCCCATGGAGTCTGATCCTCCATTCTATTATCAGACATAGGAACAGTATTATGTCATTCGGCCCATGGAGTCTGATCCTCCATTCTATCATCAGACATAGGAACAGTATTATGTCATTCGGCCCATGGAGTCTCCTCCATTCTATCATCAGACATCGGAACAGTATTATGTCATTCGGCTCATGGAGTCTGATCCCCCATTCTGTCATCAGACATAGGAACAGTATTATGTCATTCGGCCCATGGAGTCTGATCCTCCATTCTATCATCAGACATAGGAACAGTATTATGTCATTCGGCCCATGGAGTCTCCTCCATTCTATCATCAGACATCGGAACAGTGTTATGTCATTCCGCCCATGGAGACTCCTTCATTCTATCATCAGACATAGGAACAGTAGTATGTCATTCGGCCAATGGAGTCTGATCCCCCATTCTATTATCAGACATAGGAACAGTGTTATGTCATTCGGCCCATGGAGTCTGATCCTCCATTCTATTATCAGACATAGGAACAGTATTATGTCATTCGGCCCATGGAGTCTGATCCTCCATTCTATCATCAGACATGCCTTGTGCAGGAAGGCACAGAGTCGACTGTACTTCCTTAGAAGGTTGGCGTCATTCAATGTCTGCAGTGAGATGCTGATGATGTTCTATAGGTCAGTTGTTGAGAGCGCCCTCTTCTTTGTGGTGGCGCGTTGGGGAGGAAGCATTAAGAAGAAGGACGCCTCACGTCTTAATAAGCTGATAAGGAAGGCGGGCTCTGTAGTGGGCAAAGTACTGGAGAGTTTAACATCGGTAGCTGAGCGAAGGGCGCTGAGTAGGCTACGGTCAATTATGGAAAACCCTGAACATCCTCTACATAGCACCATCCAGAGACAGAGAAGCAGTTTCAGCGACAGGTTACTGTCGATGCAATGCTCCTCAGACAGGATGAAGAGGTCAATACTCCCCAATGCCATTAGGCTTTACAATTCAACTGCCAGGACTTAAGAACTTTTTTTTCTTTTTAAAGCTATTATTAATGCTTTTGAATTAGTGATTTAGATGCATATCATATTATTACTGAGTTAAGTATTGTATGTAATGAGTTTTTGCTACAACAAGTGTATGGGACATTGGAAAAAATGTTGAATTTCCCCATGGGGATGAATAAAGTATCTATCTATCTATCTATCTATCTATTATGTCATTCGGACCATTTGGTCTCCTCCATTCTATCATCAGACATTGGAACACTATTATGTCATTCGGGCCATGGAGTCTGCACCTCCATTCTATCATCAGACATTGGAACAGTATTATGTCATTCGGCCGATTTGGTCTCCTCCATTCTATCATCAGACATTGGAACACTATTATGTCATTCGGGCCATGGAGTCTGCACCTCCATTCTATCATCAGACATAGGAACAGTATTATGTCATTCGGCCCATGGAGTCTCCTCCATTCTATCATCAGAGATAGGAACAGTATTATGTCATATGGCCCATGGAGTCTGATCCTCCATTCTATCATCAGACATCGGAACAGTATTATGTCATTCGGCCCATGGAGTCTGATCCTCCATTCTATCATCAGACATAGGAACAGTATTATGTAATAGGGCACATGGAGTCTGATCCTCCATTCTATCATCAGACATAGGAACAGTATTATGTCATTCGGCCCATGGAGTCTGATCCCCCATTCTATCATCAGACATAGGAACAGTATTATGTCATTAGGCCCATGGAGTCTGATCCCCCATTCTATCATCAGACATAGGAACAGTGTTATGTCATTCCGCCCATGGAGACTCCTTCATTCTATCATCAGACATAGGAACAGTATTATGTCATTCGGCCAATGGAGTCTGATCCCCCATTCTATCATCAGACATAGGAATAGTGTTATGTCATTCGGCCCATGGAGTCTGATCCTCCATTCTATTATCAGACATAGGAACAGTATTATGTCATTCGGCCCATGGAGTCTGATCCTCCATTCTATCATCAGACACAGGAACAGTATTATGTCATTCGTCCCATGTAGTCTGATCCCCCATTCTATCATCAGACATAGGAACAGTATTATGTCATTCGGCCCATGGAGTCTCATCCATTCTATCATCAGACACAGGAACAGTATTATGTCATTCGGCCCCTGAAGTCTGATCCTGCATTCTATCATCAGACACAGGAACAGTATTATGTCTTTCAGCCCAAGGAGTCTCCTCCATTCTATCATCAGACATAGGAACAGTGTTATGTCATTCGGCCCATGGAGTCTGATCCTCCATTCTATCATCAGACATAGGAACAGTATTAAGTCATTCGGCCCATGGAGTCTGATCCTCCATTCTATCATCAGACATAGGAACAGTATTATGTCATTCGGCCCATGGAGTCAGATCCTCCATTCTATCATCAGACATAGGAACAGTATTATGTCATTCGGCCCAAGGAGTCTGATCCTCCATTCTATCATCAGACATACGAACAGTATTATGTCACTCGGCCCATGGAGTCTCCTCCATTCTATCATCAGACATAGGAACAGTATTATGTAATTAGGCCCGTGGAGTCAGATCCTCCATTCTGTCATCAGACATAGGAACAGTATTATGTCATTCGGCCCATGGAGTCTGCTTCCCCATTCTATCATCCGACATAGGAACAGTATTATGTCATTACGCCCATGGAGTCAGATCCTCCATTCTGTCATCAGACATAGGAACAGTATTATGTCATTCGGCCCATGGAGTCTGCTTCCCCATTCTATCATCCGACATAGGAACAGTATTATGTCATTACGCCCATGGAGTCAGATCCTCCATTCTGTCATCAGACATAGGAACAGTATTATGTCATTCGGCCCATGGAGTCTGCTTCCCCATTCTATCATCCGACATAGGAACAGTATTATGTCATTACGCCCATGGAGTCAGATCCTCCATTCTGTCATCAGACATAGGAACAGTATTATGTCATTCGGCCCATGGAGTCTGCTTCCCCATTCTATCATCCGACATAGGAACAGTATTATGTCATTACGCCCATGGAGTCAGATCCTCCATTCTGTCATCAGACATAGGAACAGTATTATGTCATTCGGCCCATGGAGTCTGCTTCCCCATTCTATCATCCGACATAGGAACAGTATTATGTCATTACGCCCATGGAGTCAGATCCTCCATTCTGTCATCAGACATAGGAACAGTATTATGTCATTCGGCCCATGGAGTCTGCTTCCCCATTCTATCATCCGACATAGGAACAGTATTATGTCATTCGGCCCATGGAGTCTGCTTCCCCATTCTATCATCCGACATAGGAACAGTATTATGTCATTACGCCCATGGAGTCAGATCCTCCATTCTGTCATCAGACATAGGAACAGTATAATGTCATTCGGCCCATGGAGTCTGATCCCCCATTCTATCATCAGACATAGGAAAAGTATTATGTCATTCGGCCCATGGAGTCTCCTCCATTCTATCATCAGACATAGGAACAGTATTATGTCATTCGGCCCATGGAGTCTGCACCTCCAT
Organism: Hemitrygon akajei; assembly: GCF_048418815.1. Lineage (NCBI taxonomy): Eukaryota > Metazoa > Chordata > Chondrichthyes > Myliobatiformes > Dasyatidae > Hemitrygon > Hemitrygon akajei. The sequence continues at coordinate 36,694,825 of NC_133151.1, read as the reverse complement.
TCTTTCATCAGACATAGGAACAGTATTATGTCATTCGGCCCATAGAGTCTGATCCTCCATTCTGTCATCAGACATAGGAACAGAATTATGTCATTCGGCCCATGGAGTCTGATCCCCCATTCTATCATCAGACATAGGAACAGTATTATGTCATTCAACCCATGGAGTCTGATCCTCCATTCTATCATCAGACACAGGAACAGTATTATGCCATTCGGCCCATGGTGTCTCCTCCATTCTATCATCAGACATAGGAACAGTATTATGTCATTCGGCCCATGTGGTCTCCTCCATTCTATCATCAGACATTGGAACACTATTATGTCATTCGGGCCATGGAGTCTGCACCTCCATTCTATCATCAGACATAGGAACAGTATTATGTCATTCGGCCCAAGGAGTCTCATCCATTCTATCATCAGACATGGGAACAGTATTATGTCATTAGGCCCATGGAGTCTCCTCCATTCTATCATCAGACATAGGAACAGTATTATGTCATATGGCCCATGGAGTCTGATCCTCCATTCTATCATCAGACATCGGAACAGTATTATGTCATTCGGCCCATGGAGTCTGATCCTCCATTCTATCATCAGACATAGGAACAGTATTATGTCATTCGGCCCATTTGTTCTCCTCCATTCTATCATCAGACATTGGAACACTATTATGTCATTCGGGCCATGGAGTCTGCACCTCCATTCTATCATCAGACATAGGAACAGTATTATGTCATTCGGCCCATGGAGTCTCCTCCATTCTATCATCAGAGATAGGAACAGTATTATGTCATTTGGCCCATGGAGTCTGATCCTCCATTCTATCATCAGACATCGGAACAGTATTATGTCATTCGGCCCATGGAGTCTGATCCTCCATTCTATCATCAGACATAGGAACAGTATTATGTAATAGGGCACATGGAGTCTGATCCTCCATTCTATCATCAGACATAGGAACAGTATTATGTCATTCGGCCCATGGAGTCTGATCCCCCATTCTATCATCAGACATAGGAACAGTATTATGTCATTAGGCTCATGGAGTCTGATCCCCCATTCTATCATCAGACATAGGAACAGTGTTATGTCATTCTTCCCATGGAGACTCCTTCATTCTATCATCAGACATAGGAACAGTATTATGTCATTCGGCCAATGGAGTCTGATCCCCCATTCTATCATCAGACATAGGAACAGTGTTATGTCATTCGGCCCATGGAGTCTGATCCTCCATTCTATTATCAGACATAGGAACAGTATTATGTCATTCGGCCCATGGAGTCTGATCCTCCATTCTATCATCAGACACAGGAACAGTATTATGTCATTCGTCCCATGTAGTCTGATCCCCCATTCTATCATCAGACATAGGAACAGTATTATGTCATTCGGCCCATGGAGTCTCATCCATTCTATCATCAGACACAGGAACAGTATTATGTCATTCGGCCCCTGAAGTCTGATCCTGCATTCTATCATCAGACACAGGAACAGTATTATGTCTTTCAGCCCAAGGAGTCTCCTCCATTCTATCATCAGACATAGGAACAGTGTTATGTCATTCGGCCCATGGAGTCTGATCCTCCATTCTATCATCAGACATAGGAACAGTATTAAGTCATTCGGCCCATGGAGTCTGATCCTCCATTCTATCATCAGACATAGGAACAGTATTATGTCATTCGGCCCATGGAGTCAGATCCTCCATTCTATCATCAGACATAGGAACAGTATTATGTCATTCGGCCCAAGGAGTCTGATCCTCCATTCTATCATCAGACATACGAACAGTATTATGTCACTCGGCCCATGGAGTCTCCTCCATTCTATCATCAGACATAGGAACAGTATTATGTAATTAGGCCCGTGGAGTCAGATCCTCCATTCTGTCATCAGACATAGGAACAGTATTATGTCATTCGGCCCATGGAGTCTGCTTCCCCATTCTATCATCCGACATAGGAACAGTATTATGTCATTACGCCCATGGAGTCAGATCCTCCATTCTGTCATCAGACATAGGAACAGTATTATGTCATTCGGCCCATGGAGTCTGCTTCCCCATTCTATCATCCGACATAGGAACAGTATTATGTCATTAGGCCCATGGAGTATCCTCCATTCTGTCATCAGACATAGCAACAGTATAATGTCATTCGGCCCATGGAGTCTGATCCCCCATTCTATCATCAGACATAGGAAAAGTATTATGTCATTCGGCCCATGGAGTCTCCTCCATTCTATCATCAGACATAGGAACAGTATTATGTCATTCGGCCCATGGAGTCTGCACCTCCATTCTTTCATCAGACATAGGAACAGTATTATGTCATTCGGCCCATAGAGTCTGATCCTCCATTCTGTCATCAGACATAGGAACAGAATTATGTCATTCGGCCCATGGAGTCTGATCCCCCATTCTATCATCAGACATAGGAACAGTATTATGTCATTCAACCCATGGAGTCTGATCCTCCATTCTATCATCAGACACAGGAACAGTATTATGCCATTCGGCCCATGGTGTCTCCTCCATTCTATCATCAGACATAGGAACAGTATTATGTCATTCGGCCCATGTGGTCTCCTCCATTCTATCATCAGACATTGGAACACTATTATGTCATTCGGGCCATGGAGTCTGCACCTCCATTCTATCATCAGACATAGGAACAGTAATATGTCATTCGGCCCATGGAGTCTCATCCATTCTATCATCAGACATGGGAACAGTATTATGTCATTAGGCCCATGGAGTCTCCTCCATTCTATCATCAGACATAGGAACAGTATTATGTCATATGGGCCATGGAGTCTGATCCTCCATTCTATCATCAGACATCGGAACAGTATTATGTCATTCGGCCCATGGAGTCTGATCCTCCATTCTATCATCAGACATAGGAACAGTATTATGTCATTCGGCCCATGGAGTCTGATCCCCCATTCTATCATCAGACATAGGAACAGTATTATGTCATTAGGCCCATGGAGTCTGATCCCCCATTCTATCATCAGACATAGGAACAGTGTTATGTCATTCCGCCCATGGAGACTCCTTCATTCTATCATCAGACATAGGAACAGTAGTATGTCATTCGGCCAATGGAGTCTGATCCCCCATTCTATCATCAGACATAGGAACAGTGTTATGTCATTCGGCCCATGGAGTCTGATCCTCCATTCTATTATCAGACATAGAAACAGTATTATGTCATTCGGCCCATGGAGTCTGATCCTCCATTCTATCATCAGACATAGGAACAGTATTATGTCATTCAGCCCATGGAGTATGCTTCCCCATTATATCATCCGACATAGGAACAGTATTATGTCATTAGGCCCATGGAGTCAGATCCTCCATTCTGTCATCAGACATAGGAACAGTTTTATGTCATTCGGCCCATGGAGTCTGCTTCCCCATTCTATCATCCAACATAGGAACAGTATTATGTATTCAGGACCATGGAGTCTCCTCCATTCTATCATCAGACATAGGAACAGTATTATGTCATTCGGCCCATGGAGTCTCCTCCATTCTATCATCAGACATCGGAACAGTATTATGTCATTCGGCTCATGGAGTCTGATCCTCCATTCTATCATCAGACCTAGGAACAGTATTATGTCATTCGGCCCATGGTGTCTGATCCCCCATTCTGTCATCAGACATAGGAACAGAATTATGTCATTCGGCCAATGGAGTCTGATCTCCCAATCTATCATCAGACATAGGAACAGAATTATGTCATTCGGCCCATGGAGTCTGATCCTCCATTCTATCATCAGACATACGAACAGTATTATGTCACTCGGCCCATGGAGTCTCCTCCATTCTATCTTCAGACATAGGAACAGTATTATGTCATTAGGCCCGTGGAGTCAGATCCTCCATTCTGTCATCAGACATAGGAACAGTATTATGTCATTCGGCCCATGGAGTCTGCTTCCCCATTCTATCATCCGACATAGGAACAGTATTATGTCATTCGGCCCATGGAGTCAGATCCTCCATTCTGTCATCAGACATAGGAACAGTATTATGTCATTCGGCCCATGGAGTCTGCTTCCCCATTCTATCATACGACATAGGAAGAGTATTATGTCATTAGGCCCATGGAGTCAGATCCTCCATTCTGTCATCAGACATAGGAACAGTATTATGTCATTCGGCCCATGGAGTATCCTCCATTCTGTCATCAGACATAGGAACAGTATAATGTCATTCGGCCCATGGAGTCTGATCCCCCATTCTATCATCAGACTTAGGAAAAGTATTATTTCATTCGGCCCATGGAGTCTCCTCCATTCTATCATCAGACATAGGAAGAGTATAATGTCATTCGGCCCATGGAGTCTGATCCCCCATTCTATCATCAGACATAGGAAAAGTATTATGTCATTCGGCCCATGGAGTCTCCTCCATTCTATCATCAGACATAGGAACAGTATTATGTCATTCGGCCCATAGAGTCTGATCCTCCATTCTGTCATCAGACATAGGAACAGAATTATGTCATTCGGCCCATGGAGTCTGATCCCCCATTCTATCATCAGACATAGGAACAGTATTATGTCATTCAACCCATGGAGTCTGATCCTCCATTCTATCATCAGTCATAGGAACAGTATTATGTCACTCGGCCCATGGAGTCTCCTCCATTCTATCATCAGACATAGGAACAGTATTATGTAATTAGGCCCGTGGAGTCAGATCCTCCATTCTGTCATCAGACATAGGAACAGTATTATGTCATTCGGCCCATGGAGTCAGATCCTCCATTCTGTCATCAGACATAGGAACAGTATTATGTCATTCGGCCCATGGAGTCTGCTTCCCCATTCTATCATACGACATAGGAACAGTATTATGTCATTAGGCCCATGGAGTCAGATCCTCCATTCTGTCATCAGACATAGGAACAGTATTATGTCATTCGGCCCATGGAGTCTGCTTCCCCATTCTATCATCTGACATAGGAACAGTATTATGTCATTAGGCCCATGGAGTATCCTCCATTCTGTCATCAGACATAGGAACAGTATAATGTCATTCGGCCCATGGTGTCTGATCCCCCATTCTATCATCAGACATAGGAAAAGTATTATGTCATTCGGCCCATGGAGTCTCCTCCATTCTATCATCAGACATAGGAACAGTATTATGTCATTCGGCCCATGGAGTCTGCACCTCCATTCTGTCATCAGACATAGGAACAGAATTATGTCATTCGGCCCATGGAGTCTGCACCTCCATTCTGTCATCAGACATAGGAACAGTATAATGTCATTCGGCCCATGGAGTCTGATCCCCCATTCTATCATCAGACATAGGAAAAGTATTATGTCATTCGGCCCATGGAGTCTCCTCCATTCTATCATCAGACATAGGAACAGTATTATGTCATTCGGCCCATAGAGTCTGATCCTCCATTCTGTCATCAGACATAGGAACAGTATTATGTCATTCGGCCCATTTGGTCTCCTCCATTCTATCATCAGACATTGGAACACTATTATGTCATTCGGGCCATGGAGTCTGCACCTCCATTCTATCATCAGACATAGGAACAGTATTATGTCATTCGGCCCATGGAGTCTCATCCATTCTATCATCAGACATAGGAACAGTATTATGTCATTAGGCCCATGGAGTCTCCTCCATTCTATCATCAGACATAGGAACAGTATTATGTCATTCGGCCCATTTGGTCTCCTCCATTCTATCATCAGACATTGGAACACTATTATGTCATTCGGGCCATGGAGTCTGCACCTCCATTCTATCATCAGACATAGGAACAGTATTATGTCATTCGGCCCATGGAGTCTCCTCCATTCTATCATCAGACATAGGAACAGTATTATGTCATATGGCCCATGGAGTCTGATCCTCCATTCTATCATCAGACATCGGAACCGTATTATGTCATTCGGCCCATGGAGTCTGATCCTCCATTCTATCATCAGACATAGGAACAGTATTATGTAATAGGGCACATGGAGTCTGATCCTCCATTCTATCATCAGACATAGGAACAGTATTATGTCATTCGGCCCATGGAGTCTGATCCCCCATTCTATCATCAGACATTGGAACAGTATTATGTCATTAGGCCCATGGAGTCTGATCCCCCATTCTATCATCAGACATAGGAACAGTGTTATGTCATTCCGCCCATGGAGACTCCTTCATTCTATCATCAGACATAGGAACAGTAGTATGTCATTCGGCCAATGGAGTCTGATCCCCCATTCTATTATCAGACATAGGAACAGTATTATGTCATTCGGCCCATGGAGTCTGATCCCCCATTCTATCATCAGACATAGGAACAGTATTATGTCATTAGGCCCATGGAGTCTGATCCCCCATTCTATCATCAGACATAGGAACAGTGTTATGTCATTCCGCGCATGGAGACTCCTTCATTCTATCATCAGACATAGGAACAGTATTATGTCATTCGTCCAATGGAGTCTGATCCCCCATTCTATTATCAGACATAGGAACAGTGTTATGTCATTCGGCCCATGGAGTCTGATCCTCCATTCTATTATCAGACATAGGAACAGTATTATGTCATTCGGCCCATGGAGTCTGATCCTCCATTCTATCATCAGACATAGGAACAGTATTATGTCATTCGGCCCATGGAGTCTCCTCCATTCTATCATCAGACATCGGAACAGTATTATGTCATTCGGCTCATGGAGTCTGATCCCCCATTCTGTCATCAGACATAGGAACAGTATTATGTCATTCGGCCCATGGAGTCTGATCCTCCATTCTATCATCAGACATAGGAACAGTATTATGTCATTCGGCCCATGGAGTCTCCTCCATTTTATCATCAGACATAGGAACAGTGTTATGTCATTCCGCCCATGGAGACTCCTTCATTCTATCATCAGACATAGGAACAGTAGTATGTCATTCGGCCAATGGAGTCTGATCCCCCATTCTATTATCAGACATAGGAACAGTGTTATGTCATTCGGCCCATGGAGTCTGATCCTCCATTCTATTATCAGACATAGGAACAGTATTATGTCATTCGGCCCATGGAGTCTGATCCTCCATTCTATCATCAGACATAGGAACAGTATTATGTCATTCGGCCCATGGAGTCTCCTCCATTCTATCATCAGACATCGGAACAGTATTATGTCATTCGGCTCATGGAGTCTGATCCCCCATTCTGTCATCAGACATAGGAACAGTATTATGTCATTCGGCCCATGGAGTCTGATCCTCCATTCTGTCATCAGACATAGGAAGAGTATTATGTAATTCGGCCCATGGAGTCTGATCCCCCATTCTATCATCAGACATCGGAACAGTATTATGTCATTCGGCTCATGGAGTCTGATCCCCCATTCTGTCATCAGACATAGGAACAGTATTATGTCATTCGGCACATGGAGTCTGATCCCCCATTCTGTCATTAGACATAGGAACAGTATTATGTCATTCGGCCAATGGAGTCTGATCTCCCAATCTATCTTCAGACATAGGAACAGAATTATGTCATTCGGCCCATGGAGTCTCCTTCATTCTATCATCAGACACAGGAACAGTATTATGTTATTCGGCCCATGAAGTCTGATCCACCATTCTATCATCAGACATAGGAAAAGTATTATGTCATTCGGCCCATGTGGTCTCCTCCATTCTATCATCAGACATAGGAACAGTATTATGCCATTCGGCCCATGGTGTCTCCTCCATTCTATCATCAGACATAGGAACAGTATTATGCCATTCGGCCCATGGTGTCTCCTCCATTCTATCATCAGACATAGGAACAGTATTATGTCATTCGGCCCATTTGGTCTCCTCCATTCTATCATCAGACATTGGAACACTATTATGTCATTCGGGCCATGGAGTCTGCACCTCCATTCTATCATCAGACATAGGAACAGTATTATGTCATTCGGCCCATGGAGTCTCATCCATTCTATCATCAGACACAGGAACAGTATTATGTCATTAGGCCCATGGAGTCTCCTCCATTCTATCATCAGACATAGGAACAGTATTATATCATTCGGCCCATTTGGTCTCCTCCATTCTATCATCAGAAATTGGAACACTATTATGTCATTCGGGCCATGGAGTCTGCACCTCCATTCTATCATCAGACATAGGAACAGTATTATGTCATTCGGCCCATGGAGTCTCCTCCATTCTATCATCAGAGATAGGAACAGTATTATGTCATATGGCCCATGGAGTCTGATCCTCCATTCTATCATCAGACATCGGAACAGTATTATGTCATTCGGCCCATGGAGTCTGATCCTCCATTCTATCATCAGACATAGGAACAGTATTATGTAATAGGGCACATGGAGTCTGATCCTCCATTCTATCATCAGACATAGGAACAGTATTATGTCATTCGGCCCATGGAGTCTGATCCCCCATTCTATCATCAGACATAGGAACAGTATTATGTCATTAGGCCCATGGAGTCTGATCCCCCATTCTATCATCAGACATAGGAACAGTGTTATGTCATTCCGCCCATGGAGACTCCTTCATTCTATCATCAGACATAGGAATAGTATTATGTCATTCGGCCAATGGAGTCTGATCCCCCATTCTATCATCAGACATAGGAACAGTGTTATGTCATTCGGCCCATGGAGTCTGATCCTCCATTCTATTATCAGACATAGGAACAGTATTATGTCATTCGGCCCATGGAGTCTGATCCTCCATTCTATCATCAGACATAGGAAAAGTATTATGTCATTCGGCCCATGTGGTCTCCTCCATTCTATCATCAGACATAGGAACAGTATTATGCCATTCGGCCCATGGTGTCTCCTCCATTCTATCATCAGACATAGGAACAGTATTATGCCATTCGGCCCATGGTGTCTCCTCCATTCTATCATCAGACATAGGAACAGTATTATGTCATTCGGCCCATTTGGTCTCCTCCATTCTATCATCAGACATTGGAACACTATTATGTCATTCGGGCCATGGAGTCTGCACCTCCATTCTATCATCAGACATAGGAACAGTATTATGTCATTCGGCCCATGGAGTCTCATCCATTCTATCATCAGACACAGGAACAGTATTATGTCATTAGGCCCATGGAGTCTCCTCCATTCTATCATCAGACATAGGAACAGTATTATGTCATTCGGCCCATTTGGTCTCCTCCATTCTATCATCAGACATTGGAACACTATTATGTCATTCGGGCCATGGAGTCTGCACCTCCATTCTATCATCAGACATAGGAACAGTATTATGTCATTCGGCCCATGGAGTCTCCTCCAATCTATCATCAGACATCGGAACAGTATTATGTCAATCGGCCCATGGAGTCTGATCCTCCATTCTATCATCAGACATAGGAACAGTATTATGTAATAGGGCACATGGAGTCTGATCCTCCATTCTATCATCAGACATAGGAACAGTATTATGTCATTCGGCCCATGGAGTCTGATCCCCCATTCTATCATCAGACATAGGAACAGTATTATGTCATTAGGCCCATGGAGTCTGATCCCCCATTCTATCATCAGACATAGGAACAGTGTTATGTCATTCCGCCCATGGAGACTCCTTCATTCTATCATCAGACATAGGAACAGTATTATGTCATTCGGCCAATGGAGTCTGATCCCCCATTCTATCATCAGACATAGGAACAGTGTTATGTCATTCGGCCCATGGAGTCTGATCCTCCATTCTATTATCAGACATAGGAACAGTATTATGTCATTCGGCCCATGGAGTCTGATCCTCCATTCTATCATCAGACATAGGAACAGTATTATGTCATTCAGCCCATGGAGTATGCTTCCCCATTATATCATCCGACATAGGAACAGTATTATGTCATTAGGCCCATGGAGTCAGATCCTCCATTCTGTCATCAGACATAGGAACAGTTTTATGTCATTCGGCCCATGGAGTCTGCTTCCCCATTCTATCATCCAACATAGGAACAGTATTATGTCATTCGGCCCATGGAGTCTGATCCTCCATTCTATCATCAGACATAGGAACAGTATTATGTCATTCAGCCCATGGAGTATGCTTCCCCATTATATCATCCGACATAGGAACAGTATTATGTCATTAGGCCCATGGAGTCAGATCCTCCATTCTGTCATCAGACATAGGAACAGTTTTATGTCATTCGGCCCATGGAGTCTGCTTCCCCATTCTATCATCCAACATAGGAACAGTATTATGTCATTCGGCCCATGGAGTCTGATCCCCCATTCTATCATCAGACCTAGGAACGGTATTACGTCATTCGGCCCATGGAGTCTGATCCCCCATTCTATCATCAGACATAGGAACAGTATTATGTCATTCGGCCAATGGAGTCTGATCTCCCAATCTATCATCAGACATTGGAACAGAATTATGTCATTCGGCCCATGGAGTCTCCTTCATTCTATCATCAGACACAGGAACAGTATTATGTTATTCGGCCCATGAAGTCTGATCCTCAATTCTATCATCAGACATAGGAAAAGTATTATGTCATTCGGCCCATGTGGTCTCCTCCATTCTATCATCAGACATAGGAACAGTATTATGTCATTCGGCCCATGTGATCTCCTCCATTCTATCATCAGACATAGGAACACTATTATGTCATTCGGCCCATGGAGTCTGCACCTCCATTCTATCATCAGACACAGGAACAGTATTATGTCATTCGGCCCATGGAGTCTGATCCCCCATTCTATCATCAGATACAGGAACAGTATTATGTTATTCGGCCCATGGAGTCTGCACCTCCATTCTATCATCAGACAGAGGAACAGTATTATGTCATTCGCCCCATGGAGTCTCATCCATTCTATCATCAGACATAGGAACACTATTATGTCATTCGGCCCATGGAGTCTGCACCTCCATTCTATCATCAGACACAGGAACAGTATTATGTCATTCGGCCCATGGAGTCTGATCCCCCATTCTATCATCAGATACAGGAACATTATTATGTTATTCGGCCCATGAAGTCTGATCCTCCATTCTATCATCAGACACAGGATCAGTATTAAGTCATTCGGCCCATGGAGTCTGATCCCCCATTCTATCATCAGACATAGGAACAGTATTATGTCATTCGGCCCATGGAGTCTGATCCCCCATTCTATCATCAGACATAGGAACAGTATTATGTCATTCGGCCCATGATGTCTGATCCTGCATTCTGTCATCAGACACAGGAACAGTATTATGTCTTTCAGCCCAAGGAGTCTCCTGCATTCTATCATCAGACATAGGAACAGTATTATGTCATTAGGCCCATGGAGTCTGCACCTCCATTCTATCATCAGAGAAAGGAACAGTATTAGGTCATTAGGCCCATGGACTCTGCACCTCCATTCTATCATCAGACATAGGAACAGTATTATGTCATTCGGCCCATGGAGTCTCCTCCATTCTATCATCAGACATAGGAACAGTATTATGTCATTCGGCCCATGCAGACCGATCCTCCATTCTATCATCAGACATAGGAACAGTATTATGTCATTCAGCCCATGGAGTCTGATCCCCCATTCTATCATCAGACATAGGAACAGTATTATGTAATTCGGCCCATGGAGTCTGATCCTCCATTCTATCATCAGACATAGGAACAGTATTATGTCATTCGGCCCATGCAGACCGATCCTCCATTCTATCATCAGACATAGGAACAGTATTATGTCATTCAGCCCATGGAGTCTGATCCCCCATTCTATCATCAGACATAGGAACAGTATTATGTCATTCGGCCCATGGAGTCTGATCCTCCATTCTATCATCAGACATAGGAACAGTATTATGTCATTCGGCCCATGCAGACTGATCCTCCATTCTATCATCAGACATAGGAACAGTATTATGTCATTCGGCCCATGGAGTCTGATCCTCCATTCTATCATCAGACATAGGAACAGTATTATGTCATTCGGCCCATGGAGTCTGCTTCCCCATTCTTTCATCCGACATAGGAACAGTATTATGTCATTAGGCCCATGGAGTCTGATCCCCCATTCTATCATCAGACATAGGAACAGTATTATGTCATTCAGCCCATGGAGTCTGATCCCCCATTCTATCATCAGACACAGGAACAGTATTATGTCATTAGGCCCATGGAGTCTGCACCTCCATTCTATCATCAGACATACTAACAGTATTATGTCATTCGGCCCATGGAGTCTGATCCTCCATTCTATCATCAGACATAGTAACAGTATTATGTCATTAGGCCCATGGAGTCTGATCCTCCATTCTATCATCAGACATAGGAACTGTATTATGTCATTCGGCCCATGGTGTCTCCTCCATTCTATCATCAGACATAGGAACGGTATTATGACATTCGGCCAATGGAGTCTGATCCCCCATTCTATCATCAGACATAGGAGCAGTATTATGTCATTAGGCCCATGGAGTCTCCTCCATTCTATCATCAGACATAGGAACAGTATTATGTCATTCGGCCCATGGAGTCTGATCCTCCATTCTATCATCAGACACAGGAACAGTATTATGTCATTCGGCCCATGGAGTCTCCTCCATTCTATCATCAGTCATAGGAACAGTATTATGTCATTCGGCCCATGGAGTCTCCTCCATTCTATCATCAGACCTAGGAACAGTATTATGTCATTTGGCCGATGGAGTCTGCACCTCCATTCTATCATCAGACCTAGGAACAGTATTATGTCATTCGGCCGATGGAGTCTCCTCCATTCTATCATCAGACATAGGAACAGTATTATGTCATTCGGCCCATGGAGTCTGATCTCCCAATCTATCATCAGACATAGGAACAGAATTATGTCATTCGGCCCATGGAGTCTCCTTCATTCTATCATCAGACACAGGAACAGTATTATGTCATTCGGCCCATGAAGTCTGATCCTCCATTCTATCATCAGACACAGGAACAGTATTATGTCATTCAGCCCATGGAGTCTGATCCTCCATTCTATCATCAGACATAGGAACAGTATTATGTCATTCCGCCCATGGAGTCTGATCCTCCATTCTATCGTCAGACATAGGAACAGTATTATGTCATTCGGCCCATGGAGTCTGATCCCCTATTCTATCATCAGACATAGGAACAGTATTATGTCATTCGGCCCATGGAGTCTGATCCCCCATTCTATCATCAGACATAGGAACAGTATTATATCATTTGGCCCATGGAGTCTCCTCCATTCTATCATCAGACATAGGAACAGTATTATGTCATTCGGCCCATGGAGTCTGATCCCCCATTCTATCATCAGACATAGGAACAGTATTATGTCATTCGGCCCATGAAGTCTGATCCTGCATTCTATCATCAGACATAGGAACAGTATTATGTCATTCGGCCCATGGAGTCTCCTCCATTCTATCATCAGACATAGGAACAGTATTATGTCATTCGGCCCATGTGGTCTTCTCCATTCTATCATCAGACATAGGAACAGTATTAGGTCATTAGGCCCATGGACTCAGCACCTCCATTCTATCATCAGACATAGGAACCGAATTATGTCATTCAGCCCATGGAGTCTGATCCTCCATTCTATTATCAGACATAGGAACAGTATTATGTCATTCAGCCCATGGAGTCTCCTCCATTCTATCATCAGACATAGGAACAGTATTATGTCATTCAGCCCATGGAGTCTCCTGCATTCTATCATCAGACATAGGAACAGTATTATGTCATTCGGCCCATGGAGTCTCCTCCATTCTATCATCAGACATAGGAACAGTATTATGTCATTCAACCCATGGAGTCTGATCCTCCATTCTATCGTCAGACATAGGAACAGTATTATGTCATTCGGCCCATGGAGTCTGATCCTCCTTTCTATCATCAGACATAGGAACAGTAATATGTCATTCTTCCCATGGAGTCTGATCCTCCATTCTATCATCAGACATCGGAACAGTATTATGTCATAGGGCCCATGGAGTCTGATCCTCCATTCTATCATCAGACATAGGAACAGTATTATGTCATTCGGCCCATGGAGTCTGATCTCCCATTCTATCATCAGACATAGGAACAGTATTATGTCATTCGGCCCATGGAGTCTCCTTCCTTCTATCATCAGACATAGGAACAGTATTATGTCACTCGGCCCATGGAGTCTGATCCCCCATTCTATCATCAGACATAGGAACAGTATTATGTCATTCAGCCCATGGAGTCTGATCCCCCATTCTATCATCAGACATAGGAACAGTATTATGTCGTTCAGCCCATGGAGTCGGATCCCCCATTCTATCATCAGACATAGAAACAGTATTATGTCATTCAGCCTCTGCGAGGAAAAGCTCCCGTTCTTTAATCAAAAAAAGGTCCCTAAATTACGTTTTCTGTGGCTTGTTTTGGTTAATAGGTTTTATTGAATTAATCATTCGAATATTCTTTTACAATACAAGAACATTTCTCAGGATATCTACTTAATCAAAGATTTGTTGAGCTGCTATGAGCAAGGAGATTCACGGGTTTGGTAAGTGAGATAGAAGACACGTATGAACACACGCAGAATGCTGGAGGAACTCAGCAGGCCCGGCAGCATCTATGGAAAAGAGAACAGTCGAGGTTTCGGGACGAGACCCTTCACCGGGACTGGAGGGAAAACAGAGATGAGTGGTGGAATTAAAAGGTGGCAGGAGGAAAAGGAGAAGCAAGGTGATACTTGAATCCGGGAGGGGCTGGAGTGAAGCAAACAGTTGGGAAGTTGTTTGGTGGAGAGATACAGGACCGGAAAAGCGGGAGTCTGATAGGAGAGGACAGAAGGCCATGGAAGGAGCCAAATGGAGGAGGAGCACCAGAGGGAGGCGATAAGGTGAAAGCAGGCTGGAGAAGCTGGATATCCCCTCCGACTTCTGTTTTGCACCTTTCAATGTTCGCTCTTTGTGTTTGGTGACTCAGAAAGAGGATTTACAGTAGGTTTTACAACCCGGATATATTTCAATGAGAGATCGTACGCTTTCATTGTATGAAGTCCGGGATTCAACCCCCGGCATCTCCAGTGAATTGAAAAATCGGCGGGAAATCCCAGATGTTGGAATTCCGAGCAACATTCACAAAATGCTGGAGTAACTCAGCTGGCCACGGGATAAGCAACTGCCAGTCTGTCTTTACACCGTCCTACGTGGGAGAGTTTAAACCCGACCCTTACTGTATCAGTTTCACAGCTTTGATTCAGGAATGGAAAACCCGCCCCGTGTGGTAGGGAGGGCCGAATCATCAGCGATACTCCACATCTCCCCATCTGTCACTAACTGGTCCGGCTGTGATGGTCCGAACATGACACCAACAGTTAATCCCGGCGGAGGAATTGTTACATTTGATGTCAGCGTTTGCGGTACATTAATGTCACGAGTTCCGCTTCACTATTTGATCTGCTGTTTCACCACTGAAGGAACTCCGACAGTCATTCAATCATCAGGACAGGATTAGGAAGTTAATGGCACCTCGGGTTAAAACGTCGTAATTTATTTTAGAAAAAAGCCGACCAGTGGGATGAATTGTCCGTCTGGACAATTCAATAATGTAAAACGCATTTCAGTGGCGAAATATCGCGACCGAGGTGCAAGACGGGATAGAGCATAAACGGCAGAGAGAGAATAACTGGGTGGGTCAGAGAGTAGGGAAGGTGGAGAAAACGAGAGAGGAGAAACAGGGGTACGTGGGTATGAAACGGGAAAAAAGACGGAACGGACCCAGACATATACAGATACAGAACCAGACCGAGTCATGTACAGACACAGGCACAGACAAATACAGACACAGAACCAGACCCAAACATGTAGAGATACAGACACAGACATAAAGACACACATACATACAAACAAAACACTGCACAGCATTCACAGTTCAACAATTGACTACAGTCTCTGTAGCAGAGTGGCGCAGCGGAAGCGTGCTGGGCCCATAACCCAGAGGTCGATGGATCGAAACCATCCTCTGCTATATTTATTCTCTGTCGGCGGCAGCAGATATTCGTCTTTAGTGTTTTAAAACACTAATGTATCACATTCTGCAGCTATAACAAGAAGTTTGAATTGAAATTTGTGTTTTATTCTTTCTTTTTCAGTTCTCGTCTCTGTGGCGCAATCGGTGAGCGCGTTCGGCTGTTAACCGAAAGGTTGGTGGTTCGAGCCCACCCAGGGACGCTAGTATTCCAGTAGTTTATTTTCTCTCGGACAAGAGAAAATGTGCAGCAGCATCTATGGAATAAAGTACACAGTCGATTTTTCAGGCCGAAACTCTTCTTCAGGATCACGAAGCAGCCTGGGTGCTGAGTTCCTCCAGCATTTTGTGTATGTTGCTTGGATTTCCAGCATCTGAACATATTCCCGTCTGTGATTCGACTGCTACACTGCGAAGTCTCTTCCGTGGATTTGAATTCAATGGACTTTATTAATTACGCACTTCAGATACACGAGGAGTAAAAATCCTTACGCTACGTCTCCTTCTAAATATACAATTTATAGCAATATGTAATAAATAGTATGCACAACAGGACAGTCAATATAACACAGAAATACGATTGTATCAGCGTGAATGAATCGGTCTGGTAGCCCGGTGGAAGAAGCTGTCCCGGAGCCTGTTGGTCCCGGCTTTTACGCTGCCGTACTCTTTCCCGGATGGCAGCAGCGGGAACAGTTTGAGATTGGGGTGACTCGGGTCCCCAACGATCCTTCAGGTCCTATTTACACACCTGTCTCTGTGAATGTCCTGAATAGTGGGAAGGTCACATCAACAGACGCGCTAGACTGTCCGCACCGCTCCCTGCAGAGTCCTACGATTGAGGGAATTACAGTTCCCATCCCGGGCAGTGATGCAGCCTGTCAGGATGGTCCCCTTTAGAAAGTCTTCAGGATTTAGGGATCCATATTAAATTTCTTCAACCGTCTGAGGTGAAAGAGGCGCCCTTTTCACCACGCAGCCCATATGTACAGACCTCGAGAGATCCTCGGTGATGTTTATGCCGAGGAACTGAAAGCCGTTCACCCACTCAACCCCAGATCCATCGATGTCAATAGGGGATGTCTACTCTGAAGAAGTGTGAATCTTCCCATCAATGAGAGTTCAGTGAAACCCTCTCTCACTGCTCCCCTCTGCGATCTCAGCTCTTTTTTTCCTGTTGCGATTCACGGGGCCGGCTGGTGGCGTAGTGGCATCAACGCTGGACGAGAGGTCCCGAGTTCGGATCGGTAAATGAGAAATAAATGCACACTCCTGTTTATTCCTCGCTAGTTCAGTGGTTGGTATCACCGTTTTCCTGCTTCAGACGGAAACTGGAAACACAAGAGAATTTTTGAACGGAACAAACGGGATTGAAAGGGTCATTTAGAATGCAGGGCAATCTAGTGTACAAATAGCCCGGAACGGGCGAGTCCCCGAAATCAAGGGACGTTGAGTTCAGCGTCCTTTCCCCAGGTGAATACCTCAACGCACTCTGTCTCTCAGCGCGGTCGGCGTTCACTCCGAGCACATTGGACCGGGACTGTTGCTGTGAGATATGAACTCCCGCACTTTCCCAGCACTCCTGCCGACTCCCTCAGTTTGTCTGGGTGACTGTGCGGGGAAGGAACGGCTGAAGCACTTTGGAGAGAACGATACCATGCGGACGTGCTTACCGCCGGGTCTGAGGCCACCCCGCCCCTCCCGAAGCCCTGGACCCTCCGAACGGACGCTCAGAGTGAACCGAGGAAGGAGGGCTTAACGTTTATGACTTCATTGCAGCGTGGCCCCGCCCATAGGCCTGATTGACGGCAGGACGCATGGCTCAGGAGCGGCAGGGGTCGGTGGTGTTGGCGGTGAATGTGTGGCGCTGATGGGAAATAATGTAGGTGCAGGTGGGGGGCGAGTGTCTGGAAATGAAGAGCAAACACGAGGAAATCTGCAGATGCTGGAAATTCAAACAACAACACACACAAAATGCTGGTGGAACACAGCAGGCCAGGCAGCATCTACAGGGAGAAGCGCTGTCGACGTTTCGGGCCGAGACCCTTCGTCAGGACACGAAGAGTTCGGGTGAGTGCGGGAGGCGGCCGGAACGTAGATCTGGAAAACGGAAAACGTAATATAATGTTGGAATGATTTCAAGTGATGGAGCTGTACGGCTGGATATTTTGTAAAAAAAAATGGAAAGAAGACTGCAGGGTTTTGTGTAAATTTGACCCAGAACAGCCTTCTGTGAATTCCATTAAATTAACTGCAGCAACACACAAAATGCTGGAGGAACTCAGGCATCTGCGGGAAAGAGTTCAGTCGACATTTCGGGCCGAGACCATTCATCAGCCCTGAGTTCTTCCGGCATTTTGTGTGCGTTCCTTGGATTTACAGCATCTGCAGGGTTTCTCTTATTTCAGATCTGCTTCAGGGAGTACAGATGGGCTCAAACCTTAAGAGGAGGTGATGTGCTAATCGTTGGTCAGGATAAGAAACCGCGAGAAGGCGTTGCGTTTTAAGACTTAATTCGGTTAAAAAAAGAAGTGTACATGTTGCCTAATGAAAATTGAGGTATCAGGAGTGTTAGAACTGGTGTTCGGGTGCAGATTTTGATAGAAGAAATAAATTCCCATTCATTGGGAGGCAAGGTTAAGAAGGTTTACAAGTAGTCCGAAATGGGGGAAGGGGGGGGGAATAGCTGAACTGTATTGATATAATCTGATGACGTGAGGCTTTCTGATAAAGTTAGTGTGGGGTATGTTAGTTTTAACTTACAAGCTTATATTCCTCTTCCGCTGAGATTTTTACAATGCCAGAGATTTGGGCATGTTGTGGCAGTATGTCATGGGAAGCTAAGGTGTAGTGAGTGTGGTGGGAAACAGAAGTATGAAGATTGTGAAGGTGTAAAGTTTAATTGCGAGGAGAACATAGTGCAGCTTGTAAGGAGGATGTGAGGTGCTTGAGAAGGCAGCTGAAGTTCAACAGGTTTGATGCACCATCAATAACTCACTCTGAGACGTAAGAAGCGAGATATAGGCTTTTATTGACTGGAAGAATGAACAACACTACATCCTGGAGAGATCGCCTTTATACAGGGGTCTGTGGGAGGAGCCACAGGAGCAGTCCAGACAGGCATATGTAGTTCACCACAAGGTTAAAACACAGTTGAGTGTGTCTTAAGCAGAGGCCTTGCAAAAAGTTAAACCAGATGTTGAAAAAGTATTGCCAGTCAGAGAACAGGATGTGAAGTCAGTGGCCGAGTGTCGTATCGCAGGTCCATTACTACAGATACTTTGCTAGCTGGTAAAATGAAGTTTGTGATGTTAAATAAACGATGTTGTGAATTGTGCTGTTCAGACATCTGGTTGTACTGAGAAAATTAAAATTATTGTGAATGGTGCTGAGAAGTATCCAGGTATAACTAGTGTTATGTGGGAAACTGTAAATGGACCTCCGATGGGTGGGCTGTCTGTATTTCGGTCTCTTAGTGCAGGTACACACTAATATGCCAGCAGAAAGATAGAAGTCTGATGGTCAAGACATTCAGAAGTTTATTTCTGATTAATCAAATTCACCCAATATGAAACCTGGCTGTTACCACATTCCTTTGCAGGATTACATTGTAATCATGTGTTAGCTTAGTTGGTAGAGGGGGTGATGTTGCAAGTTAAATAAAGGAAGGGATGGGACATAAGAGTGGTGGATGTGAATGAAGTGCATGAGGTGTTTATAGTGGAAGGATTTGATTCAACAGGTAGGGGTATTAAATCTTGTGGAAAGCTTTCGACTGATTTGTTGGAGAGTATATGTAGCTCCAGCTCACTACGGGTTGTATGGTTGGGGATTTTAATGCATGTTCATAAAATTGTTTGATTGTAGAATAATTTTTAGATATTTTGCATCTTGTGTGTCTTAATAGTGGGAGAGGTGTGGATTTAATATTCATAATAGTTTGGAAACTGCTGTAGATTTAACTTCAGTTTCAAACATCCTGGCTGGAGTGAGTGAGCGGGATGTCACGGGTGATGAAGCATCAGGGAGTGATGATTTTCCTATGTTCATAAGCTTGGGTTTGGAGGTATATAAGGGACAGGAGACCACTTTTAGGACGTGGAATTTTGGGAAAACAAACTGGGAGATGTTTTACGTGATCAGCGTCTGTCAGGGCTGAACGTGTTAGCTGATATAAATTTCTGCAGTGAAAGGTTATTACTGCGGCGGAATTGCCTCCTGTTTAAAAATGGCATTAATAGGAAGAAGGAACCTTGGTGGACGGCGGAGTGTGCGGAGGCAATTTGGGGGAAAATAAGGTCCTTTGGAGAGTTTTGCTTTCTGAGTGCCCTCTTAAGCATGAAAGGCACAGGCTGTAGGGAGGAAAATGGTGGAAGTTGTGAAAAAGGTTTACTGGGGGTCTTCTTGTGATAGTATTGGATGGGATATTAAACTTGGAGATGTTTGGGGAATGATTAAGAAAATCGGGAGGGGGAAAGCATTCATGGGGTTAATACCATTCCTGCATTGATTAAAGAAGGCGATTGTTCCTGAAATAGAGAAAGTTCAGTTACTGCACGATCATCTGCTGCAATTGATAATCAAAATGGGGAGCATGCCTTATGAGAATAAGTTGAGTGAACCCGACCTTTTCCCCTTGGAGCGACGGAGGATGAGAGGTGACCTGATAGAGGTGTATAAGATGACGAGAGGCACTGATCGTGTGGATAATCAGAGGCTTTTTCCCAGGACTGAAATGACTAACTCAGTGTTAAGGAGCTTGGAAGAAGGTACACAGGAGATGTCAGGGGTAAGCTTTTTACGCAGAGAGTGGTGAGTGCCTGGAATGGTGATGGTGGTGGAAGCGGATGCGATAGGGTCCTTTAAGAGATAGGTACATGGAACTTAGAAAAATAGAGGGCTATGGGTAACCTGAGGTAATTTCTAAAGTAAGCACATGTTCAGCACAGCATTGTGGGCCAAAGGGCCTGTATTGTGCTGTAGGTTTTCTATGTTCTAAGATAAGTTAAGTGAAGAGCCAAAACAATGTAGGGATGAGGTTTTACGTGAAAAATCTGATGTGTTGGAAGCCAGCTGTAGCAATGATAGTGATGTAGAGTTGGCTTTGTGCGAATTTAAGAAAGCTGTTAATAGTACAGGTCAGATGGCACAAGGAATGGATTAAATATGTTATTAATGTTTAAACACATGGCTTATAACTCCCGAGATAATATTAACATTTTTGAATCTCTTTGGAGTTTTGGCCTCTTCACAGAAAATGGCAGTGGTAGTGCCTGTTCTGAAACCAGGGAAACCCAGGTAGGATCCTTCTAGTTATAGACCAACATCATTAACGTCCCACCCTGTTTGTGTAAATGTATTAAATGTATGATAATAGAGCAGTTGAATTATATTTTGGAAAACAGAGGTGATACAGCATTTTATCAGTGCGGATTTCAGAAGGGCTGATGACATTAGATTCAGTTTTATGTTTGGAAGATGATATTAGGAAAGCACATGTAAATGAAGTTATAATTGCAGTATTTTTTGTATAGAAAAAGCATATGATATGTTATGAAAGGATTAAGGTATGGAAATTAGGAGTGAGAGGAAGACTACATAATTTGTACGGTCTAGGCAGGTAAGGGTGGGTAAGGTATATTTGGGCTTCTATGTGATAGAGAATGGGACCCCACTAGATAGTATTTGTAGCCCTTGATTGTTTAATATGATAATTAATGATATTTTATCTGAGGTAGATACTGGGGTGTGTCAATCACTTTTTGCAGACGATGGAACTTTCAATTCAGTTGTAAATAGAATGTGATTAGTGATTAATACGGTTGAACAGTGGGGAAATAGATGGGGTTTCAAGCTTTCAGTAGCTGAAATACTAGTTACGTGTTTTACAAAGAGGATCAATAGAGCTGCACTTGATTTGAAATGATGTGGTCAATCTCTTGAAGAAGTGTCAGTGGTATGATCTCTCGGCATTTGGCTGGATAATAAGCTGACATGGAAGCACCGTATTAGTAAAATAATTGATAAATGTAAAGGAGCACTGAATATCCTCAGGTATCTGTGTCAGTCAGTATTCCTGGGGCACTACCGGCCCGGCACTGTGGCTCCGAGGGAGATCCGGCGCTACCAGAAATCCACCGAGCTGCTCATCCGCAAACTTCCCTTCCAGCGCCTGGTCCGGGAGATCGCTCAGGACTTCAAAACCGATCTGCGTTTCCAGAGCTCGGCCACCAAAGGCAATTCAGGAGGCCAACAAGGTTTACCTGGTGAGCTGCGGGTAGAATGTCTAAATCGGCCTTGCCAAACACAACAAACGGCTCTTTTAAGAGCGAGTAACAACAGAGGAAAGGGCTGTCACTCTCTGCTCATTACGCTATTGTAACATTATCCCTCTGACCTCCCCCTGTGGGACTTCGGGATTGTTTAGTGGGGAATCCTAGTTCTCACACAAACTGATTTACTTGTTTTGGTCAATGGGGTTTCATTGTCTCAGTTTAAATGACTAGGGTCCCCCATTTAGTAACGAGTCCCATTTCTGGTTGAGCCCATGATAGGTTGATGGCGACACAACAACCTTCAGATGCTGGAAGTAGGGTTCTCACAGAACAACTTAGCATTGCAAACTCAGCAGCTTTGCAAAGGGAGATCTGATACCATTCAGACAGACCTACAGATAAGTTTCTTCAGCCTTTGACTAATCTTTTGTCTCCTTTACCTCTGCAAGACATGCTGCTTTAGTTGGAGTGACAGAGAAGAGAACAGCCTCCCATCTTCCAGCTCTGCCCTCACTTTACTAGAACCGCCAAATTCAAATGGTTTATTGACAAAGAAACAAACTGGGACATGCGGGTACCTCACTGAAGACAGGCAGAAAAGTTACCAGGTAGTTTCTGTATCGTATATAGTCTCTTTTCTCTCCATTCCCCAGACGATTCCCTCCCTCCACATTACCCCTCCCAGAGGATCCCACAGTCAACTTAACTGGGCTGAATTGGGGAACCTCCTGTGTTGGGCTTTGTGGTGTAAGGGGAGTTACCTCCATCAGTGTTGCCATCTCACGTTCACTCTCTCCCGGCACTTGAGAAGAAACGAGGCCCTGGAAATCTTTCCTACACTCTTCCCAGTTTAACCAGTTTTCCTATAACGGTGACGAGAGCTGTGTGGTCTCCAATCATTTACACAACCGTAAGGTAATGTCGCAGCTGATATACTCAATCCCCGACAATGAAATCCAGCACGTTAAACCCCGTTCTTCAGCGCCCTGTGACACCCCTTTCAATGAGCTGTACACCCGAGCTCCTCAGTCACTGATTCATTACACTCCCTAATGCCCTGTAGTGTGAGTCCCACACTGGCTTGTCTTTCTGATACGTATTGTCTCACCCTGATCTGTATTGAAATGCATTTGCCGTGATGTGGTCGGCTTCCCTCACCGATCGGCATCCCCTGTGATCTGCAACACCCTTCTTCACGTGCTTCAGGGTGTCCTGAGGGCAGAGGTGTGTGAGTTGTCAATGTCTCTTTATATAGAACGGGAGCCTAATGCTATGGGGCAGAGATTAATGTGAGAGGGAAGATGTTTAAAGGGGTTAGGAGTGACAGTTTTTTCCATACAGAGAGTAAACATACAGCGCGTGTGGAATGGGCTGCCAAGGAAGTCGTGAAGATTGAGCAATTGCAACATTTCTAAAGGCATTTCAGTGGGCACAGGCATAGGGAAGGTTCAGAGGGATATGTGTCGTATATGATAATATATATTATATATGATGCAGGCAAGTGGGATGATACAAAGGAAGGTGGAGGGGAGGTAGTATTGAGGAAGCAGGGGGATGGACAGATTAGGAGAACAGGCAGAGACGTAGCATGGTATATAGCATCAGGAAGTGTGGGGTGTGCATTTGGGTATGTTACGTACCCCTGTGGTCTGTCGCTTGAATTGAGACTGACTTTTGTTTTTTTTGGATTTCTACTGACTGCAGAGTTGCTGGGTTCCTATGGTGAGCAGCTCGTGCTTATGGTTTCTCACGGATTGCTTTGAAGAAGCAAGGTCAGGTGATTCCTCTCACAGACACCCAGACACTCACATGGTCAGAGTCGAGATGGATTCGGTCAATGAAAGACACCAGCGAGTCGGTCGCTGGTTTAAACTTTCAGTAGCCCAAAAGGGGTGAGCTAAGATCGATCCAGAGTATTGATAAATGACTCTCACAAGTCTGCTGCAACTAGAACAAGTTTGCAGGAAGAGAGGAGAGGAGAGGAAGGTTTGAAACAGAAGAAACGTAGTGACAAAGAGATCAGTGTTTGGACTCTCTCTCTAAG
Source organism: Hemitrygon akajei (assembly GCF_048418815.1). Classification (NCBI taxonomy): domain Eukaryota; kingdom Metazoa; phylum Chordata; class Chondrichthyes; order Myliobatiformes; family Dasyatidae; genus Hemitrygon; species Hemitrygon akajei. Next base: position 36,670,512 of record NC_133151.1, on the reverse strand, counting down.
TAGCCCGTAAGGGTGAGTTTGTTTCCATTCGGCTACGGAAGTGTGATTGTCACTTAGTTATTCCACCAGAGTGGGTTCTCTGGTGAGGGGAGAACCTTTGTGAATACCACGTGTGTGTCTACCCTTTGTCTGGGTGTGGTAGTTCACTGAAGAAAGGCACCCCTGTGGCAAATCACTGTTGGAGTTATTTCATATGTCATGGAACTGGATAAGTGGCCATCACGTTGTGTGTAAGAGCGACCCTGTGGAATCTACTAGTGTGTCTAACCCTGGCCTGGGTTGGTAGACTGTCACTTGAAAACTGTGCTCAAGTTGGTCACGTTCGGCTAACTTGGAAGATTCCGAAAGACACACGGACACACTGACGACACACAGAGATACAGAAAAACAGGCACTGGATGAGCTTTGAGTGCCCACGCAAGGGTGGGTTTTGTTCACAGTGTGGAAAAGGAGTGAGCTGTGGAAAGCTATCGGTGTGTTTAACCCTTGCCTGGGTTGATAGCTTTACCACGTAAAGTTGGTACCCTTTAGCGTGGTCACAGTCGGTGACTTTAAAAGGACTTTGGAGGATAACGGGAAGATCGATGGCATCAGCTTACTTGGATAACAAATCACCCCTCTCTCTCCTCAGTTCTACTCAACTCCCTATCACGAACTGAACTAACGTCCTTCCCGCACCTGAGCTTGAAGAAGTTTGGGGTTTTATATTTCCACACCTATATATGCATAAACATCTGCTAACCTGTTTTGATTCATCTGGTTTTATACTACATAGATACTAATAAAATAGTGTTTTGTTTATAACAAAACCAGACTCCAGGTGTGTTCCATTTCTGCTGGTCCTTTTAACCCGTTTCAGGGGTATGTAACCGGTAGAATAAATAAATAAATAAATAAATACACATACATACATATATAAATACATACATACATACCTATATAAATAAATATATACACTGTTTCTGTTGGCTGCGTAAACCTAGGCTAGGCGACCTCCAACCCCGCTAAACGTGGGAGATTGACGTGGAAGCCCACAAAATCCCCCTGTTTGTGTGGAGGCTGAATGAATATTTTTTTTGTCAGCGGTGGCTTTCTCTTGGACACTGGTACGGCTGATGAAGCAGCCGGGCAACAGTTGTTGTATGTGCAGTCTCTCCCAGCTCAACCACTGAAGCCTGTAACTCGTCTAGAGTTGCCACAGGTGTCTCTCTAGTCCCCTTCTTACACGGTCACTCAGGTTTTGAGGATAGTATGTTCCAGGCAGATTTACACCTGTCCCATAATCTTTCCATTTCGGGATGATTGGCTTAACTGTACTCCGAGGGATATTCAGTGACTTGGAAACGTTTTTGCATCCATCTCCTGACTAGTGCTTTTCAATAAGCTGTTTGCAGAGTGCACCTTTGACTTCATGGTGTAGTTTTTGCCAGGATACTGTCTCGCCAATAGTTGGACCTTCCAGATACAGGAGTATTTTTATTACAATCAATTGACACACCATGTCAGCAAACAGATTTATATATAACTGAGACACCTCAACTAATTATATGAATTCTAAATCCTATTGGCTGCACCAGTGATGATCTGGTGTGTCATGTTATAGGGGATGAATACTTATGCAATCAGTTATTTTGTGTTTTATATTTGTTATTAATTTCGATCATATGTAGAGATCTGTTTTCACTCGGACATGAAAAAGTTGTTAATCTGCTGATTGGTGTCAAATTCGAAAACAAAAAGAAAACATGAAACCTTCCAAGGGGGATGAATACTTTTTATAGGCACTGTAATGTACATGCAACAGGGTTTCCGAGGCAACATCCATCTCCAGCAAGACAAGGTTCAATCATCTACCGATGGCATTTTACACTCCTACTATTATGCTTTCTGTGTTACCAGACAGCTTGGGGTCATTTTCAGCAACCAAGCTCTTAGTAGTGGCCGGGAGTGACGATTCATTTCGGTGTGAAGTGCAGACCATTGAAGAGACAAGGCTCTGGTTTCTTCTGATTTGAATTGCATAAAATTCTAGTTCATAGAGTTCTTGAGGTGACTGTATGTTGGGCATCTGCTATCGTTTGGTGTATGGGGACACGAATAGACAGAACAGGAAATGCAAGGGAGTACACGTTGCTCTGACAAGAAGCAGACTCTCGTTGTGCAGCAGACATACATTCTGAACTGCTTTCAGACCATCATAAATTGTGAAACATTGAATTCATTACCTGAGAAAGTGCAAGACATTATAATCACCACTTCTGCAGAGCGGATGATTTAATTATCAGCAAAACTTAGGCAAAAACAATCCATGTTGTGTTTGAGGCTATTTCTGAAACTGGATCAGGGATGGAATTGCAAACACACAATTCCTCCTATTTATTTATTTTTTTTATCTGTGTGGACGATTGTTCTAAGAGGGGGTTGTTTAACATTTTGAAAACTGCGTGGCAAGTTCAATGTTTTTTTATTGTATATTTAGAGTAGATTAGATTCAACTTTATTGCCATTGTGCTGAGTACAGATACAAAGCCAATGAAATGCAGTTAGCATCTAACCAGAAATGCAAAGAATAGTGTTATTTACAAAATAACTGAATAAAAAGTGAGTGCTACAGCTCACAAATATAAAAGTACTGAGACAGTTCAACATGGGTGCATTACTGCTTAGTGTTGTGATGTGAGGTTCAGCAGGGAAGAAGCTCTTGCCGTGCCTGCTGGTGCGGGAGCGGAGGTTCCTGTAGCACCTACTGGATGGGAGGGGAGTGAAAAGTCCATGGTTAGGGTGAGATGCATCCTTGATAACGCTTCTCGCCCCGCCCAGGCAGCGTTTATGGTGGATATTCTCAATGGTGGACGATTGGGTGCCGATAATCCGCTGGGCAGTTTTCACCACACGCTGGGGTGCTTTGCGGTCCGATACTGGACAATTGCCGTACCACACTGAGATGCAGTTGGTGAGTATGCTCTCAATGGTACAGCGGTAAAAGTCCTTCAGTATCCTGGGACAGAGGTGAGCGTTCTTGATGCGCCACAGGAAATAAAGGCACTGTTGCGCCTTTTTGATCAGGATGGCGGAGTTCAGGGACCAGGTGAGATCCTTGGAAATGTGGACACCAAGGAATTTGAAGCTTGATACACACATCACGACAGCTCTGTTGATGTAGATGGGGATGTGAGTGTGGCTCCTAGCATGCCTGAAGTCCACAATGATCTCCTTGGTTTTCTGGGTGTTAAGGGCCAGGTTGTTGTCGGCACACCACACGGCCAGGTGCTGGACCACATCCCTGTAGGCTGTCTCGTCATCCCCTCTGATCAGGCCAAACACCTTGGTGTTGTCTGCGAACTTGATTATGGAGTTAGAACCATGTACAGAAACACAGTCATAGGTGAAAGTGGAGTACCAAAGAAGGCTGAGCACACAACCTTGAGGCACGCCGGTGTTCAGGGTGAGAGTGGAGGAGGAGAGGTTGTCTAAATTAACAGATCGGGGTCTGTTATCAGAAAGTCCAAGGTCCAGTTGCAGAGGGATGAGCTGATACCAAGCTGGCAAAGTTTGGCGATCAGCTTGGAGTGGATCACAGTATTGAATGCCGAACTAAAGTCAATAAACAAAGTCAATTTACACAAAACGAGCACAAATCACAAGTCACAACACAAGTAAATCATGTCAGGCAGTCAACGGGCAGGCACAATGGTAAAAATAAAATGTTTTGACTAAACGGTGTCAGCAGTCGGTAGACCGCCAATTTATTAGCAATGAGCTACCTTCACAATTCAAAGTACTGAATACAGGATGTTACATTAAATTTGCATAAAATGTTGGTGAGGCCAAACTTGGAGAATCGTATGTAGTTTTGGCCACATACCTACAGAAAAGATGTAAATAAGGTTGAAAGAGTACAGAGGACATTTACAATGATGTTTGCCCGTCTGGAGGCCTGAATTATAAGGAAGGATTGATTTGGTTAGGATTTTATTCCTGAGAATATAAAAGATTAAGAGGAGATTTGATCTAGGTATGCAAATTATGAGGGGATACAGATAGGGTAAATGCAAGCAGGCTTTTTCCACTGAGGTTGGATGGAACTACAACCAGGGGTAATGGGTTAAGGGTGAAAGGTGAAAGGTTTAAAAGGAACATGAGGGGAAACATCATCACTCAGCAAGTCATGAGAATGTGGAACGAGCTTCCAGCACAAGTGGTGCATGTGAGCTCGATTTCAACATTTAAGTAAAGTTTAGATAGTTAAATGGATGGTACGGGTATGGAGGGTTATGGTTCCAGAGCAGGTCGATATGAGTAGACAGTGAAGTGGTTTCAGCATGAACTAGATGAGTCAAAGGGCCTGTTTCTGTACTGTACTTTTCAACGACTCTCTGACTCTAACCAGGAAAATGTGTCTCCTGTTTTACCTGCTTGTCAGTTGTAGTTTTTATTTTATCTTTCACTGGATGGCAAGAACTGGCCATGTAGTATTTGATAGAGATGTAATTAAGACATGGGATATGTTTTCACACAAAATGTTTATCAGGGACAGATTCTGGAATAAAATATCAAGGGATTGCTGCTAGCAGACAACAAGTGCTGGTCCAACTGTCATTTATTCGAGATATAATGAAGGCATGAAACTTCCAACTCGGGTATGGACAGTTGAGACTGATTTGACTAGGGACTTCAAGGTAAATAAACCCTTAGGAGACAATGACTACCCTCTGCAGTCTGAGAGGAAGAAGATGAAATCAGGTCTACCAGTATTACAGTGGAGTAAAGGGAATTATAGAGACATGAGAGGGGAGTGGGAGAATGTTATTTGGAAGGAGTCACTAACAGGGATGACGACAGACAGCAGTGGTTGGAGTTTCTGGGTCAATCTGAAAGATGCTGCATAGATACATCCCAATGATGAGGAGGATGCTGGATAGATACATCCCAATGACGAGGATGGTGCTGGATAGATACATCCCAATGATGAGGAAGATGCTGGATAGATACATCCCAATGATGAGGAGGATGCTGGATAGATACATCCCAATGATGAGGAGGATGCTGGATAGATACATCCCAATGACGAGGAGGATGCTGGATAGATACATCCCAATGACGAGGAAGGTGCTGGATAGATACATCCCAATGACGAGGAAGGTGCTGGATAGATACATCCCAATGACGAGGAAGGTGCTGGATAGATACATCCCAATGATGAGGAAGGTGCTGGATAGATACATCCCAATGATGAGGAAGGTGCTGGATAGATACATCCCAATGACGAGGAAGGTGCTGGATAAATACATCCCAATGATGAGAAAGATGCTGAATAGTTACATCCCAATGACGAGGATGTCCAGCAAAAGGAGGATGAGACGACTGTGGCTGACAAGGAGAGTCAAAAATTACATAAAAGGAATAGGCAGGGCAAATGGAGCAAAAAATAACGGGAGGTGAAAAAACTAGGATGCTTTTGAGATCCAACAGAATGCAATTAAAAAAAGCCATACGGAGCGAAAAATGAAATATGAAGGAATGCTAGCCAATAATATAAAGTGGATACCATTTTTTAATATCAAAAGAGTGAAAGAGAGGTGAGAGTGGATATTGGACCATTGGAAAATGAAGCTGGAGCAATACTAATGGGGGTAACAAAGAAATGTCAGAAGAACAAAATAATAATTTTGCATCAGTCTTCATTTTGGACGACGGTAGCAGCATGCCGGAAATTTAAGAGTGAGAGCAGAAGTGAGTGCAGTTGCTATTAATAAGGGGAATGTGTTTGGGACACTGAATGTTCTGAAGTTAGATAAATCACCTACACCCTCGGGTTCTGAACAATGTAGCTGAGAAGATTGTGTAGGCATTAGTAATGATTCTTCAAGACCATTCAAATCTGGTATGTTTCAGTCGGACAGGGAAGTTGCAATTATCACGCCACTCTTGAAGAAGAGGGCAGAGGCAGAAGAAAGGAAACTTAGGCCAGGTAGCCTGAGCTCTGTGGTTGGCAAGATGTTAGAGCCCGTTATTAAGGATGAGGTTTCGGGGTACTTGTTGGCACATGACAAGATATGCCAAAGTCAGCATTGTTTCCTCCAAGGGAAATCTTGCTTTACAAATCTGTTGGAATCCTTTGAGGAATTAATAGGATAGACAAAGGAGAGTCAGTGGATGGTGTACACATGGACTTCCAATAGGGCTTTGACAAGTTGCTGCACCTGAGGCTGCATTACAAGGTACAGTAAACATACAAGCATGAATAGAAGGTTGGCTGACTCACAGGAAGCAAACAATTGGGGATAAACGGGCATTTTCTGGTTGGTTGCTGGTGACCAGTGGTGTTCCAAAGATGTCGGTGTTGGAACTGCTCCTTTTCACATTGTATGCCATGTGGCCAAATTTGTGAACAATATGAAGATAAGTATTGGGACAGTTGGTGTTGTGGAAGCAGTTATCTCCTTTTATACACAGCACCCTGACCTGCCCGAGTAAGGCACAGAAAGACAGAGCTGGTGGGGCTGGGGTGTAGGACAGACAAATCAGAGTGACAGACAAAAGCGGAGAGCAACCCTTCATAAGAACATAAGAAATAGGAGCAGAAGTAGGCCATCCAGCCCATCGAGCCTGCCCCACCATTCAATAAGATCATGGCTGATCTGTCTGTAAAGTCAGCTCCATCTACCTGCATTTTCCCCATAGCCCTTAATTCCCTTACTATGTAAAAACCGATCTAACTGTTTCTTAAATATATTTACTGAGGGAGCCTCAACTGCTTCCCTGGTGAGAGAATTCCACAGATTCACCACTCTCTGGGAAGAACAGTTTCTCCTCATCTCTGTCTTAAATCTTCTCCCCTGAATCTTGAGGCAATGTCCCCTAGTTCTAGTCTCACCTACCAATGGAAACAACTCTCCTACTTCTATCTTGTATATCTCTTTCAAAATTTTGTATGTTTCTATAAGATCCCCTCTCATTCTTCTGAACTCCAGACAGTACAGTCCCAGGCGACTCAATCTCTCCTCATAGGTTAACCCCTTCATCCCTGGAATCAACCTGGTAAACCTCTGCACTGCCCCCAAAGCCAGTATATCCTTCCTCAAGCATGAGACCACTCTGCACACAGTACTCCAGGTGCGGCCTCACCAGTACTCTAAACAGTTGCAGCATGACCTCCCTGCTCTTGAATTCAGTCCCTCTTGCAATGAAGGCCCACATTCCGTTTGCCTTCTTAATAACCTGTTGTATCTGCAAGCCAACTTTCTGCGATTCATGAACAAGCACTCCCAAGTCCCTCTGCACAACAGCGTGCTGCAATCTTTCACCATTTACATAATAATCTGCCCTTCACTTTTTCCTTCCAAAGTGGATGATCTCATATTTAGCAACATTATATTCCATCTGCCAGACCTTGGCCCACTCACTTAACTCCCTCTGCAGGCTCTGCGCATCCTCTGTACAATTTGCTTTTCCACTGAGTTTAATGCCAACAGAAAACGGTGCTACGCTACACTCAGTCCCCCCTTCCAAAGCATCAGTGTAAATGGTAAGCAGCTGCGGGCCCAGTACTGACCCCTGCGGCACCCCACTCACCAATGACTCCCAACTGGCGAAACACCCATTTATACCAACTCTCTGCCTTCTCTCAGTTAACCAATCTACTATCCATGCCAATATACTTCCTCCGACTCCATGCATCCATATCTTATTTATAAGGCTCGTGAGCGGCACCTTATCGAACGCCTTCTGGAAATCCAAGTTACGACATCCACCTGTTCCCCTCCATCCACTGCACTCGTTACATCCTCAAACAGGACTTGCACCTCCACCTCCACATTAACACAACTACAAATGGTCAATAGTTTACGCACAGCAGTCTAGACAATCTCTCTCGTACACCGGGCCCACCCTGATTTTATTGACCCCAGCTCTGTTCAGGAATTATAAGAAATAATGTTCCATTCTATGATCAAACATTTGAGGAGCTTGATGAACGTGGCATTGGCCTAAGAACAGTGCAGCACGCCACTTCACACACAGCAGCTAGTGGTCAGGGGTGAAGTTGGTCTTACTGTAAAATAGTTCACTATATAACCAGTACAGCACGGAAACAGGCCATCTCGGACCTTCTAGTCCGTGCCGAATGCTTACTCTCACCTAGTCCCACCAACCTGCACTCAGCCCACAACCCTCCATTCCTTTCCTGTCCATATACCTATCCAATTTTACTTTAAATGACAATATCGAACCTGCCTCTACCACTCCTACTGGCAGCTCGTTCCACACAGCTGCCACTCTCTGAGTAAAGAAGTTCCCCCTTGTGTTACCCCTAAACTTTTGCCCCTTAACTCTCAACTCATGTCCTCTTGTTTGAATTTCCCCTACTCTCAATGGAAAAAGCCTATCCATGTCAACTCTATCTATCCCCCTCATAATTTTAAATACCTCTATCAAGTCCCTCCTCAACCTTCTAATCTCCAAAGAATAAAGACCTAACTTGTTCAACCTTTCTCTGTAACTTAGGTGCTGAAACCCAGGTAACATTCTAGTAAATCTCCTCTGTACTCTCTATTTTGTTGACATCTTTCCTATAATTCAGTGACCAGAACTGTACACAATACTCCAAATTTGGTCCCACCAATGCCTTGTACAATTTTAACATTATATCCCAACTCCTATACTCAATGCTCTGATTTATAAAGGCCAGCATACCAAAAGCTTTCTTCACCACCCTATACACATGAGATTCCACCTTCAGGGAACTATGCACCATTATTCCTAGATCACTCTGTTCTACTGCATTCCTCATTGCCCTACCATGTACCATGTGTGTCCTATTTTGATTATTCCTACCAAAATGTAGCACCTCACACTTATCAGCAGTTGTGGCACAAGAGAGTCAGGAGGAAATGAGAATCTGGTCCAGTAAGTGGCCAGATTTACTAACAGATCAGTGCTTCCAGAACCTTCTGCCACACAGTTAAAGCGGTTTCAGAAGCAAAATGCTGATGGGATCGTCACTGAATACACAGATAGCAGAGATGTGCTCAGACAGGTGATTAGAAAAGCCAAAAAGGGACCCACGAATTGTCACTGGTGAGGAACACCAAGGATAATCTCAAGGCATTTTACACGTGTTCAGTGGAGGATAAGCAAGGAGAGGGCAGATGAGTTGTGGTTGAAGTCAGAGCAACTGGCTGAGGTACTAAATGAGTACTTCGAGTCAGTATTTACCGAGGAGAAGGAAATAGAGGATAGTGAAAACAGAGCGAGGCATGCTAATGTGCTGCGACATGTTGAGATCAAGGAGGAGGCAGTGCTGGGTCTTCTGAACGGCATGACGATGGATGAAACTCCAGGGCCTGATGGCATATATCCTACAATAGTAAAAGAAGCAAGCGAGGAAATTGCTGGGGATTTGACAAGGAACTTTGTGAAGTCACTAGCAACAGGCAAGGTCCTGGAAAACTGCAAAAGGACAATGTATTGCCTTTGTCCAAGAAGGGAAATGGGGATAATCCAGGTAATTATAGGCAGGGAAGTTGTTGGAGAGGATACTGAGGGACAGGATTGATGCACATTTGGAAAGGCAGGTCCTGCTTAGGGACAGTCAGTATGGCTTTGTGTGGGCTTGTCATCCCTAACAAACCTGATCAGCTTTTTGAGGTGGTGAATTTGTACTTGATGAGGGAAACACAGTGGATGTTATCGACATGGATCTTATTAAGGCATTGAATAAGTTTCCTCATGCCAAGTTGATTCAAAAGATAAAGATGCCTGGGATCCAGAGTGAATTGCAAGTTTGGTTTGGGAGCTATCTTGCCCAGAGAAGGCAAGCTGTTATTCTGTCTGGAGGTCCATGACCTATGGGGTTGCATAGAGATCGGCGCTGTAAGCTCGTGCTTCTGATAGACAGTATATTTAGGATTTGGATGAAAATGTAGATGTGTGGCTTAGCAAGAGTGGAGACAATACCCAGAGTCCTCATGAGGGGAGTATCAGTAACTTTAAATTCCTTTGCTTTACCCTATTAGAGGAACTCTCATGGGACCAGCACGCAAGTGTCATTACAAAGAAGGCACAGCAACACTTCTAATTTCTTTGAAGTTTGTGCAGATTAACCAGTGATGAAGCTCTATAGATGTACAATGGAGATCGTCCTGACTGGTTCACCAGGATGCTGATGGGATTAGAGTACAGGAGCCCGAAGGAAATGTTGGACTGACTTGTGTGTTTTCCCGGAACATCAGTGCCAAGGGGAGACCGAATGGTCGGATTTGAAATTATTAGAGGGAGGGATAGTATAGATAGTCAGAATCTTTTCTCCAAGGTAGAAATATCAAATACCATAGGACCTACTTTTAAGGATGGATAGTAGTGGAAACAGGCAGTTACCTGCAGGAAAGATGTTAAGATGATTGACAAGAGTCAGAGGAAATGTACAAGGGTGATGCTGCCAATTGAACACCTGAATTCTAAGGAAAGATTAAATTTTGTACCCCGGAGCCTATAAGAACGAGCGGAAATTTGACAGAGGTAAACAGAAGGTTATAGATCGGGTGACTGAACATAGGCATTGTAATGTGACAATCTGTTGCATCTTACAGCTATTACAGGGTCATGGCTGCAGGGTGACTGAGACTGGGACCTCAGTATTCCAGGATATTGAAAGATCCACACCTCTCCCATGGATGGTCTGAAGCCAGGATGTGAATGAAGGGAGCTGGACATTGGCCCAGCAACTACACCCAGAGCTGCAGAAGCTCCAAAGACCTCATCCCTGGGGGAGGATGGATCCACCATGAAGCTTGGCTACACTTGGGGTCAACTTGAATGACTGGCTCAGCGCAGTTGTCTCTGGTGAGCTACCATCAGTGGTTGTGCCCCCGTGGGAGTGATGGAGTTTAACTAACTAACTAACAATGTTCCACACGAATCAGCGGAAGTGAAAAGAGAGGGTGTCCGTGTTCATTATGTGTTGGTGAGATGCGATGTACATGTAGGAACAATGAACAGCAGGAAGGACAACGTGGGTGGTAGTGATCTGTACATGCACATGTTGCCTCTCCATGGGGCACAAAGTGCCAAGGGCTGGAGGTAGACCACCGGTGCTCTGTACATCCACATGTTGTCTCTCCATGGGGCACAAAGTGCCAAGGGCTGGAGGTAGACCACTGGTGCTCTGTACATCCACATGTTGTCTCTCCATGGGGCACAAAGTGCCAAGGGCTGGAGGTAGACCACTGGTGCTCTGTACATCCACATGTTGTCTCTCCATGGGGCACAAAGTGCCAAGGGCTGGAGGTAGACCGCTGGAGGTAGACTACTGGTGGTCTGTACATCCACATGTTGTCTCTCCATGACATGTTGTCTCTCCATGACATGTTGTCTCTCCATGGGACACAAAGTGCCAAGGGCTGGAGGTAGACCACGGTCTGTACATATCCTCGTGTTGCCTCTCCATGGGGCACAAAGTGCCAAGGGCTGGAGGTAGACCACGGTCTGTACATATCCTTGTGTTGCCTCTCCATGGGGCACAAAGTGCCAAGGGCTGGAGGTAGACCACGGTCTGTACATATCCTTGTGTTGCCTCTCCATGGGGCACAAAGTGCCAAGGGCTGGAGGTAGACCACTGGTGCTCTGTACATCCACATGTTGCCTCTCCATGGGGCACAAAGTGCCAAGGGCTGGAGGTAGACCACTGGTGCTCTGTACATCCACATGTTGTCTCTCTATGGGGCACAAAGTGCCAAGGGCTGGAGGTAGACCACTGGTGCTCTGTACATCCACAAGTTGTCTCTCCATGGGGCACAAAGTGCCAAGGGCTGGAGGTAGACCACTGGTGCTCTGTACATCCACATGTTGCCTCTCCATGGGGCACAAAGTGCCAAGGGCTGGAGGTAGACCACTGGTGCTCTGTACATCCACATGTTGTCTCTCTATGGGGCACAAAGTGCCAAGGGCTGGAGGTAGACCACTGGTGCTCTGTACATCCACATGTTGTCTCTCCATGGGGCACAAAGTGCCAAGGGCTGGAGGTAGACCACTGGTGCTCTGTACATCCACATGTTGTCTCTCCATGGGACACAAAGTGCCAAGGGCTGGAGGTAGACCACGGTCTGTACATATCCTTGTGTTGCCTCTCCATGGGACACAAAGTGCCAAGGGCTGGAGGTAGACCACGGTCTGTACATCCACATGTTGCCTCTCCATGGGGCACAAAGTGCCAAGGGCTGGAGGTAGACCACTGGTGCTCTGTACATCCACATGTTGTCTCTCTATGGGGCACAAAGTGCCAAGGGCTGGAGGTAGAACACGGTCTGTACATATCCTTGTGTTGCCTCTCCATGGGGCACAAAGTGCCAAGGGCTGGAGGTAGATCACTGGTGCTCTGTACATCCACATGTTGCCTCTCCATGGGGCACAAAGTGCCAAGGGCTGGAGGTAGACCACGTTCTGTACATATCCTTGTGTTGCCTCTCCATGAGACACAAAGTGCCAAGGGCTGGAGGTAGACCACGGTCTGTACATATCCTTGTGTTGCCTCTCCATGGGGCACAAAGTGCCAAGGGCTGGAGGTAGACCACGGTCTGTACATATCCTTGTGTTGCCTCTCCATGGGGCACAAAGTGCCAAGGTCTGGAGGTAGACCACGGTCTGTACATATCCTCGTGTTGCCTCTCCATGGGGCACAAAGTGCCAAGGGCTGGAGGTAGACCACGGTCTGTACATATCCTCGTGTTGCCTCTCCATGGGGCACAAAGTGCCAAGGGCTGGAGGTAGACCACGGTCTGTACATATCCTCGTGTTGCCTCTCCATGGGGCACAAAGTGCCAAGGGCTGGAGGTAGACCACGGTCTGTACATATCCTTGTGTTGCCTCTCCATGGGGCACAAAGTGCCAAGGGCTGGAGGTAGACCACGGTCTGTACATATCCTTGTGTTGCCTCTCCATGGGGCACGAAGTGCCAAGGGCTGGAGGTAGACCACGGTCTGTACATATCCTCGTGTTGCCTCTCCATGAGACACAAAGTGCCAAGGGCTGGAGGTAGACCACGGTCTGTACATATCCTCGTGTTGCCTCTCCATGGGGCACAAAGTGCCAAGGGCTGGAGGTAGACCACGGTCTGTACATATCCTTGTGTTGCCTCTCCATGGGGTACAAAGTGCCAAGGGCTGGAGGTAGACCACTGGATGTAGAACACCTTAGGAAGCATTGACAAGAGACTCAGTAGCAGAAAAGTGGCAGGAAATTACGGTAAGTTAAACAATACTGTGAACTTTTCAACACAGTGCAATAATTTGCGACGGTCACCATCATGAGAGGAAATCTAATGGGGCTGAAAAACAAACTACTCCAGGTCCCAAAGATCTGCATTCATGGGTTTTACAGAAAGTGGCTGGAGAGAAAGTGGAGATAAAAGTTGAACCTTGTCAGAACTCACTGTTTTCCAGAAAGGTCCCAGTGAAGTGGGGAAAAGGTGTCTGCTTTGTCCAAGAAAGGTAGAAGACAAAAGTAGGTAACTCTTGCCCTGTTAACTTCACGTCTGTTGGCAAGCTGCTGGAGGTTCAGAATCAGAATCACAGACACATCAGCACATGTTGTGAAATTTGTTAACAGCAGCAGCAATTCAATAACATAGAAGAATAAATAAATAAATTACAGTATAGTTATATTGGTATAGATTAAAATCATGCAAAAACAGAAATATTAATACAAGTGAGGTAGTGTTCATGGGTTCAATGTCCGTTTAGGAATTGGATGGCAGAAGGGCAGAAGCTGTTCTTCAATCGCTGAATCTGTGCCTTCAGGCTTTTGTACCTCCTACCTGATGGTAACAATGTGTAAAAGGCATGCCCTGAGTGTTGGAGGTCCTGAATAATGGACGCTGCCTTTCTGAGACAACGCTCCTTGAAGATGTCCTGGGTACATTATAGGCCAGTACCCAAAATGAATCTGATCAAATTTATGACCCTCTGCTTCTTTCGGTTCTGTGCAGTAGCTCCCCCATACCAGACAGTGATGAGGCCCGTCAGAACGTTCTCCACTGTACATCTGTAGAAATTTTTGAGTGCTTTTGTTGACCTAGCAGATCTCTTTAAACTCCCAATGAAGGACAGTCACAGTCTTGCCGTCTTTATAGCTGCATCGATGTGTCGGGACAAGGTTGGGTCCTCAAAAAACTTGACAGCCTGGAACTTGAAACCGCTCACTCTCTCCGTTTCTGCCCCCCCCACCCCCCGAGGACTGGTCTGCATTCTGTTGTTTTACCCTTCTTTTCGTCTTACTGGCATTAAGTGCAAAGTTGTTGCTGTGACACCACTCCGCTAGTTGGTATATCTCACCCCTGTATGGCCTCTCATCTCCACCTGAGATTCTACCAATAACGGTTGTATCATTAGCACATTTATAGATGATATTTGATCTATGCCTAGCCACACAGTCATGGGTATACAGAGAGTAGAGCAGTGGGCCAAGCACACACTGCTAAGGTGCACCAGTGTTGATCGTCAGCGAGGAGGAGATATTATCACCAATCCACACAGATTGTGGTCTTCCAGTTTGGAAGTCAAGGATCAAATTGCAGAGGGAGGTACAGAGGCCCAGATTCTGTAACTTCTCATTCAGGATTGTGGGAATGATTGTGTTAAATGCTGAACTATAGTCGATGAACAGGAGTTTGTGATTTATGAAGAAATAAGAAGTCATTTAGAGACGTTTAATGTCATCAAACCAAGTCAACATGGTTCAGATTTGTAGTGTCGCACTACAGGTGTTTCGACACATCTGGTCAAGAACCAGCACTGACTCCGGAGATGGCGGCTTGGAGAAAGAGGCGGAGTGTAGCAGTGACCGAGCTCAGAATACGGAGTGAGTGGGAAAGGAGAGGCCATTCCTGAGCTGGGATGTATAGGGTGGTGAAGGCGGGCTGGGAAGGAGCTGCTGGTGATGTTCATTGCTGTTTCTGCTATTCATACCTGGAGGGAAATCCCTGTTTAATGCCAGTTCTTTGTTCTTGCTGGACAGTTTAACAAAGAGCAGCTGTTTCAGATTCCTGGAGAGAAGTTTATGCTGGGGCTCTTTAGCTCCAGCTGAGTGGGAGAGGTGAGCGGAAATGAGAGCTGTGTTTATCTGCCTGCACCGCCGTCAGTTCCATTCCCAGATCGGAGACGGGGATGTGGCGGGGTGTGTCCGCCCCTCCCTTAGCGTGGAGCTGCCTCATCTGCTAGGCTGATGCTGAGAATTGCAGCCGTACGGCGGCCTCTCACACTGGCACTGGCTGCACCACCTCTCCGTCACTGACTCTGTTCTCCTCTCCTTCCCACAGGGAAAGTACCCCTGCCTTTCCCTACACAGAGCAATGGTTGGTCCACAGACCCATGAACAAAAGTTCCATGTGAGGTCCTTAACGCATATTTCTCATGCATTTACTGTGGAAAAGGACATGGATATCAGGGAGCTTGGGATAGCGATGTCTTCAGGGAAGAGCATACTACAGTAGAGAAAGTGCATTGTTGTTTACCTAGAAACAGAAAACCTACAGCACAATACAGGCCCATCAGCCCACAATGCTGTGCCGAACATGTACTTACCTTAGAAATTTCCCAGGGTTACACATAGCCCTCTGTTTTTCAAAGCTCCACATACCTATCCGGGAGTCCCTTAAAAGACCCCATTTTATCTGCCTCCTCCACCACCGTTGCTGGCAGCCCATCCCACACACTCACCACTCCTTGTGCAAAAAAACTTACCCCGACACCTCCTCTGTACCTACTTCCAAGCACCTTAAACCTGTGCCCTTGGTCTTAGCCATTTCAGCCCTGGGGGAAAAGTCTCTGACTACCCACACGATCAATGCCTCTCATCATCTTATACACAGCTATCAGGTCACCTCTCATCCTCTGTCGCTCCGAGGAGAAAAGGCTGTGATCGCTCACCTATTCTCATAAGACACGCTCCCCAATCCAGGCAACATCCTTGTAAATCTCCTCTGTACCCTTTCTATGGCTTCCACATCCTTCCTGTAGTAAGGTGACGAGAACTGAGCACAGTACTCCAAGTGGGGTCTGACCAGAGTCCTATATAGCTGTAACATTACGTCTCGGCTCTTAAACTCGATTGATGAAGGCCAATGCACCATACGCCTTCTTAACCACAGAGTCAACCTGCACAGCAGATTTGAGTGTCCTATGGACTCGGACCCCAAGATCCCTCTGATCCTCCACACTGCCAAGAATCTTATCATTAATCCTATATTCTGCCGTCATATTTGACCTACAAAAATGAACCACCTCCCACTTATCTGGGTTGAACTCCATCTGTCTCTTCTCTGCCCGGTTTTGCATCCTATCAATGTCCCACTCTAACCTCTGACAGCCCTCCACACTATCCACTACTCGTCCAACCTTTGTGTCACCAGCAAATTTTCTAAACTATCCCCCCACTTCCTAATCCAGGACATTTATAAATGTAACATGCTGTAAGTATTCACTGTTAATGTAATGGCTTCTTTGTAATGTTCACTGCTGAGGTAACGGTATCTCTGTAGTAGCAATGTTTGGGTTATTGCCGGAGATGACAGGACTGTGGTATGCATGTTAGCCAATAAGAGATTATTACTCTGTCTTGTGAGTCTGGATGGATGTTTTTCGTACAGTCTTTGTCAAGGGAAGACGCGTGCGGAGAGAGCTGGTAGACTCGGATCTGAGGGTCTGAGGGTCGGCGACACTCGGAGGAGACCGATGGTGGAAGAATGAGTGAGCTCCAACCAGAAGTTTTAACTTTTCCTTGAATTGGGCCTTTTTTAAAATTTTCATTACTAACCCTATATTCAGATTAAGATTCATAAAGTTCAATCATATAATTGCATATGGTGTACTGTCTGATATTTTGCATTGTGGGTTTATAACTGGGCCGTATATTATATAGCATTCGCACAGATGTGATTTCCCAGTTTGGCGGGGCCAAAGGCTGTTTCCCCTAGACGAAGACGAGCTGGGCGAGCCTGAGGGTTATATAAAAATCACAAAAAAGAATTGCTCCCAGAACAGATCCCTGATACACACCACTGGTCACTGACCTCCATGCAGAATATGATCCGTCTATAACCAGTCTTTGCCTTCCGTGGGCAAGCAATGTCCCCTTGGATCCCATGTCTCCCTACATTCTCCATAAGCCTTGCATGGAGTACTTTATCAAATGCCTTGCTGAAATCCATATACACTACATCTACTGCACTACCTTCATCGATGTGTTTAGTCACATCCTTAATAAATTCAGTCAGGCTCGTAAAGCACGATCTACATCTGACAAAGCCATGCTGATTATTTCTAATCATATTATGCCTCTCCAAACGTTTATAAATCCTGCCTCTGAGGATCTTCTCCATCAGCTTACCGACCAATGAAGTAAGACTCACTGGTCTGTAATTTCCTGGGCATCTCTACTCCCTTCATTGAATAAGGGAAGAACATCTGCAACCCTCCAACCCTCCAGAACCACTCTCGTCCCCATTGATGTTGCAGAGGTGATTGCCAGAGGCTCAACAATCTCTGATTTAATTGTATGATAGTAGATACTGTAATGCCCTGTGGGCTGTCCAGGTGTATCCGATGACATTATGGCTAGCTAGCGAAGGGACTGCTGAGCCCCTTGTTGAGATAATTGTAGGTAGCCATAGCAGTAGCGGCAGAGGACTGGAGGATGGATTATATTATGCAGTAATTTGAAAAGGCTCGAAACACAAGAAATTGTGCAGTTGCTCTTGAAGGGTCTCGGACTGAAATGTCGGCTGTTTACTGTTTCTCACAGATGCTGCCTGGCCTGCTGAGTTCCTCCGGCATTGTGTGTATCGCTGCAAGGAAAAGCCTGCGAGCTTCAGACTGGTGAGGCTCGTGTCTGGAAGGAGAGATCACGTGATCCAGGGCACTGGCTACAATGTTGGCCTGCTGGCAGGAGACGAGGTCATTGTTTAGACTGGAGACCTGTGATCAATGGTGAGGTACAGAGATTCAAGTCAAGTCCGCTGCTGCAGTTCATTCGTTAAAGACTCGGCTGACAATGTCAATGCCCGGCTCAGCAAATTTACTTATGTCACTAAATTTGGTAAGTTGAGGAATGACAGATAAATGTGAGATGTTCCATTGTCATTGACGAACCAGGGCAGAACTGCCGTGGGGAATGTTCGGTCCCTGGGAGTGCTGTAAAACAGAGAGATATCGGGGTGCAGATATCGAATTCCTTCAAAGTGTAAACACAGGTAGGCAGGATGGTGAAGAAGGTGTTTGCCACACTTGCATTCATCGGGAGAGTATTGGACACTGGACCGTAACGTCACATTACAGCTCTACCAGCCTTGGGGAAACTACTCTTGGAGCACGGCGTACAGTTATAGTTGCCCTGTGATGAGAGGGTGACATTAAACTGGAGAGGGTGCAAAAGGGATTTAACAGGAGGCCGGATAGGCTGGAACATTTCCATCAGAGTGTATGTGACATTAGAGAAGCTGATAAAATAATGGTAGACATTGATACGGACAATAGTGAATCTGTTATCTCCAGGGTCGTGGAGTTGGAAGCTAGAGATTACAGGTATAAAGTGTGAGAGGAAAGATTTAACTGGACCCTGAGGAGCAGGTTTTGTTCACAGAATGTGCTGTTTACATGGAACAAACTACCTCCAGTGATGGTATAGGTGGGCACCATTGCAATATCTCTTGCACTGTGGAGAGGGAAGTTTCACAGGGACATGGGCCAAATGAAGGTAACTGACAATGGTTTTGTTTGGCTACTTGGTCAGCATGGATGTGTTGGGCTGAAGGGCCTGTTTCTGTGCTGCATAACTCAGTGACTACGTCCGTTGCTGTGGCAGAGCGGGAGGGACAGTGTCAGTAGTGAGAAGGTTTGGGGGATGTAGACAGGAGAGTGAACGGCTTAGGATGGGGCAGATGGAACAGAATGTGGGGAAATGTGAGATTGTGGCGACCCACTTTCTGCACAGGCGAACTGGCTCACAAATAGCCAGCGTGCGGGGGGAGACTTTGGTAATGCACCTCCGATGTCATTTCCGCCCGGAGAGGGTGGGCGCTAGGGATTTAAATGCCAGCGCCGCGAAGTTTGAATAAACTAGTCTCGAAATGACTTACCGACTGTGTGTCGTTATTTCAGCGCTGTGTGTAGCACATCGCTACAAGATCACCCATTCCCAGGATCAAACTGTAAGAGTTATTTCCACACGGGATGTTCAGAGGGACCTTGGCGTACTTGTAAACAAATCACTTGAGTTAACATGCAGATACAACAAGTAATGAGAGAGGCAAACAGTATTTTGTCCTGTGATCCAGGAGGAGTGGAGAAGAGGGGTACAGATGTCTCACTGGGAGTCTATAGGGCCCTGGTGAGAGCACACCTGAGACCTGCTCTGCCATTTCATCATCACTGATCAATTTTTCCATTTAGGCCCAATCTCTTGCCTTCCCTGGTATCTCTTCATGCCCTGACCAATCAAGGATCTATGAATCTCTGCCTATACCCAGTGATTTGGCCTCCACAGCTGCCTGTGGCAAAAAAATCCACCGATTCATCACTCTCTGGCTGAAGAAATTCCTCCTCATCTCCATTCTAAAAGGATTCCCTTCTATTTTGAAGCTGTGTGGTCTGGTTCAAACACACTCCCACCACAGGGAATGTCCTCTCCACATCCACTCACTCAAGCCCTTTCACTATTTGATAGGTTTCAATTCAGTAACCCTTCTTTCCTCGAAATTCCAGTGAATAGAGGCCCAGAGCAGTGAAACGCTCTTCATTAGACAAGCCATTTAATCCTGGGTAAAATTCCCCATTTGTGATGTCATGTCAGTACAATAAATTCTGGATTTCAGAGATTTTTGCGTTTTGGAATCATGGATCAATCTGCCCAACATTAATCACTAGTTTGTACTGCAGTAAACTCTGTTAATTTAACCCATGCAATCCCAGGCACACAGAGGCAAAATAAAGACAGGTGTAAATTTAGAGTAGGGAAGTTGAACTGTACTTGGAGGTAAAGCCTGATTACTGGGCCTCAGAACATTCTATTCCCCAAATGGTCAAAATAAAGCCAAGTAACAAGGTCGAAAATACCCACAACTTGCAGAATTACACGCCTCTCATTATCTTGCTCCCTGGGATAAACACAAACCGGGCCTGATCCACCCTGGCTGGGTCACCTGGGCGAGATTGTCTCATGATTAAAGACCCGAAACACCCAATGACCCTAAGTTGTATTATTGATGATGTGTCCCTTTGCACACCCGGTTCCCTAAGCCAAGAGGTGTTGAACCACGATAATGAAAGGCATCAGCCACTGTGTGGCTCCACTACACTACCCCATCCACCGTAGCCCCACATATCTCACCATACTAAACTGTACAGCCTTATCTCTCCCAGCATATATACATCCACCAGGCCTACCTTCAAACCTAATCCAGAGGTCCAAGGGGACACACAACCCCACAAACCCGATGACTAGTGTAAGGAGGAGGAAGATCCAATAAAGGCAAGTGTTGGACCTGGTGAATGAAAGGCATGGGCCAGATCAAAGTGGCAGCGTTGCGTGCCACTGAATCGAGAGAGACGAGATGAAGAAGCACAAGCGGGGTGATTCTCCCACTGCCCGCATAATCTCTTTGTTATTTTGATTTTGTTCTTATAGTCCTCTGTCTATTTGAATATTTTAGTATAATTCATATTTAATTCCAGTGTTTATGTCAATGTTGTGTCTGATGCAATGTGTCTGTGATGCTGCTACAAATCCGTTGTTCCTCTCACCTGTACGTAAATAAACTCGATTTGAACTTTACATTGAAATGTCCAAATCTCTCCTTCGTTCTCCTGCCTGTGTCATGAACTGAACGTCTTAGTGTTTAATTTTACAATATTTCATCTGGTTTTATTTTCATTCTGCTTTTGAAATTTGCGTTTCCGTTTTCAATGTCAGCCCGCACCCCCGCCCGTCTCTGCCCTTCTGTACTTCCTCCCGCATTAAACGACACTGGTAACCGCCACACATTGGCGCCACTTCCCATCCCCCAGTGTTCCGATTGGTGATTCATTTCTCCAAACAGCCAATGGAAATGCTCAGCATTCCCGTCCTCATTAACATACCACTTTGGGCGCTGCCTATTTAATCCGCGCTCCGGACAGCTTCTGCTTATTATTGTGTTTAAAACCGACGAGGAAATGCCTGATCCACCGAAACCCGCTCCCAAGAAGGGCGCCAAGAAAGCTCTGGCCAAACCGGCGAGCAAGTCTGGCAAGAAGCGCAAGAGGTCGAGGAAGGAGAGTTACGCCATCTACATCTACAAAGTGATGAAGCAGGTTCACCCCGACACCGGCATCTCCTCCAAGGCCATGAGCATCATGAATTCATTCGTGAGCGATATTTTCGAGCGCATCGCGGGTGAGGCTTCCCGCCTGGCCCATTACAACAAGCGGTCCACCATCAGCTCCCGGGAGATCCAGACCGCCGTGCGCCTGCTGCTGCCCGGGGAGCTGGCCAAGCACGCCGTGTCCGAAGGGACAAAGGCGGTGACCAAGTACACCAGCTCCAAGTAAAGCTCCCCAGTGAGATGATCGAAAACAAAACGGCTCTTTTAAGAGCCACTCACAATTTCAATGAAAGAGTTGTACGAGCATTTAGGTATTAAATTACACATACTTTATGTCTGGTGACTTTTACAAGAGTTATGTCGCGGTTGGAATAAGCTCCCACTGAACTGACAAGGAATTGTTACCCCCCCACCCCCCCCATCAGTCCGTCCCACTCGGTATCCATGCCAAGCGGAGGATTGCTGCCGTTGTTGTTTTATTTGTGGGTTCAGGGGTTTATTGGTTCCAGTTGGGTAACTCCTGAATCTCATTTCAACTCGAGCCTGAAAGACATCATGGCTCTTTCATATGGAGAAGCGTCGACAGTGCTTCTCCTTATCGATGCTGCCTGGCCTGCTGTGTTCCACCAGCATTTTGTGTGTGTTGTTTGAATTTCCAGCATCTGCAGATTTCCTTCTGATGGCTCTTTCATATAAAAACTTTATAACATTGCAGACTAGACTCTGGTCAAAGTTTGAGAAGAACCGTTTTCCATAACCTGATAACGTTCACACAGTGACCGACCGCGGGCAGAAGCTGAGGGTCAGTTTTATTCGGTTCCGTTACGGGTTGAAAGAAATTAGAGAATTGAGTTCCCAGACACTCCAATATCAACTACACTTAAATCAAATGTGCCCGGTTTCAGTAACAGAGGGAAATGCGAAGACCCAATCTTAAAACAGATCTGCAATTATTTAACTTGAAATTAAATTTGAACAATAGATTTATTTTTGGCGGGCTTTCTTCCAGATTTCAGTGCACTTTGGGGAGGAGACGGTTATTTTCCGCGCTTCTACCTTTACGGACTGCTGATTGGTGATTAAGGCAGTTCTTCGATTGGAGCATTTCTCTTCACCAATGAGAATAAGCAGGATCACACCAATCACAAACATCAGTTTGCATTCTCAAAGAGGATATAAAAAAGGCGAGCTTGGGCTGTATGAACATTCCTTCATTCTCGCTTGAGTAAGACTGTGACTGTGGAAATGTCTGGACGTGGAAAAGGCGGCGCTGGCAAAGCTCGGTCCAAGGCCAAATCTCGCTCGTCTCGGGCTGGACTGCAGTTCCCGGTCGGTCGGGTTCACAGACTCCTAAGAAAGGGCAACTATGCCGAGCGGGTGGGTGCCGGAGCCCCGGTCTATCTGGCTGCTGTGCTCGAGTATCTGACGGCCGAAATCCTCGAATTGGCCGGCAACGCGGCCCGGGACAATAAGAAGACCCGCATCATCCCCCGGCACCTGCAGCTGGCCGTCCGCAACGACGAGGAGCTGAACAAGCTGCTGGGAGGGGTGACTATCGCTCAGGGCGGTGTGTTACCCAATATCCAGGCCGTCCTGTTGCCCAAGAAAACCGGCGCTGCCAGTAAGTGAAGCGACGTAAGCTGAATCTATTTACCCAAAGGCTCTTTTCAGAGCCGCTCACAATGTCTGTGGAAGGGCTGAGCGGCGGGTGCTTTCCGTCCGTTTGATATCCTGCATCTGTCAATGTCTCGACATGTTTCTTCCGCGAATAAACCAATATAAATCTGCAGAGAAACCGGTTCGTTTCAGTACCGGCTCGTTTTCCCCTCTCAGCCGACCGAATGTAGCTCTCTCTCGTTGCAGAGAGTCAGCGGGTTCACTAGGCGCAGAGTCGTGAAATGAACTTCCGGAGTCAGCCCCGAGAGGGAGAATTTAATCTCCGATCACTGAACGACTCCGCTCTTCATCACCCAGAACCGCGTTGTCTGGGTTCCACATTGCGGGTTGACCCCGGACCGTTCCGGTGTGCAGAAGGCGGGAACATCGCCTGTTCGTTGCTTCATGAGCGATTCCCATCGCCTCACAGAAAAATAACATTTGCGTTTTACATTTCAGAATCAAGTTTATTATCACCGGCATGTGACGTGAAATTTGTTAAGTTAGCAGCAGCAGTTCAATGTCATACATAATCTAGCAGAGAGAGAGAAAAAATAATAAATAAAATAACACATAATGAAAAAACAAGTAAATTAGTTACGTATATTGAATACACTATTGTAAAAATGTGCAAAGATAGAGAAACTGTATATTGGAAAAGTGAGGTATTATCCAAAGCTTCAATGTCCATTTAGGACAATGTCCTGCTTAACAACTTCTGCACCTGCACCAAAACCTCCACATGCTTCCTAGAATGAGGTGACCAGAACTGAACACTGTGCTCTCAATGTGGCCTAACCAGCATTTTATAAACTGTAACATGATGTCCTGGTGATTGAACTCAATGCCTTGCCTGATGAAGGCAAACATGCCGTACACCGGCTTTACCACCCTGTCAACCTGTGCTCCCAGTTTCAGGGAACCAATCTGCCCGGACCCAACATCCTTCTGTGTGTTAATGTTCCTGCCATTACCTGTCTACCCACCCTTTATGTTGAATGTGCACCCCTGGGTATCCTTTCAACCACAATGAATGTACAGAATGCAGTGCGATTATCTTTAATCCTACTCATCAGAGATTTTTCATCACTGCTTCTCGCTCTCCAAATGTTCTTGTGTTCCCTTCTGTGTTTTAAATATAGTCCTCGAACACCCTGTTTGATTCCAGCTTCCTAAGCCTTGCATATGCTTCTCACTCCTCATTGACAAAATTTACTTCCTCTCTCATCATCCAAGGTGCCTGAACCTTGCCATCCTGGACCCTCCCCCTTACAGGAACAAACTGGCCCTGAATCACTGTGCAGCTGGTCTTTAAACAAACTCATGTCAGATGTGTATTTGCCTCAAAATCCATCCTTACAGTATTAAGCATCAAACTTAGCGTCAATCTCTCCATTCAGTGACCGGTGTTCCGGTTCACATCCCCCTGTCAATCTCATTTCAACCCTCCCAGGGAGCAACAATGAACCTCATGATACTGACCCCCCTCCTGTGAAGATGCAAACCACCCCCCCCCCCCCTTGTAAATGTCACCTCTGGACCTGAAGAGGTTCCAGTGTTCTGGAATCCTGAAACCCTGTCCCTGCACCAGCTCCTCAGCCACACATTCATCTGCTCTAACTTTCTGTTCCCACCCGTACTACCACAGAGCACTGGGAGTAACACAAAAATTATAACCTTTCAGGCACTGCCCTTTAACTTGTTCCCTAACCCTCTATATTCACTGTGGGACCTCATCCCTTTTCTACCTGTCCACTGCTACTGACGTGAACCACCACCTCTGGCTGAGTGAACATTGTTCAGTAGCTGCTCTGAGATGTTCCTGACGCTCAGTTATACAATTTACAAAACTTTGAAACCGACTAAAAAAGTCATTGAGAGGGAAAAGATGAAATACGAAGGTAAGCTAGCCATTAGTATTAAAGAGGATACCAGAAGTTTCTTCAGATATACAAAGTGTAAAAGAGAGACAAAAGTAGATGATGCTGGAGAGGTAGTAATGGGGTACAGGGAAGTGGCAGAGAAGCTGAATAAGTATTGTGCATCAGTCTTCACTGTGGAAGACACTGGCAGTCTGCTGGAAATTGAGGAGAATCAGGGGCAGAAATGAGTGAATTGGTCTTTACTAGGGAAAAGCTGCTTGGGAAACTGAAAGATCTGAAAGTAGATAAATCAGCTGGACTGGATTTTCTACACCAGTGCTATGAAAGAGGTGACTGAAGAGATAGTGGCAGTTTTAGTAATAATCTTTCTATAATCCCTGTATTCTGGCGTGGTTCTGGAGAAGAGGAAAATTGCAAACATTATTCCACACTTGAAGAAGGGAGAAGTGCAGAAGAGAGGAAATCGTAGGCCAGTCAGTCTGACCTCAGTGGTTGGGAAGATGATGGTCTCGATGTATTTTCGGGCTACTTGGCGACACATGATAAAATAGGACAAAGTCAGCATCGTTTCCTTTAGGCCCAAGGTGTACAAGATGATGAGAGGCATCGATCGTGTGGATAGTCAGAGGCTTTTTCTCAGGACTGAACTGGCTGCAACAAGAGGACACAGGCTAAGGTGCTGGGGAGCAGGTACAGAGATGTCAGGGGTAAGTTTTTTACTCAGAGAGTGGTGAGTGCGTGGAATGGGCTGCCTGCAACGGTGGTGGAGGCAGATACGATAGGGTCTTTTAAGAGACTTTTGGATAGGTTAGCCCAGTAATTCCTAAAGTAGGGACATGTTCAGCACAACTTTGTGGGCCGAAGGGTCTGTTTGGTGCTGTAGGTTTTCTACGCTTCTATTAACTTACTTTGGATTAAAATGTTGACTTTGACAATATTTTTCCGTAACGTTCTGTTTTCATGAAGGGTTCAGTGATCTAGTTACAACGTTTTTCTATCCCAAATTATGAAAGATTATCCACACAAAAGTATAGAATATACAAATATTAAATATTTATAAGACCGAAGAGTCAAATTAAAATGTGAATATTACTGTATGTAAGACATTCAGTTCCCGTGGGTGTGGGGTGGGGGGAGACACTATTCCCGGAAATGCCCCTCTGTACCCACTCTGTTACAATGCTCGCAATTTCTCCGCGGCTCCACTGATTGACAGCTCTCTCTGCCCCGCCTCCCGCCACGTGATACCGTGTTGCGATTATGACGAGCTGAAGTCATAGATGTCCCACGTCACCGACGTCGTTTCCACGGTAACGGTCCGGGGTGGGCGGTTGGTCCGGGATGGTGGGCACGGGGTTGTAGTAAAGTGGAGTCGGTCTCTACTTTGGGTTTCGGCTCCACTGTGGGAATCGGCCTCTCCTCTTCCTGCCCACGGAACATTAAGTGTCTGTCAGCGCCTCACCGCACCGGCTCTCTGCCTCAGGTACAATATTTCAACCATATTTGCACAGTTACATGGATAGGAAAGGTTGAGAGGGACCCGGGCCTAATGCAGGCGGATGGGACGAGTTCAGGTCGACAACTTGGTCGGCGTGGATGAGTTTTACCGAAGGGACGGTTTCAGTTCTGTATAAATCACTGACTCTATTCTGGGCGGTTCAACCAGGGCAGGATGTTCACAGTGAATGACAGGTTCCTGGGAAGTTTTAATGAACAGAGACTTTGTGGGTTTCTGCCCCCACACCTCCTCGGGCAGCTGATTTAGGATAGCAGCTATTCTCTGTGTGAAGTGTGTACCCCTCAGATCCCCTGTAAATCTGTCTTTAAACAGTTTTGTACAATTCTAATGAGAGGCAGTTCTTTGGCTGATAAGGCAAGTAGAACACACAACCCTGTCTACCTGTGATGCCACATACAGGGAACTGTGTAACAATATTAGAGACACATGCACAGGTACTTCAGTGAGCAAGGCCCGGAGGGATATGAAACTAATTCAGGAAAGTGGGATTAGTATAGCTGTGCGTGATGGGGAGCATAAATGTGATGGGACAGAGGGTCTGTTTCTATCCTGGACAACCCTGGGAACAGCAGTCCTCCAGTGCAGTGGGGTTTGTTACCTTCATTCTCAGCTGTGAGCTTGTTCCACTGAACCCCTTATCCTCTGAGAAGATATTTAAACCCCTCCTTTGTGACCAAGCTGTCTGCCATCTCTCCTAATACTAACCAGTGTTCTTCACCAAATTCCCATTTAAAAGTACTGTTACTGGTGCCTGTGGAATGGGTGCATTTTGGTAGCCTTTTGAGGTGTTTGATTCACTATTAACCCTAATGCATTAATACCTTTGTCCAACAAAAATCCGTTGTCCTGGGTTTTGAGTGTTTTAGGTAAGTCAATAGACAATAGGTGCAGAAGCAGACCATTCGGCCCTTCGAGCCTACACCGCCATTTTGAGATAATGGCTGATCAACTACTATCAATACCTGGTTCCTGCCTTGTCCGGGTCTCAGCTTCACCCCACCCCCTCGGTCTTCTCCTATCATTTTGCATTTTCCCCTTCCCCTGCTACATTCAAATCTCTTACTGTCGTTTGCACATTGGTGATTTGGCCACACTGTTGGGTGTGGTCTTTCTGTTGTGGTTCTTGGATTTACTGAGTAAGACCGTACGACATAGCAGCAGAATTAGGCTATTTGGCTCGTCGAGTCTACTCTCCCATTCAATCATGGCTGACCCTTTTCTCTCTGTGCAGCCCCACTCCCTGGCCTTCTTGCAAACTTTGATGCCGTGTCCAATCATGAGCCTATCAAACTCTGCCTTAAATACACCCAAGGATGTGGCCTCCACAGCAGCCTGTGGTTATAAATTTCATTAATTCACCACCCTCTGGCTAAGGAATTTCTCTGCATTTCTGTTTTGAATGGACAGCCCTCTATCCTGAGATTGTGCCTTCTCGTCCTAGACTCTCCCACCATAGGAAACATCCTTTCCACATCTACTCAGTCTAGGCCTTTCAACATTTGAAATGAGATTCCCCCGCCCCCCAACCCTTCGAAATTCCAGTGAGTACAGACCCAGAGCTATCAAATATTCCTCGTATGATAACCGTTTCATTCCCAGAATCACCCTTGTGAACCTCTTCTGAACCCTTTCCAATGCCAGCACATCTTTTCTTAGATGAGGAGCCCAAAGCTCATCACAATACTCAAGGTGAGGCCTCACCAATGCCTTATAAAGTCTCAGCATCACATCCCTGCTCTTGTATTCTAACCGTTTGATGTGAATGCTAACATTGCTTTTGCCTTCCTCACCTCCGACTCTACCTGCAAGTTATCTCTTGGTTGGTCTGCTCAGATTTTTGGATTTTCTCCCTATTTGGAAAATATCTGTACATTTATTTCTACTACTAAAGTGCACAACCATGCATTTTCCAACATCGTAATTCATTTGCCATTGTCTTATCAATTCTCCTAATCTGTCAAAGTACTTCTACAGCCTACCTGTTTGCTGAACAGTACCTGCCCTTCTTGTCATTTGCAAACTTGCAACAAATCCATCTATTCCATCATTTAAATCCTTGATATACAGCATAAAAAGAAATGGTCCCAACACCGACCCCTGCGGAACACCACTACCCACTGGCAGCCAACCAGAAAGGATCCCTTTATTCCCACTTGTTGACTTTCTGCCTTCTACCAATCAGCCAATGTTCTAACCACGCCAGTAACTTTCCTGTCATACCATGGGCTATTAACTTGGTAAGCAGCCTCATGTGTGGCACCTTGTCAAAGGCCTTTTGAAAGTCCAAATATATGACATCCGTTGCATCCCCTTTATTTATCCTGCGTGTAATCTCTTCAAACAATTCCAACAGGTTCATCATTCAAGATTTCCCCTGAAGGAAACCATGCTGACTTTGTCCTTTCTTGTCCTGTCTTTCCAATTCTCCATAAACTCATCCTTAACAATTAACTCCAGCATCTTCCCAACCACTGAGGTCAGACTAACTGGTCTATAATTTCCTTTCTGCTGCCATCCTCCTTTCTTAAAGAGTGGAGTGACATTTGCAATTTTCCAGTCCCCTAGCACCACGCCAGAGTCCAATACGTTTTGAAAGACCATTACTAATGGCACCACAATCTCTACCGCTACCTCTGTCAGAACCCTAGGGTCCAGTTCATCTGGTCCAGGTGACTGATATACCCTCAAGTCTTTCAGCTTTTTGAGCACCTTTCCCTTATAATAACTGCACTCCCTTCTCTCCCCTCACACCCTTCAACATCAGGCACATGGCTAGTAACTTCCACTGATGCCAAATACTAATTTAGTTCATCTGCCATCTCCTTCCCCCCACCACCCCGTTATTATTTCTCTGGCTTGATTTTCTAGCAATCCAATATCCAGTCTCATCTCTCCTTTATGTTTTACATACTTGTGTTATGACCCCAGCCCCCTCCTTTGTGAGATTCGCAAGAGCCCTAGTCAAGTGGGGGTCTAATGACCCAAGAGAGAGGGAGACGTGCTGAAGACCACGTTCCCCCGGGAAGCAGAATAAAGCGACTCTTTGACTATTGTCTCATGAAGACCATGTGTAAAGCCCTCGGGCAAAGTGGGCTGGTTGAGAGAGAGAGATTGACACCAGCGATCCCGTGAGGAAGTATAAAGGAGGGTCTGGGGGGGAGGACCCCTTCAGACGCACCAGAAGGCACGCTGGAAATCCTGCGACAGCGTTTTGATAGCGACAGCCGGTGGTGGGGTTCGTGTGCGTCTTTTCCTTGCCTGGGATTGGCGACCTCACCACGGAAGAACGGCTTAGCTACAGGGGAGGCCACAGATGAGAGTCCATTCCCCAACGAGACTTCCGACGAACCGAACTCCTACAGGTTGGAAAATCTGTCGGGTAACTGTTTCATTCAATCTCTCTCTTTTTAACAAAAATGCACCAACGCGACACCACAACGACGGCAGCTGGTGGAACTGCAGTGACCGCAAAAGACTTTTAGATATCCAGCAAACAATATATATCTACATTACCCCTAGACAACGATAGAGCTTATTTCTGATTGATTATTACTATACCTGTGCTTTAGATTGAGTTGTGACGATGTATATGATCTGAATGTTTTGTATTAACCATACGTTTGTGCCCTGTTATAAATAAAAACGTTTGAAAATAGTAGCACCAGGCTTCAGCGGACCTATCTATCTTTGCTGGTAAGTCACCCGGTTACTGGGGAACGTAACACTTGAAAAAGCTTAAATTATCCACTTTGATAATATTTGCTAGCTTGCTTGCATATTTAATCTTTATCCTCTTTAGGTTGCTCTCTGTAAGGTGTTAGAAGCTTCCCAATCCTCTGTATTCTGAAATGTTTCTTTGTTTTATGCCCTCCCTTTTGGTTTTACATTAGCTTTGACTTCCTTGTCAGCCACAGTTGTACTATTTTGCCATTTGAGTATTTATTTGTTTCTGGAATACATTTATCCTGTACCTCCCTCATTTTTCTCAGAAACTCACCTTTGCTGCTCTGCTGCCATCTCTGCCAGCATCTCCTTCCAATTTACTTTAGCCAACTCCTCTCTCATACCACTGTTACTACCTTTACTCCACTGAAACACTGCTATGTCAGACTGTACTCTCTCCGTGTCCAATTTCAAGTTGAACTCAATGATACTGTGATCACTGCCTCCTAAGGGTTAGATATAACAATTACAGCACGGAAACAGGCCATCTCAGCCCTTCTAGTTCGTGCCGAACTAGTCCCACCGACCTGCACACAGCCCATAACCCTCCATTCCTTTCCTGTCCATATACCTATCCAATTTTCTTTTAAAATGACAATATCGAACCTGCCTCTACCACTTTTACTGGAAGCTCGTTCCACACAGCTACCACTCTCTGAGTAAAGAAGTTCTCTCTTGTGTTACCCCTAAATTTTTGTCTTTTAACTCTCAACTCATGTCCTCTTGTTTGAATCTCCCCTACTCTAAATGGAAAAAGCCTAACCACGTCTACTCTATCTATCCCCCTCATAATTTGTAAATGCCTCTATCAAGTTCCCTCTCAACCTTCTACGCTCCAAAGAATAAAGACCTAACTTGTTCAACCTTTCTTTGTAACTTAGGTGCTGAAACCCAAGTAAAATTTTAGTAAATTTCCTCTGTACTCTCTCTATTTTGTTGACATCTCTCCTATAATTCGGTGACCAGAACTTTACACTATACTCCAAATTCGGCCTTACCAATGCTTTGTACAATTTTAACATTACATCCCAACTCCTATACTCAATGCTCATGATTTATAAAGGCCAGCATACCAAAAGCTTTCTTCACCACTCTATCCACTTGAGATTCCACCTTCAGGGAACGATGCACCATTATTCCTAGACTACTCTGTTCTGCATTCCTCAATGCCCTACCATGTACCATCTATGTCCTATTTTGATTAGTCCGACCAAAATGTAGCACCTCACACTTATCAGCATTAAACTCCATCTGCCATCTTTCAGCCCACTCTTCTAACTGGCCTAAATCTCTCTGCAAGCTTTGAAATCCTACTTCATTATCCACAACGCCACCTATCTTAGTATCATCTGCATACTCACTAATCCAATTTACCACCCCATCATCCAGATTAGTGGTCGCCAACCCGTCGATCGCGATCGACTGGTTGATCTTTGAGACTTACCCTGTAGATCCCGAGAAAAAAAGAGAAGTAAATACACAAATACTGTTGCGAGTTTGTTTCCGGGTTGCGGGGTTTTAGTTCCCTTCTTTCCGCTCAGTGCGCATGCGCATATCTCCCCCGCATGACACAGTGTACTTCAGTGGTCCCCAACCACCGGGCCGCAAGGAAACAATATGAGTCAGCTGCACCTTCCCTCAGTCGCTGTCACACCGACTTTTGAACCTGTACTCACGCGAGATCATCAGTCGCTTAAACGCAGTGACACCCTCGCGGCAGTGTTCGCCTCGCGCAGCTGGCGGGAACTGCTGACGCTACTGGCCTGGAGCGTGGCCGGCGGGAAGTGTTGATGCTACTGGCCTGGAGCGCGGACAGATGGAAGCCACCTCTAAACCTGTTTAGCACACCGAATGTTCGTGGGGAACCCGGTGCTAAAATATTAGCAGACAACCTAATTTGGGCTGAAGGTTTCGTAAGTATCAGAACAGCTACCTCACTGCGATCTACTGAAACAAATTTTTATCGGCCGATAGATCCTATCCTACAAGGTGTGCGAGCGCGGGCCTGTCGCTCTCCTCACTCGGTCGGTCGCTCTGTTCTAACTGTGACTGCCGCGTTCCCGGCACGAGGACCTCTGGCCCTAAACTTGTCCTCTCACCCCACCCACGACCAGCTGCACCTGGCCAGGGCGTCTGGCGGGCAGAGGCTGGAGTTCGGGCCCGGAAGCTGTCTAATGAGGCAATGAAGCCCTCAAAACTGCTTTGGTACCTTGAGTCCAAGCACCCTGCACTTAAAGATGAACCCGCTGAGATTTTTCAGAGGAAAAACGTGAGCAGCGCGGGACAGCAGCTAAGTGCTGAGAGTCGCGAAAACTAAATTGCGGGATAGTCTGGACATAAGGAACCTGCTTCATTCCCGTCGTCCCATCCTGTCCCCCCACCACCCCCGTCGGCCGGTCCGCGAGATTATTGTCAATATTAAACCGGTCCGTGGTGCAAAAAAGGGTGGGCACCCCTGGTGTTTAAGTATTATTTCTACTTCCGGGTTGCGGGGTATTACTTCCAGTCTTTCTGCCCCGGTGCGCCTGTGTGTAACTAATCAATTTGGAGTTGATCTTGCCTTTCACTAAGGCCGAGGTAGGGGATCTTGGGCTTATAAAGGTTGGTGACCACTACTTTAGGGGATTATCCTGCCTGACAAATGTGTTGAAATTCCTTGAAGAAATAAGCAGGATAGACAAAGAGAATCAGTGGATGGGTGTGTCTTGCGCAATTGGATTTTTAGAAGGCCTTTGACAAGGTGCCACACATGAGGCTGCTTAAATTAAGAGCCTATGACACAGGAAAGATACGAGCATGGATTAAGACTTGGCTGATTGGCAGGAAGCAAAGAGTGGCATAAAGGGAGCCTTTTCTGGTTGACACAATGTCTAATGGCATTTTATGTTATAGTATATGTCAATGATTTGGATGACAGAAATGATGGCTTCGGGGCCATTTTCAGTTCAAAATAGGTCGGGAGAAGACAGTGCCGAGGAAGCAGAGAGGCTACAGAAGGGCTTAGACAGATTGTGAGAATAGGCAAAGATCTGGCAGGTGGAATACCATGTTGAGAAGTTTATGGTCATGGACATTGGTAAAAAAAATAAAAGGACAGACAATTGCTCTAAGAGGAGAGAAAAATGAAAATCTGATGTGCAAAGGAACTTTGTAGCAGAGGAGGTTCCTTGAGGTTCGTTTGTACTGTGAGCAATTCTAGGCCCCTTATCTAAGAAAGGTGCACTGACATTGGAGAGGGTTCAGAGGAAGTTCACGAGAATGATTCCAGGATTGAAGGGTTATCATATGAAGACCATTTGATTATGCTGGGCCTGAACTGACTGGAATTTATAAGGATGAGAAGGGATTGCTTTGAAACCAATTGAATGTTGAAAGGCCACGGTAGAGTGGAAATGGAGAGGATGTTTTCTATAGAGGGGGAGTCTAGGAACAGAGGGCACAGCCTCTGACTAGAGGGACGTCCATTTAAATGGAGATGAGGAGGAATTTATTTAGCCAGAGAGTGGTTAATCTGTGGAATTCCATGCTAAAGGCAGCTGTAGAGGCCGTCATTGGGTATATTTAAGGTAGAGGTTGATACATTGTTGGTTTGTCAGGGCATGATGGGTTAAGTGGACGTCAGGATATTGGGGCTAAGAGGGAAATGGATCAGCCATGATGAAATGGAAGTACTGTCTTAATGGGCCAAAGGGTCTAACTCTGCTCCTATATTTTATGGTCTTACATCAGATAGGTTCCATCCCAAACAACCTCCTGGTAAACCTGCTCCACACTGTCAGGGAGGTTCATTCTTGTTCCCTGGGATTGGAGCAGGATTGGGTCTTTTGGCTCATCCAGTCTGTTCCATCATTCCATCATGCCTGATTTATTATCCATCCCAACCCCATTCTCCGGCCTTCTCCCCGTAAACTTTGATGCATTTAATAGTAATTAAATCCCACTAACCTCTGCTTTAAATAGACCTACTGACTGCCTTCATGGCTGCCTGTGCCAAAGAAACCCATCGATTGATCACCTTCTGACTAAAGAAATTACTCGTCTATTCTAGAGGGGCATCATGTATTGGGGGTGTAGTCTGGTTCTAGATTCTTCCATTATTGGAAACATCCTCTCATATCAACGCTACCTAGGCCTTTCAACATTCAATGTGTTTCTATATGATGCTCCCTCATTCTTCTAGACTCCAGTGAGTACAGGCCCAGATCATCAAATGATCATTATATCCTAACTCTTTCAGACTTGGGATCATTCTCGTGAATTTCCCCTGCAGCCTCTGCAATGCCAGCACAGCCTTTCTTAGAAAAGTGACCCAAACCTGCTCATGATACTCCAAATAAGGTCTGACTAAAGCTTCAGCATTAGATGCTTGCTTTTATATTCTAGTTCTCTTGGAATGAATGCAAATATTGCATTTGCCTTCCTTACTACATCTAAACGTGCACATTAACCTTTAGGGAATCCTGCACTAGGAGCCGCAAAGTCCCTTTACATATCTGATTTCTGTTCTTTGCCTGATCAGATGGAGTCGATGCCTTTATTCCTCCTCCCAGAGTACATGACCACACACTTCCTTACACTGTATATTGTCTGGCACTTCTTTGTCCATTCTCTAAATCTGTCCAAGTACTACTGCAGATTCCCTGCTTCCATAACACTGCCTGCCTCTCTGTCTATTTTTGATTTATCCACAAACTTGGCCTCAAAACTGTCAATTCCACATTAATCACTCTCCAATCACATGTAACCTCAAATGGTGCCTGTGATGGAGCAACAATCTCTCCCGTGGCCTGCCCAGTGTATTCTCTAGCTTCTCACAAAGTACAAGAATGTACCTGATAAGGCCCTGGAGATTCAACAACCTTAATCCATCTTAAGGCTTCCAATATAGTTCCCTGCTAATTTGAATGTGGTCTAAGATATCACAGCTGATTCCTGCCATTTTGGTAACTCCATCACTTTCCATAATTTTCTCAATGGTGAAATAAACGTCAGAAACATTCATGGAAAGCCTCTCCCATTTCCTTCAGTTCCACACACAGATGGCCATCCTTATCTCCACGCGGAACAATTCTGTCTAAATTCCCTTTTCCTCTGAATGTACCGAGAGAATCTCAGGGGATTTTGTTCACTTTACCTTCCAAATCCTGATATATTGTCCTTTTACACTCCTAATTTTTATGAGAGATCGTATGTCTAATAATATTCTCAAACAATTTCCTGAGCATTGATCCAAGCCTCATCAGTCAATAATTTCCTGGTTTTCCTCTATTGCCTGAGGAACAACAAGCCCTGGAATATCAGCATTCCCTTCTCTGATCTCACTATCCTCTATGACCACACTGATGAATACTGATGTGAAGTACTGGTTCAGTCCTTCACCCACTTCAGACATAAACTCTCACCTTTGTCCTTTTGTTGTTGTATCCTCTCCATAGTGCCCCTTCTCCCCACAGTCATTTCTTGTCCCCGTTTGAAACTTCTGATCCTGTTTATCTTCTCTCTTGCTTGCTTCATATTGCCAGAGGCCATCTCCAATTTATACACCTGAAACATTCTTTATCTTTTTCTTTCAGACTGAATTCATGACATCTCTTACCATGCCCGTCTGCCGGACTTTACCATCCTTGTCTTTCCTCCACACATAGAAACAGTCTGAATTCTGACCTGATTGCCTTTAATAAATAGTCACATGTCAATCACAAAATACTCTGCAGATGCTGAGGTCAAAGCAACACGCACAACACAGGGTGTCGGCCCGAAACATTGACTGTTCGTTTCCACGTATGCTGCCCCCACCCCCCCCCCCCCCGCTGAGTTCTTCCAGCGTGTTGTGAGAGTCACATGTCAAATATGGTTGGACAAATCACATTCCGCTCTCCTCAGTTCCTGTCCAACACAGTTGCCTTTCGCTATAATCCCGATTGACCACATTACCAGCGTGTCCAGTCTTGTGCTTATTTACTTTTCCCTGAATGAAACTTTTATCAATGGCCAGGCTCATTTCCCAATACAATGTCTTGTATGACCACCTTCCCTGGTTAGACTATCCACTTCTATGTTAAGAAACATCCCAGTATTCTTCCAACATATGCAGTGATATTTAAGTCCCTGAGTCTAAGGGAGTCCCAGTCAACATTGGGGAAATTAGTCACCCTCTACAACGAGCCTGTTGCTTTTTCATCTTTCATTCCCCGCTACATTTCAGTTTCTTTACCTCCTGCTGGCATTTGGGAGGCCTGTAGCACAACTCCGTCAGTGAATGCACCTCTCTTATCCTGAGCTCTATCCACACTGTCTCACTGGATGAAGCCTCCAGTGTGTTCTCTCTTAGTCCCTCACCCACAATTCCATGCAAAGGCTGATCTGCCATCAGACTCCTCCTGTATGTCGATCCCAATTCCCTGATTTTATAAACAGTTATCTTGCTTCTCTTTAAATCTTTTTGGTCATCCAGCATTTCCATTCCTCTCAGTTAGGGATTCTAGTGTTTGTTACACAGTGCTTTGTTGTTGGTAGAGTGGACAGTGAAGATTCTTTGAGAGTACAATGGGATCGAGACGACCTGGGGAAGTCGGACAAAGAATGGCAGATGGATGTTGATGTGGACAAGTGTGAGCTCTTGCATTTTGAGAAGTCCAACCAGGGAAGGACCTGCACAGTAAATTCTTGTTCCTTGGAGAGTATTGCAGACAGAGTCTCTATGGAATACAGAGGTTGGTCAGACAACGTCCGTTGTCCTTTATTCTTTGGAATCAGAATCATTGATCACTGTGTTATATGACAAGGAATCTGTCATTTTATTTTGACAGCAGTACAATGCGACGAAGGTGCAGATGTGAACATTGTGTCAGCAGAACGCCAAGAGATTCTGGGAATCGCGAACAACGCGGACAAAATGCTGGAGGAACCCAGTAAGTCAGGCAACATCTCCCACCAGAGTCCTGATGAAGGGTCTCAGCCCGAAATGTCGACTGTTTATTCCCACCATTGATGCTACCTGACTTGCTGGTTTCCGCCAGCATTGAGAGTGTATTGTGTCAGAGAGAGTGAGTTAAAGGAGCGGGCGGGTTAGACCAGTGTCACTGTGTTTGTGGGTCCGAACACATCGTAGGATTTCTCAGCGCCTCCTGTAGAAAATGAAAAGATTTTTCTGTTATGGAAGCGCCCCACTCCCCAGCTCAGTCCCGAAGAGGAAATTAACCGCAAAGATTTAATTAGATTAAATATTTCAGCCATAAAACAGAGAACAAGTCAACGATCGGGAGAGCGAACGCGGGCAATGCAGTAATGAAACGGGTTAAAATAGAAAGCGCTGCCTTTAATCCCGATAAAACTTTCTTTCCAGCGAACATTCCGGTCTCAGTGACAGACAGGGACTAGTCCGAGTCTCCGCAGTGTCCGATTTGAATTGGAATCGGCGAGTTTTTGAGGAGAGAGAAACACAGAAAAATGAAGCCGCCGGGAGCTGACAGCAGGATGTCTCCGCCCCGTCCGCTCGCTGCCTTTAAATTGCTCTGTGCCGCCGCCTTTCGCTTCATTTCTCATTCAGTTCTGATTGTGAGAAGGATTTACCAGAGTCGCCGACATGACCGAGACAGCACCCGCCGAAACGGCTCCTCCAGCCGCACCCGCCGCCGCAAAGAAGACTCCCAAGAAGAAGGCGGCTGCCCGGAGCAAACCAACCGGACCCACGCTGGGCGAACAGATCGATAAGATCGTGGCGGGTTGTCGCGATAGGAAGGGTATGTCCGGTACGGCCATCATTAAGGCTCTGGCCGACAGCGGTGTCGATGTGGTGAAACTTCGCCCCCAGATCAAGATGAGCATCAAGAGGAAACTGGAAAGCGGCTCCTTGGTTCAGGCCAAGGGCTCGGGTATTTCGGGATCCTTTAAATCCGGTAAAGGAAAAACTGCCGTGAAGGTGGTGAAGAAAGCGAAGAAGCCAGCGGCAAAGAAATCTCCCAGCAAGAAATCTCCCAGCAAGAAGCTTGGCGCCAAGAAACCAGCGGCTAAAAAAGCGGGAGGTAAGAAACCAGCGGCTAAGAAACCAGCAGCTAAGAAAGCGGCAGCTAAGAAACCCGCGGCTAAGAAAGCGGCGCCGAAGCCCAAGAGCCCCAAGAAAGCCGCAGCCCCGAAGACGAAGGCGGCCAAGAAGCCGAAGTCGAAATCCGCGAAACCCAAGAAGACAGCAGTCAAAAAGTGAATTGAGAATACACCATTTGTGTGTATCTGAACCCAACGGCTCTTCTCAGAGCCACCCACATCTCAGAAAAGAGCTGATTCAGAGTGTTGTGATTCCCGCGCCGGGTCCGATTGAGTTTTCCGGGGGAACTTCTCACATGGAACCCGAGATTACCGGTACCTCTGACATTTGGTGCGGCCGTGCCGTCTCAGTGTCTGAAATGAGACGTGGATTCCCGAGCTGAGATTGGGAGATATGGGATGTGGGCAGTTTTAGGCCCAATTCCTTCTCCTATCCGGGAGAGAGTGACTGAGACATTGACACCAGCGGAGATTCAGCTGAGTTGATTGGGAACTGCTGAAAGCTACGCGAGAGGGGAGGGGGCGTGTTGAGAGAGGGATCCGTCTCTGGGGACGGACTGCAGCGGGAGGATATGTGATAAACTACCCGATGGCATTGCCGACTGACCTTCATTCAGGCCCCAGCTACAAAACTACATAATTAATTTACACAAAACACCAATACCAAAAATGTACAAGAGAGTGAAATCTAATGTAAAAATTCACTCTTTCCCGGTAGTCACCACCCCCCGAAATCCCCCACTGTACCCCTCGCGTCGGCATGCTCCCACTCCAAGCACAGCGGGCACGAACGTATCCCCATGTCCAAAGCAAACAAAACGGTAACAGCCGCACCAGCTGTACATGACAGGTTTGTGGGAGAAGTGAAGGGCCAGATGAGATCCTGACGGGGAGGGAAGCGCGTTAATCTCTGGATGGATTCAAGAGAGAGTTAGATAGAGCTCTTATAGATAGCGGTGTCAAGGGATATGGGGAGAGGGCAGGGACCGGGTACTGATTGTGTATGATCAGCCATGATCACAGTGAATGGCGGTGCTGGCTAGAGGGGCCGAATGGCCTACTCCTACATCTACTGTCCATTGTCTATTATCTCTTGTCCCTCGCTGAATTACCCTGTCTGCACAGAACTGATGCTCGGGGTCAATTAGAGCAAAACCGATCGGGAAGGCAGATCGCTACTACAATAATGATCAGCAAGCTACAGCCCTTTCCTTTGCCGTGGTAGTGGCTCTTAAAAGAGCCTTTTCTTGTGTTCGGTGTGTAGGCTGGGCTTAGGCGCGCTCCCCGCGGATGCGGCGGGCCAACTGGATGTCCTTGGGCATAATGGTGACTCGCTTGGCGTGGATGGCGCACAGGTTAGTATCCTCAAAGAGCCCGACCAGGTAAGCCTCACTTGCCTCCTGCAGGGCCATGACGGCCGAGCTCTGGAAACGCAGATCGGTTTTGAAGTCCTGAGCGATCTCCCGCACCAGGCGCTGGAAGGGAAGTTTGCGGATGAGCAGCTCGGTGGATTTCTGGTAGCGCCGGATCTCCCTCAGAGCCACGGTGCCGGGCCGGTAGCGATGAGGCTTCTTCACTCCGCCGGTGGCAGGAGCGCTCTTCCGCGCCGCTTTGGTCGCCAACTGTTTGCGAGGAGCTTTTCCGCCAGT
The DNA here is from genome assembly GCF_048418815.1 of Hemitrygon akajei. Taxonomy (NCBI): domain Eukaryota; kingdom Metazoa; phylum Chordata; class Chondrichthyes; order Myliobatiformes; family Dasyatidae; genus Hemitrygon; species Hemitrygon akajei. Next base: position 36,630,690 of record NC_133151.1, on the reverse strand, counting down.
CGATTTGCGCGCTGTCTGCTTGGTGCGGGCCATTCTGCTTCGGGAGTGAGAACACAGGCTGAAATACAGGAACAAGATAGACGAAACGGGCTCCAGCACAGGATTTTATACCGCTGGGAGGGCCGTCCCATCGATTATGATTGGCTGAACAACAACTGTCTATTAAAGGATCTAGTTGCTGCGATTGGTTGATTATTTCATGCAGGCTGGCAGCGAATAACAATTTACGATAAAATGGGAAATTGTTAATTGGCGGTCGGACTTCATCCAATCAGAATGCGATGTTATTGGCGCACGATTAATTTCAAATCGCCCGCCAATTTCAGAGCACCCAGGAATGGTGCTTGATAACTTTTTATTTACAATTAATTCTATCAGGGATCATACATTTTCAGTTTCATTTAATTCCCTCAGTTAAGATTTTCAATGCATAATTACGGAATCGATTCTCTAAACGAGTCAATCCAGTTATGTCCGAGACGGATAGGATTAAGATCGATCTAAATGCATCCAGGATTTACGGTAATCACCGTCTGGAAAGGCAGAATGGCAGCAATATACATTTCAAGGGGAAACTATTAATTTATTTCAAATGGAACCAGATGAATATATCGATAAAAACAATTAAAAGGTTGTGGACACAGCTCCGTCTGTGAGGCAGTGGGTGGCTCTTAGAAGAGCCTTTGTGTTCTCGGGAGGAAGTGGGAGTTTTTCAGCCGCCGAAGCCATAGAGAGTGCGGCCCTGGCGTTTCAGAGCGTACACCACATCCATGGCAGTGACCGTCTTGCGCTTGGCGTGTTCAGTGTAGGTGACCGCATCCCGGATCACATTCTCCAGGAAAACCTTCAGCACCCCGCGGGTCTCCTCGTAGATCAGACCCGAGATCCGCTTGACGCCGCCACGGCGAGCCAGACGGCGGATGGCCGGTTTGGTGATGCCCTGGATGTTATCACGGAGCACTTTACGGTGCCGCTTGGCTCCGCCTTTGCCCAGTCCTTTGCCTCCTTTCCCTCTGCCAGACATGATGCTGCTTCACTCAGGTCGCTGCTCAATGACAAACCGACTGCTGCTGTCTCCTTTTATACACAGCGCCCCGACCTGCCCGAGAATCGCGCAGAGAGACAGAGGCGGGGAGGGGAGGAGACAGAGTCAGAGTGACGGACAGAGCCGAGAGCGGCCTCTTCATCGTCCAGCCCCGCCTTCACTTTACCACACCCGCCAATTTCCAACGGTTTATCCGACACAAAGCGCTCCAGCGAGAAAAGCTCCCTCACACACCACGTACATAGGGGGATTTCTGGAAATTTGCTGATCAGCCAGAAAAAGCGGCACACCTGAGGACTGGGAGAAATTCAGAGTCCAGCAGAGGAGGACAAAGGGCTTAATTAGGAAAGGGAAAAAAGATTATGAGAGAAAGCTGGCTGGGAACACAAAAACTGACAGTAAAAGCTTTTATAGATATGTGAAAAGAGAGAAAAAAAAGATTGGTTGAGACAAATGTGGGTCCCTTACAGTTAGAAACTGGTGAATTGATCGTAGGGAACAAGGACATGGCAGACCAATTGAATAACCACTTTGGTTCTGTCTTCACTAAGGAGGACATAAATAATCTTCTGGAAATAGTAGGGGACCGAGGGTTTAGTGAGATGGAGGAACTGAGGGAAATACATGTTAGTAGGGAAGTGGTGTTAGGTAAATTGAAGGGATTAAAGGCAGATAAATCCCCAGGGCCAGATGGTCTGCATCCCAGAGTGTTTAAGGAAGTATCCCAAGAAATATTGGATGCATTAGTGATAACTTTTCAAAACTCTTTAGATTCTATATTGATTCCTGAGGATTGGAGAGTGGCTAATATAACCCAATTTTTAAAAAAGGAGGGAGAGAGAAACCGGGGAATTATAGACCGGTTAGTCTGACATCGGTGTTGGGGAAAATGCTAGAGTCGGTTATCAAAGATGTGATAACAGCACATTTGGAAAGAGGTGAAATCATCGGACAAAGCCAGCATGGATTTGTGAAAGGACAATCATGTCTGACGAATCTTATAGAATTTTTTGAAGATGTAACTAGTCGAGTGGATAGGGGAGAACCAGTGGATGTGGTACATTTGTGTTTTCAAAAGGCTTTTGATAAGGTCCCACACAGGAGATTAGTGTGCAAACTTAAAGTATACGCTATACGGGGTATGGTATTGATGTGGATAGAGAATTGGTTGGTAGACAGGAAGCAAAGAGTGGGAATAAATGGGACCTTTTCAGAATGGCAGGCAGTGACTAGTGGGGTACCGCAAGGCTCAGTGCTGGGACCCCAGTTCTTTACAATAATGATTTAGACGAGGGAATTAAATGCAGCATCTCCAAGTTTGCGGATGACACGAAGCTGGGCGGCGGTGTTAGCTGTGAGGAGGATGCTGAGAGGATGCAGGGTGACTTGGATAGGTTAGTTGAGTGGGCAAATTCATGGCAGATGCAATTTAATGTGGATAAATGCAAGGTTATCCACTTTGGTGGCAAGAACAGGAAAACAGATTATTATCTGAATGGTGGCCGATTAGGAAAAGGGGAGGTGCAACGAGACCTGGGTGTCATTGTACACCAGTCATTGAAGGTGGGCATGCAGGTACAGCAGGCGGTGAAAAAGGCGAATGGTATGTTAGCATTCACAGTAAGAGGATTCCAGTACAGGAGCAGGGAGGTTCTACTGCAGTTGTACAAGGCCTTGGTGAGACCACACCTGGATTATTGTGTGCAGTTTTGGTCCCCTAATCTGAGGAAGGACATTCTTGCCATAGAGGGAGTACAAAGATGGTTCTCCAGATTTATTCCTGGAATGGCAGGACTTTCATATGAAGAAAGACTGGATCGACGAGGCTTATACTCGCTGGAATTTAGAAGATTGAGAGGGTATCTTATTGAAACGTATAAAATTCTAAAGGAATTGGACAGGCTAAATGCTGGAAGATTGTTCCCAATGTTGGGGAAGTCCAGAACGAGGGGTCACAGTTTAAGGATAAAGGACCTTTTAGGACCGAGATGAGGAGAAACTTCTTCACACAGAGAGTGGTGAATCTGTGGAATTCTCTGCCACAGTAAACAGTTCACTGGCTATATTTAAGAGGGAGTTAGATATGGCCTTGTGGCTAAAGGGATCAGGGGGTATGGAGAGAAAGCAGGTACAGGGTTCTGAGTTGGCTGATCAGCCATGATCATACTGAATGGCGGTGCAGGCTGGAAGGGCCAAATGGCCTACTGCACCCATTTTCTATGTTTCTATGTTTAAATTACAAATACAAATACTTTATTGTCACCAAAGAATTGATACTAGAGCGTACCATCATCACAGTGATATTTGTTTGTGCGCTTCACGCTCCCTGAAGTACAAATCAAAGTAAATATAATAAAAATTTAAATTATAAATCATAATTAGAAAAGGGAAAGTACGGTAGTGCAAGTCAGGTCCGGATATTTGGAAGGTACGGCCAGGATCTGTTCAGCAGTCTTATCACAGTTGGAAAGAAGCTGTTCCCAAATCTGGCCGTACGAATGTTCATGCTCCTGAACCTTCTCCCAGAGGGAAGAGGGACAAAAAGTATGTTGGCTGGGTGGGTCGTGTCCTTGATTATCCTGGCAGCACTGCTCCGACAGCGTGCGGTGTAAAGTGAGTCCAAGGATGGAAGATTGGTTTGTGTGATGTGCTGGGCTATGTTCACGATCTTCTGCAGCTTCTTCCATCTTGGACAGGACAACTTCCATACCAGGTTGTGATGCACCCTAGAAGAATGCTTTCTACGGTGCACCTATAAAAATTAGTGAGGGTTTTAGGGGACAGGCCAAATTTCTTCAGCTTTCTCAGGAAGTAAAGGCGCTGGTGGGCCTTCTTGGCAGTGGACTCTGCTTGGTTAGACCAAGTCAGGTCATTTCAACCACCGACTGCGACTCCAGCCTTGAACTCCAGACCGGGTCTTCACATGCTGCGATTTTGTGTCCCATCTCCCCTTCCCCCCACCACACTCTGCCATCCCCTTTCCCTCAGATCCCATCGTCAGCTCTTGGGCCCTCAGAGGCTCCATCTTCCTCTCACCAAACAATTGATACTAGAGCGTACAATCTTCACAGTGATACCTTCCCTCACCACTGACACTACCAGCCTCCCTCCCCCCTCTGATCCCATCTCTCATCTGTGCCGGGTATTTACCATTCCCTCCGACCCTCAACTCTCTGAGGCAGAGCACTCTGTCCTTAGTAAAGGCCTCAGCTTTGTCCCCCTTCGCCCACACCTCAGCGAGTTCCGCATACGCCATGACGCTGAACTCTTCTTCCGCCGGCTCCATCTCCGACCTTACTTCTTTGACAAGGACTCTCCTACCCCCACCGATGACCACTTCTCCCGTCTTCAACCCTCCTCCTCTTCATGGACACCCCGCTCTGGTCTTCTGCCTGCTCTGGATCTCTTTATTGCTAATTGCCGATGGGACATCAACCGTCTCGACTTCACTGCACCCTGTTCCAATTCCAACCTAACTCCTTCCGAACGCTCTGCTGTCCGCTCCTTCCGCACCAGTCCCAACCTCACTATAAATCCTGCTGATAAGGGGGGAGCTGTTGTTGTCTGGCGTACTGACCTCTACCTGGCCGAGGGACATCGACAACTCTCTGATACCTCCTCTTATTTACCCCTTGATCATGATCCCACTAAGGATCACCAGGCCATTGTCTCCTATACCATCACCAACCTTATCAGCTCTGAGGATCTCCCATCCACTGCCACCAACCTCATAGTTTCCACACCCTGCACTTCCCGTTTCTACCTCCTACCCAAGATCCACAAACCTGCCTGTCCAGGTAGACCTATTCTCTCAGCTTGCTCCTGCCCCACTGAACTCATTTCTGCATACCTTGACACTGTCTTATCACCCCTTGTTCAATCTCTTTCCACCTATGTTTGTGACACTACTCATGCTTTGAATTTTTTCAATGATTTTAAGTTCCCTGGCCCCCACCGCCTTATTTTCACCATGGACGTCCAGTCCCTATATACCTCCATACCCCACCCGGACGGTCTCGAAGCTCTTCACTTCTTTTTGGATTCCAGACCTAAGCAATTCCCGTCTACCACCACTCTCCTCCATCTAGCGGAATTAGTTCTTACTCTCAATAATTTCTCCTTTGGCTCCTCCCACTTCCTCCAAACCAAGGGTGTAGCCATGGGCACCTGTATGGTCCCAGCTATGCCTGCCTTTTTGTTGGCTTTGTGGAACAGTCCATGTTCCAAGTCTATACGGGTATCCATCCCCCTCTTTTCCTTCACTACATCGACGACTACATTGGCGCGGCCTCCTGCACGCATGCTGAGCTCGTTGACTTCATTAACTTTGTTTCCAACTTTCACCCTGCCCTCAAATTTACCTGGTCCATTTCCGACAACTCCCTCCCCCTTCTTGAGCTTTCTGTCTCCATCTCTGGAGACGGCTTATCTACTGATATCTACTATAAGCCGACAGACTCTCACAGCTACCTGGACTATTCCTCTTCCCACTCTGTCTCTTGCAAAAATGCTATCCCCTTCTCACAATTCCTCCGTCTCCGCCGCATCTGCTCTCAGATGTGGCTTTTCATTCCAGGACGAAGATGTCTTCCTTTTTTAAACAAAGGGGCTTCCCTTCTTCCACCAACAACTCTGCTCTCAAACGCATCTCTCCCATTTTCCACACATCTGCCCCCACCCCATCCGCCCACCACCCCACTCGGGATAGGGCTCCCCTTGTCTTCACCTACCACCCCACCAGCCTCCAGCTCCAACGTATAATTCTCCGTAACTTCTGCCACCTCCAAAGGGATCCCACTACCAAGCACATCTTTCCCTACCCCCCTCTTTCTGCTTTCCGCAGTGATCGCTCCCTAAGCGACTCCCTTGTCCACTCGTCCCCCCATCCCTTCCCACCGATCCCCCTCCTGGCACTTATCCTTGTAAGCAGAACAAGTGCTACACCTGCCCTTACACTTCCTCCCTCACCACCATTCAGGGCCCCAGACAGTCCTTCCAGGTGAGGCGACACTTCACCTGTGAGTCGGCTGGTGTGGTATACTGCGTCCGGTGCTCCCGGTGTGGCCTTTTATATATTGGTGAGACCCGACGGACTGGGAGACCGTTTTGCTGAACACCTACGCTTGGTCCACCAGAGAAAGCAGGATCTCCCAGTGGCGACACATTTTAAATCCACGTCCCATTACCACTCTGATATGTCTATCCATGGCCTCCTCTATTGCCAATATGAATCCAAACTCAAGTTGGAGGAACAACACCTTATATACCGGCTGGGTAGCCTCCAACCTGATGGCATGAACATTGACTTCTCTAACTTCCGTTAATGCCCCTCATCCCCTTCTTACCCCATCTCTGACATATTTAGTAGTTTGCCTGTTCTCCATCTCCCTCTGGTGCTCCCTCCTCCCTTTTTCTCCTGAGGCCTCCCGTCCCATGATCCTTTTCCTTCTCCAGCTCGGTATCACTTTCGCCGATCACCTTTCCAGCTCTTAGCTTCATCCCACCCCCTCCGGTCTTCTCCTATCATTTCACATTTCCCCCTCCCCCCCACTACTTTCAAATCTCTTACTATCTTTCCTTTCGGTTAGTCCTGACGAAGGGTCTCGGCCCGAAATGTCGACAGTGCTTCTCCTTATAGATGCTGCCTAGCATGCTGTGTTCCACCAGTATTTTGTGTGTGTTGTTTGAATTTCCAGCATCTGTAGATTTCCTCGTGTTTGCTCATTAAATTATAGGAAGTGCTTTGCAAATACCCGAGGAGCTCGGTCTGTCCCTCCCCGGCCCCATGACAAGGTAAACAGGCAGAATGATTTTGCCATGGTAGAAATATCAAATATGAGAAGGCGCAGCTTTAAAATGACAGGGTGAGAATTTAAAGGGGGATGTTAGGGCAGGTAAGATTTCTGTTTCCGTACAGAGAGTGGTGAGGGCTGGGTTTGGGCTGCCATGGGGAGTGGTGGAAGCAGATATGATAATGACATTTAACAGGGTTTTAGATAAACACATGAATATTCAGAGAATTGAAGCACATGAATTATACGCAGGCTGAAGAGATTTAGTTTCATTTGACATCGTGTTCAGCACAGACATCATGGGAAGAAGGGCCTGTTCCTGTGCTGTACTGTTCTGCGTTCTCGGTGAGCCTCAGTGACGGGGGAGTCTTTAGCCGGGGTCACAGACAGGTGTATCTGTGGCAAGGAGAGAGACTGCAGGATGGTGCATTACCTCCCTGGTACCAGGGCCAAGGATGTAACTGAACAAGTACAGGCCATTCTGAAAGGGCAGGGTGAGCAGCCAGAGGTCGTGTCCATATTGGTTCTAACAAAAGAGACAGAGTCCTGCAAAGAGACTGAGGGAGTTGGGGAAAAATTTAAGTAGAAACTCTGTGGTGAGGAGGGGGGCAATCCCAGTGTCACCTGCTAGCGAGGGAAGAAATAAGAAGGTGGTGGCTAACAAGCTGGTGCAGGACGGAGGATTTTTGTTACATGGATCATTGGGCTCTCTTTCAGGAGAGGAGATGGGAAGAGTGAAAGGTCAGTAGCGGCATTGACGGATGTGGATTAACACAGAAAGTAAGTCCAAATGGGAAATTAGAGTGTCTCAGTAGCACTACAAGTGCACAGATAAACACATTAGAAGTAAGAGAAAGAATAAAAAGTAAGTTACCTCCAACAGTCTAACATGGGGGGGGGTCATCACTTCCCCGGCTACATGTTGACTCATTACAGAGCCTAATGGCCCAGTGTAAGGATGACTTCATACAGCGCTCCTCGGAGCAGCACAGTTGTCTTAGTCTGTTACTGAAGATGCTCCTCTGTTCAGCCAAGGAGGCATGCAGAGGGTGAGAAACATTGTCCAGTCCGTAGGGTCCTTTGTTCTACCACGGCCTCCAGTGTGTCCAGTTTGACTCCTATAGTAGAGCCAGCCTTTCTAATCAGTTTATTCTCAGAAGGCATCACCCGTGTTGATGCCATTTGCCCAGTACACCACTGCATAGTTAATGAGCACAGTGGCACCGAGGGGCTGAAGTGTGTTTGTATCAGTGCCGGGTGTGGAACAGTTAATGCAGACGTACTTAGAGCCTGGATTAGTACATGGCACAGTGATTCATCCATACAGAGAAGGGCAGGACTGGTAGCTAACCATTCCAGGATTCAGATTCAGACAGTCCAGAGGGAGCTGAATGAGGCTGGGGGAGCTGTACTGCTGATCAGGCAGAATGTCACAAATTCAAGGTCATCCCGGAGGCTCATCCAGTGAGACAATGTGGGTGGAACTCAGGAATGAGAAAGGTGCAATCGCAGTGATGGGATTATACTGTAGCCAGTGAGCCAATAGCCAGTGAGAGAGAGGAACAGATATGTCAGCAGGTTATGCGCTGATGTAAAAACAACAGAGTAGTTTTGCTGAGTGATTAATCTCCCCAGAGTGACTGGGACTCCCTTACCACCTGAGGCTTGGATGTGGCATTATGTGTGTTCAGGAAGGTTTCCTGAAACAGTGTGTGGTCCACCAGGGAGGGAGACATTCTTGACTTCACCTTGGGAAATATGAGACTCACCACAGTGGTGGCGGGGAAACCAGTGTTCAAAGAGGAATTAGACAGGTCCTTCAGAGAAAATAACCTGCAGAGCTGTGGGGACAGAGTGGGGAATGGGACTGTGGAAATGTTGTAGCAGGAGTTGATATAAACTTGATGGGTCAGAGTCTAGATCATCCCAGAAGGATCCTGTGACTAATAATAGTCTGAAAAAATTATTCTGGTCTCCAGTGAATTTTCTAAGCTCCAGGGTGGACAAGATCAATTGTGTAATAAGGACACACTTCTGTAAAAACACTGACACTGTATTCCAAGCACACTGAGCTGCCAGAGCACAGCACCAGCCAGTGAGGACACAGACCAGTACAACACCCGGCTCTCTACTACAGAGTTCAAAGCTGAAAGTAAATGTAATATCAAAATACATTTCTGTCACCATAAGCAACCCTGAGATTATTTTTCTTGTGGGCATACTGCTGGTTTGTTAGAGCAGTTGGGGAGAGTTTAAACTAATTTGGCAGGGGAGTGGGAACTGGTGTGAAATGACTTAGGCAGGGACAGATGGTAAAACTGCAAAGATAGCGTGCAGTCACACTGTCAGGAAGGGCAGGCAGATGACAGGACATAACTGCAGCCAGCAGGGTGAGTATCAGTGCAGGAGGGATGCAGACTCAGTAAGGGTAGCAAATGCAGTACTCAGTGGTTTTTCTCAATGCACAGAGTATAAGAAATAAGGTGGATAATCTTATTGCCCTATTATGGATTGTCATGTATAATGTGACCATCACTGAATCACAGCTGAAGAATATTTGTAGTTGGGAGCTAAATGCCCAAGTTTTTCTTTCCAATATCATTATTAGTTTCTATATAGAAGAATACAGAGTATAAGAAAGTGTATATAAAAGGTCAAAAAGGATTTTTAAAAAACTAAATTCATCTGTCCATAACAACAATCTCATTACCCCATATTCATGTAAGTTAATCAATATTTATATTGAAATATACTAATTTATTACAAAAAGAAAGAATCTAACCCCTACCAGGACCGAAGCTGTTCATTAAGGAATAAAGGTGGTAAAATACCTTCTCATATAATAAAAAATAATAATAGCCAACATCTGAGTTTAAACAACGAATTGAAGGTTTTGAAAATAATTCAGAAAAGATCCCCACAATGTTTGAAAGTCTTGACGAGATTTTGGCTTTCTTTGTTTTATGGCAGCCTGTTTGAAACAAACCTCAAAGTTGTAGAATGTATACGTACTTTGATAATAAATCTACTTTGAATTTTGGTTCAAAATCCTGATGGTTGAGGGATAAAATAAGGACAAAAATTTAACAAAACTCAAAACTGATGCTCTTTTAATTACAGGACAGAATACAGAAGAGTAGAAACTGACAAATATTCTTCCCCTTTTTAAGAACTGCAATAGGGACCTGCTGAATCTTGCATTTATAGGCATCTGTTAGTCTTGTGAGACCATTGATTTGCGCCTTGAAAGGTTTTTCCAGGACACAGGCCTGGGCAGGGTTGTATGGGAGACCGGCAGTTGCCCAAGCTGCAAGCCTTCCCCTCTCCACGCCATCGATGTCCCAAGGGAAGGGCACTAGGACCCAAGCAGCTTGGTACCGGTGTCGTCGCAGAGCAATGTGTTGTTAAGTGCTTTGCTCAAGGACACAACGCGCTGCCTCAGCTGAGGATCGAACCAGTGACCTTCAGATCACTAGACCTGATGCCTTATACACTAGGCCACGCACCAACACATCTTCCATTAGTGGTAGGGATATTATTGGCAAAGATTTTTAACACTGGGATCAACTTGTACCTGAGAAAGCATAAACACTTTCAAAGTAGCCAATATCACTTTTCAAGTCTTGCAAACTTGGTCGAACGTTTTAAGTGACAAATTCCATTGATGAGAGCTGGGTAGTGGGTACAGGACACAAGGACTTTGGCAAAGCTTTCAACAAGCGTCCCCATGGTGGGCTGATCCGGAGCATAGAGCCACGTGGGCTGAACACAAACTTGGTATAATACATTCTAAATGTAGCTTGGTCAGAGAACACAGGGGAACAGAGGGATGCGATGCTGAACGGAGACCTGTGAACAGTGGTGCCCTACAAGGATCAGTGCTGGGAACTCTGCTCTTTGTGAAATGATCTGGACCAAAACGAAGGAGGGCTGATTTGTAGTTCTGCAGAGACACACAAACTGGTGCAGTTGCTTATAGAGGGGAAAGTTGTCAAAGGATTCAGCAGAACATAGACCTGCTGGAAATGCGGGCAGAGAAATGGGAGATAGGTCGGTGTACTCTGGGAAGTCAAATGCCAGAGGATTTCTTTGGAATTCCTCTTCTTGTTGAAGCAGCTGGAATCACAGTTACGGCAGTGACATGCTCCACCACAGGATGTGGGAGGTCAGGGAGTCAGTCAGTGTCCCTGATAACTTCACATGTCAGAAGTGCTCCAGTTGCAGCTCCTGACTGACTGTGTTAAGGAAATGGATGGACCGAGAGTTTCCATGATGCTGAGACCGGGGATTCAGTGAGTGGGTCACACTTGACGTCAGGCTGCAGACTGTTGTGTGACCACCACGATGGAAAGGGGAAGAGACAGACAGAGTAATGTCTCCCTGTGGCCGTGACCCTCAGCAACAAGTACACTCCTTTGGATACCCCTGGGATGACGAACCAGAGACAGCAGCCCGTCAGGTCGGTGGTACTGAGACCCCAGACCGATGCTCCGCGGGAGGAAAGGTCAAGCAGAGCAGTGATGACAGCAGACTCACAGTACAGGGGATGTGCAGGAGATTTTGTGGCAGCAACAGAGATGACATGATGGTGTGTCGCCTCTTGGGTACTGGGGTCAGGTTCGTCTCAGATGTGCAGGATTTCCTAAAGATAAACTTGCCAGTCGAGTCAGTGGTAAGGAAACCAAATGTCGGCATTCATTCTGAGAGGACTACAATACAAAAGCAAGGATATAAGCATTGGTCCGATCACACTTGGAGTATTGTGAACTGTTTTGGGCCCCTTATCTAAAAAGCTACATGCTCGCATCAGAGAGGGTCCAGAGGAAGTTCACAAAAATGATCCTGGCAATAAAAGGGTTAATGCACGAGGATTGTTTGATAGCTCTGGGCCTGTACTCTCTGGACTTTAGAAGAATGAGGGAATCTCATTGAAACCAATCAAATATTGAAAGGCCTAGAATGGACTGGGGAGGGTGTTTCTGATAGTGGGGCCGTCCAGGACCACAGGGCACAGCCTCACAATACTAGGACATACTGTTAGAACAAAGTTAAGGAATTATTTTCTGAGTAAAGGACAGTGAATCTGTCCTGCCTATGTCAGGATGTTGTTCACTGACTAGAGCTCAGTGTTTAACATCACCATTCCCACAGACCTGATCAATAATCTACTGAACCTGGTCCCTCTGCAATTGGATTCTTGACTTCCTAACTGGGAAACCATAATCCGTGCGAATTAATGGAGACGGGCTAACCCCTATTGACATCAATGGATCTGGGGTTGAGAGGGTGAACAGCTTTAAGTTCCTCTGCATCAATATACCTGAGGATCTCACGTGGTCTTCACGTACCTGCTTTGTGGTGAAAATGGCACAGCAGCGCCTCTTTCACATCAAACGGTTGAACTTCCTGGTGCTGGATGCATTGCTGTTTTCCACCTGTATTAATGATCTGGATGAGAATGTGGTAAACTGGATCAGCAAGTTTGCAGATGACACCAAGATTAGGGATGCAGTGGACAGTGAGGAATACTAGCAAATCTTGATCTGGGATGTGGACCAGCTGGAAAAATGGCAGATGGAATTTAATGCACACAAGTATGAGGTGTCTGCAACATAAATTTAACAAGAGAAATGTGTGATTTAAAGAGGACCTGAGGTCCTCTCTCATCTGAAGGTAGTTACAATCGGGAACACACTGCCTGTGGGGGTGGTGCAGGCTGGTATTTAAGGACCATCTGACTGAGCATTTGAATCACCAAGGCAGGGTAGAAGACAGACCAAGTGCTAGTTTTTTTTAGTTTTTTCATTTGGGCTGATTTTAAACTACAAAAATGTCTGCTCTGTCGTCACTTCCAGGTCCGCCCCTTATTTTTGTTCCTCTTCCGGGTGCATGAGTTCATAATTCGGTTAACCCTTTATATACCAAAGGGTTGATTTCAGAAATATGGCTCAGACTATTAATTTTGTCTCTCGGAATACTAATGGCTTAAACCAGGGGTGTCAAACTCATTTTAGGTCACGGGCCGGATTGAGCAAAATGCAACTTCATGCGGGCCGGATCAGTCGGACGCGTGCAAACGCAGCTTTCGTTGCCTCCGTTTTTTCAGCCTGCTCTCATGTGTCTCAGTCTCTGCTATAACTACAAAGTGTTTCACTTTACAAATTCCGTTTCTTATGAAGACTGCCGAGCAAGACTGCTGAATAAACACTAAAACCCCTGAAAACCTGGTACCTGAATAAACTCAGCATTAACCATATCATACGCCATAGGCGCTTCGATTACTGGGGCCAGCTTTAATAGTAATTAGATATTATCTCGCGGGCCAAAGATAATTCCACCGCGTGCCGAATTTGGCCCGCGGGCCTTGAGTTTGACATATATGGCTTAAACCATCCGATTAAACGAAAAAAGATTTTCAAAGTATTCCAAAGACTTAATGCTAATATTATTTTTGTACAAGAAACTCATGTGAGGAAAGAGGATAATTATCGCTTTTTTAGGTTTTGGAGGGCTCAACAGTATCATTCAAATTCGAATGCCAAAGTAAAGGGAGTTTCAATTTTTATTGACTCCTCTATTGCATTTGTCCAACATGATATCTTTTCGGATCTGAATGGTAGATTGTTGTTAATTACTGGCTTACTTTTTAACAAAAAGGTTGCTATGGTTAATGTTTATGCTCCAAATGTGGATTGTCCCGATTTTTTTAAGTCCTTATTTACTTCTTTACCTAATCTAAATGAATATAAGTTAATAATGGGTGGTGACTTTAATTGTTGTTTAAATCCTTTGATGGACAAATCTATATCTACTCAGACTTTACCTAATAAGTCGGCCACTTGTATTAACACTTTTTTGACTGATAATGGAATTTTTGATATTTGGAGATTTCGGCATTCTAAGGACAAAGTGTTTTCATTTTTCTCACATGTTTATCATTCCTACTCGAGAATTGATTATTTTTTTATTGACTCTTGTTTTTTTCCATCGGTAATCGGTTGTAATTATGATATTATAGCCATCTCTGACCATGCTCCATTAAAACTTTCTATTAAATTTACGGATACAGCTTCTAGTGCTAGACAATGGCGATTTGATTCTACCTTATTGCAAGATCCGGATTTTATTAAATTTATGAAGGAACAGATCGATTTCTTCTTTTCAACTAATTCCACGGATGATATTTCTTGCGGAACACTTTGGGACACTTTTAAAGCATATATACGTGGACAGATTATCTTCTATTCTGTTGGTCTGAGAAAACGCATTAAGATGAAAACTCTTTTATTGGTTGATAAAATTAAAGAGATTGACAAGAAATATTCGATTACTCCTAGCAAGGAGCTTTACAAACAAAGGGTTGAACTTCAAACGGAACATAGTTTATTACTTACATCTTTGATTGAAAATCAATTAATGAAAACCAGATCTGATTTTTATATACATAGTGATAAATCGGGTAAACAGTTAGCTAGTCAATTGAAGAATGCTTTGGTTAAATGTCAAATTACTAAGATCCGTTAGCAGAATGGGGATCTGACAGTTAACCATGATGAGATAAATAAATCATTTCAAGATTTTTATACCTCCCTGTATCATTCCGAATTCCCTAATGATCGTAATACCATGTGTGATTTTCTTGGGAAATTGAATTTTCCAAAATTATCATCAGATGATTTTTCAATATTAGATACTCCGATTACGGATGCAGAAATTAAAGGGGTTATTTCCTCCATGAATTCTGGGAAAGCACCAGGTCCAGATGGGTATACAGTAGAATTTTTAAAATGTTTTTCCGCTACTCTTTCTCCTTGGTTATGCAGGGTTTTTGAAGAAGCAATTAGATTGGGCAATCTGCCACAATCTTTTTATAGAGCTTCCATTTCTTTAATACAGAAGAAAGATAAAGACCTATAGACCAATATCTTTATTGAATGTAGATTCTAAGATCTTTTCCAAGTTACTGGCATCCAGGCTGGAGAAGGTATTACCCCAAATTATTTCGGAAGATCAAACCGGTTTTATTAAAAATCGCTATTCATTTTTCAATGTTAGATTATTGAATATTGTTTATACTCCTTCACATAGCACTTCAGAATGTGTTATTTCATTAGATGCGGAGAAAGCATTTGATAGAGTTGAATGGCCATACTTATTTTATGTGCTTGAGAAGTTTAATTTTAGTCCGACATTCATTTCCTGGATTAAACTGACATATCATACTCCAGTAGCCTCGGTGCTTACTAACAACCTAAGATCTCCCTTTTTTTGTTTATTTCGGGGTACTAGACAAGGTTGTCCTCTTAGTCCATTATTATTTGATATTGCTTTAGAACTCTTGGCAATTGCTATCAGAGAATCACAGAACATTATTGGCATTAATCGTGGGACAGATATACATAAGTTATCATTATATGCAGATAATTTATTATTATTTATTTCTGATCCTGAGAAATCCATTCCTGCAGTTTTATCATTGTTGGTTCAATTTAGTGATTTTTCCAGGTATAAATTAAATCTTAATAAGAGTGAATTGTTTCCTTTAAATAGACAGGTTCCAATTTATGGAAATTTACCTTTTAAATTAGTTAATGACTCTTTTATTTACTTAGGGATTAAAATCACAAAAAACTATAAAGACATATTTAAGGTTAATTTTTTACCCTTAATTGATCAAATTAAATGTTTGTTTACTAAATGGTCACCACTATCTTTATCTCTGATAGGTCGGATTAATGCTATTAAGATGGTTATTTTACCCAAGTTTTTATATATATTTCAAGCGGTACCAATTTTTATTCCGAAATCTTTTTTTGCTAATGTTGATTCAAAAATTTCCTCATATATATGGCAGAATAAAAATCCTAGGTTAGGTAAAATATATTTACAGAAGGCAAAGAAGGAAGGTGGATTGGCATTGCCTAATTTTAGATTTTATTATTGGGCAGTTAATATCCGATATTTGATATGTTGGTTAAAGGATTGGGATATATCTTTTAGCCCTCATTGGGTGAATTTGGAAATTAAATTGGTACAAGGATTTTCATTGGGTTCTATTTTAGGGACTTCTCTTCGCTTTGCTCTTTCTAAATTACCGAAACGAATTGACAACCCGATAGTTAAACATACTTTACGTATATGGTTTCAATTTCGGAATTTTTTTGGGTTGACTCAGTTTGTTTTAAATATTCCTATTGTATCCAATTGCTTTTTTTATCCTTCTATTATAGACCAAGCTTATTCAGCTTGGAAGACTAAAGGATTATTACGATTTTCCGATTTATTTTTGGATAATTGTTTTATGTCTTTTGAGCAATTATCTAATAAATATAATTTGCCTAGATTTCATTTTTTTTTTTAGATATTTACAGATTAGGAATTTCTTAAATACTGTACTTCCTACTTTTCCAAATTTTGTGTCTTCAGGTATTTTGGAGAATTTGTTTGAACTAAATCCTTTTCAGAAAGGGCTAATATCAAAACTTTACAATATAATTATGAAGATACGTTCAGAGCCCTTATATAAGACTAAAAATGATTGGGAAAGAGAACTTAACCTTACTATCCCTATTGAGAATTGGGATAAAATTCTTCAATTAGTTAATACATCATCTATATGTGCTCAACATTCATTAATACAGTTTAAAGTTGTGCACAGGGCTCATATGTCCAAGGATAAATTGGCTCGTTTTTATTCCTATATAAATCCTATTTGTGACAGATGTCATTCTGAGATAGCGTCTTTAACTCATATGTTTTGGTTCTGTCCTTTTTTGAAAAAATATTGGAAAGATATTTTTGATATTATTTCTGCGGTATTGAACATTGATTTACAACCTCATCCTATTACTGCAATTTTTGGTTTACCAATGATGGACTCACTCCATTTATCCTCTTCCGCTTGTCGAATGATTGCATTTCTTACATTAATGGCTAGAAGATCTATTTTATTGAATTGGAAAGAAATTAATCCTCCTACCGTATTTCATTGGTTTTCTCAAACTATGTTATGTTTAAATTTAGAAAAAAATAGGCGTTGTATTTGATACTTCTATTAAATTTGAAAAGATATGGAGACCATTTATTCAATATTTTCATATGATGTAATATGACCCTGTTCCAAGCCTATTTGTTTTTCCAGTTTTGATTGTATATATGTTGAGAGGATCGGAGTTGACGACACTGATGATTTTCTATTGTTGTGAGATATTATAAACAGCCCTTTTTTTCTATTTTTTCTTTTTCTCTTTCTTCTTTTTTTGTTTTTTTCTCTATTAGCTATTAGATTATTAGATTAGTTTTTTTGCATATTTTTTTCTGTTTTCTGTTTTTAAAAAAATATATATTATGATATACCTAGGTTTGAATTGTTTATTTGTATATTGTATCGTTCATGATTTGGGAATACTCATTTATACTGTAATCATTGCTTATGTATTCTCTCATGTTTAGTTGGAAAGTGTATGTTTGTAATCCCATTATCTATGTATCATTTTATTTTGTTGATATTAATAACAATAATAAAAAGATTGAAAAAGAAAGAAAGGTTTGGGCAGCCATGACGATGACAAGCCGGCCAGTGAGTGCTGTGGCCCCGCCCCTAGATTCCAAGATCTATCCCGCATGCGCGGTCACTCGCAGCATGTCGAGAGAGGCAGCTGAGAGCGAGAGCAGTTTAAATCTGGCCAGTTTCGATTTGGCCGAGACGTTTTTACCGACCCTGTACCACGAGTGTTTAGAAGGTGGTAAAATGAAGAGTAGTAAAGTGAAAGAGGGTAAGGGAGAGGAGGTAGATATTCCCTTAGCGAGGAGAAAGGTTCTAGAGACAGAAAATAAAGATGAGGAACCGTTAGAGCGGTTAAGAGGTCCAGAGTTGGACAGGGATGATCTGTCTGGTTTGGCAGAACTGTTTGAAGAAGATGAAAATTCTAAAGGTGTTCCCGATAATGAAATGAGGGCAATCCTAGATGAAAAGGGTGCCCTTGCCTTGAAGAGGTCTGCTGGGTTGGCAGATGAGGTTGTTTCAGCCCGCGGGGTTGAGTTTACTCCGGAAGGGAGTTGCCCAGAGAGTAACTGGGAGGATCGGGGGAATTTAGAATTTGAAAAGGGTACGGGTATTGAAAGCCTGGAAGAGGCCAATGTCCCATTTGAGTGTGTCCAAGATGGGGATGCAGGTGGCACTGAACCTAGTAACGGAGCTCAGAAAAAGTCTGAGGTATTGGATTCAGTTGAACGAGACGGCCGTCCTTGTGGGTCAGATAGACTTGGTTCAGTGAAGAAAGGGTTAACCTTGATAATAGTGGGAAGTGAGAGTTCCCAGGTGTTTGTGCCGGAAGGTGTGTTAAAAGTTAATGCGGAGCTCAAAAATGGGGAGATAAATATTATTATTGAAGGAAACGGGAAATCTGTAGTTCCCAGATCGAATGAAGAAATTTTAAACCCTGCAGATGGCTTACAGATTAAGCCGGGAGATGACGGGGCCCCCCGTACTATTGTTATTTCAGAGTGTGGTGTGAAAAGGCAGAATTTGAAATGCTGCTTGAACAAAGAGTTCGACCTGAAAACACATAGCCTGAAGGGTCCTGACGAGAGGGCTAGCCTCCTGTGTAAAATTAAAGAATTGGGTGGAAATTCAGAAGGTGGTCTAAGTTTGGGACACGGTGTTGATAAAATAATTCCTATGGAAAAAGCGGGCGAGAGTTTATTTCGCCAAAATACCCAGGCTCCCCACGTGGGAACTAACCGGAAAAGAGGCGACGGTTAATGGGGACGCCATTTTTAAATAGCAAAGCCGGTTGTACGGGATTTCGACAAAGCATGTGAATAATAAAGACAAACCCCATGGAAGCCTGCCTGTTAAGTTTGAAAACGACCGAAAGATTAGTATTTACATAAACTTTTGTAAATGCACGTAAGCTAAGATCACACCTCCTTAGTTTTGTTGCTGAGGGGAGGAAATATAAATAGGTGGTTATTAGATTGAAGTCTGATGCTACAAGACTTTAGTAAGGTACGAGACGTTAAGATATTAAAGGAAGTGACACTGGAATCATTAACTGTTTAGATGCTGAATTGGATGTATAACTGTATTACTCTGTAGTGAAAAGGAAAAGCTTTTGTATTGTGTTAGATTCCACAATCCTGTAAGACTCTGTACTACTTCGTTTTAACCGCTGGTAAAAACGCGTTGAAGAAAGGGGGTGTTATGCCTGCAGCCCCCTCCTTTGTGAGAATCGCAGGATCACTGTTGGGTTGGGTCAGGGGGCCCAGAAAATGAGAGAGAGACGTGCGGAATGTCTCGTTCCCACGGCGATGTAAAGCTATGGGACATGGCCATTGTCTCTGGAAGGCGAATTTGTGGATTGGAGACTATGCTACGTGAACGCCCTCAGGCAAAGTGGGCTGGTTGAGGGAGGGATTGCATCACCCCCAACCTGATTGACATCTGCGGCCCTGCGAGTCAGGATAAAAGAGGGTCTGTGGGAACAGCCCCTCAGACGCACCAGAAGAAACGCTAGCGATCCCATAATAGCGAAAGCCGGTGGAAGGCCACGTGCGTCCGCTTCCATTTGCCCGGAATCGGTGACCTTTGCCACGGAAAAACGGTTTTTAGCTAATAACGGGGAACTCAACTCTCAACGACTCTCGAAGGATTGACATCATAAACGGAATGGGCAAGTTTTAACCCGTCTCTATCCCTCTCCAACAATTGCCACACAGGGTCCCCAACGGCTGCAGCCTGTATGAACCGAACGAACTATATATCTCCATCGGACAATTCATTATCCCCTAGACAACGATACAGCTTATTTCTTATTGATTATTATTATACCCGCGCTTTTAGATTTAGTATTGACGACATATATTATCTGTGTGTTTGCATTGATATTATTTTTGTATATTTCTATCAATAAATACTGTTAAAAATAGTACCATCAGACTTCAACGGACCTCTCTATCTTTGCTGGTAAGTGACCCAGTTTCGGGCTACGTAACACCGCCCAAACAATAAAAAACGATACCCATTTGAAAACCTCCCACCAATAGCAAACTTACTGAGTCTAATCAAAAGCCTTTCCCTCCATAGGATATCATAAATTGTTTCAATGTCCAAAAACACTGCAACTACTGATTCTTTCAGCGTAAAATGATTTCCAAATATCATTCCCTGTAGTACAGGGGCATCATAGATCTCCCTTTACGAAACCCACATTGGGAGTGATGAAGTAATTCTCTCCTCTCCAAAACAATCATCAGCCTAATTGCTGCCATTTTTGTCATTATTTTACACAGTGAAGATGTGACAGCAACAGGGCTGTCACATCTGGACAGCATCGGATCCTTCCCAGATTTTACAATTGACTTCACCACAGACCTCTTCCAGTCTCCTGCAAACATTCCTTGCTTCCAGACCTTCTTATAAAACTCAAGCAACTTCTTTTAGGCTGCCTCAGGGAGATACTGGAGTATATGATAGCTTCCCATATCCTGTCCTGGGCTGTAGTACTTGTCCTATTGACAGCAAGTTTCAATTCAGCAAACGTAAAGTTATCATCCATGGCAATCTCAAACGCCTCTTGTTTGTCAAAAATCTTCCCACAGTTCATCAAAATACACTCTCATTTCTTAATATACTCATCCCCTAAATTGTCTGGTCTGTGTCTCTTTATAAATGTATTTTGCAGAAATTCTGCCTTTTCTTTGTCTATTGCAGCCAAATTTCCATTTTCCACCAATACTGGAATCTGGTTATAACCTCTGACACCATTCATTTTCTTCAGCATTCTCCACACCACTCCCAGGCCAGTTTCCTTCCCAATTGTTCAGTAAAATCCCTTCCAAGCTGCTTTTTCAGCATTCCTAATAACTCTCCTTGCTATTGCTCTTCTCCTCACAAATGCTTCAGCAAAGCTTCTTGCGTTGACCTGCGTGGCAAAACACAAAACGCCCCTCTCCAGTCTCTGATGGCCTCTGATCATTCCTGTGTCCAACAAGGAATATGTTCTTACCAGCTCTGCTGGACAACTGCTTGATGGGCAGGTCCACACAATCCAGAAATTACACTCTGTTAGTCTTCTTGCATGGTACTGCCTAGAGACAATTGATCAAATTATTTCTCACACCCAAAAGAATTTTCCCGTTTCCTCTCTTAAAACAACTTTTAGTACCACGACTCAATTTTGATACCTCCATGTGGATAAAATAATTCAATAATTGTGCATTCATTGTTTTTTGGAGAAGGCAGAATTCTTTACAATAAACCTTCACAATGGTAACACCCCTCCCCCACTGCTCTGTGTTTAGCCCACGAACTCATAACCCGGAATATTAAACTATAAATGTGATTGCAACAAGTTTCTGGTACACAGATAACACCCAAGGGAACACCAAAACTGATTCTTAAAATTCCTCTCCGTTGAATAAGATACTTCATGCATTCCAATGAAAAACTGTAATTTGATTGGAAAATATCAATGTCTAGCACCCTGTGTAGAATTATCTTCCACCACCAGCCCATTCCCTCTATAATCATCCCCCAATTACCCTCCACCACCAGCCCATTCCCTCTACAATCATCCCCCAATTACCCTCCACCAGCCCATTCCCTCTACTATCATTCCCCAATTACCCTCCACCACCAGCCCATTCCCTCTACTATCATTCCCCAATTACCCTCCACCACCAGCCCATTCCCTCTACTATCATTCCAATTACCCTCCACCACCAGCCCATTCCCTCTACTATCATCCCCCAATTACCCTCCACCACCAGCCCATTCCCTCTACTATCATCCCCCAATTACCCTCCACCACCAGCCCATTCCCTCTACTATCATCCTCCAATTACCCTCCACCACCAGCCCATTCCCTCTACTATCATCCTCCAATTACCCTCCACCACCAGCCCATTCCCTCTGCTATCATCCTCCAATTACACTCCACCACCAGCCCATTCCCTCTGCTAACATCCGCCAATTACCCTCCACCACCAGCCTATTCCCTCTACTATCATCCCCAATTACCCTCCACCACCAGCCCATTCCCTCTACTATCATCCCCAATTACCCTCCACCGCCAGCCCATTCCCTCTGCTAACATCCGCCAATTACCCTCCACCACCAGCCTATTCCCTCTACTATCATCCTCCAATTACCCTCCACCACCAGCCCATTCCCTCTGCTATCATCCTCCAATTATCCTCCACCACCAGCCCATTCCCTCTACTATTATCCTCCAATTACCCTCCACCACCAGCCCATTCCCTCTGCTATCATCCTCCAATTACCCTCCACCACCAGCCCATTCCCAATCACCCTCCAGCAAACTATTTACCAATCACTCTCAACAGGGAGTTTCCCTCTACTATCATTCTCTGAATCTACTCTCTAAAGTACTTCATGCACCTGTTGTGCAGTAATCCCCGCTAATCCCAAATACCTTCATGCCGTATCCGTCACTATTCTGAATCTATCAGATTTCATTCCCACCTACACTGTTCCATTAACCACAGCACGTAGAGCCACAATTTTTTTTTTATTAAATCAACACCTCACTAGATGTCACATCTGCCACATTCCCCTGCACAACTTCTCTCCATCTGAATCCCAGTAGTTGTCTGTAGAAACCCGACATCCATCAGATGTGGACGAATCGCAGCTTCTCTCAGCTTCGGCATGAGAAATGCTGATCGCCGTTTTCACCTTCCGAGCTCCTTGAGCCTTTTGTAAAAACGGACAACCGAAGTAAATCCGCTTCCTCGAGTGTTACGTACGGTCAGTGCTGAGGTGTGGATCAGAAACATGGACCCCGGAGAAAGCTGACATGACAGAATTAATGCTTTTGAAATGTGGTGCTATCGACGACTGTTGGAGATCAGCTGGGTGGAGAAGGTTTCACATGAGAGGGTTTTGTCCGAAGCTGATAGACCACGGATACTGCTGGAGAAGAGCATGAAGGTAAAAGTTGCTTATTCTGGACACGTTACGCGGAGAGATGACATCTTGTCGGACTTGCTAAATGGAAAGGTGGAGGGAAAGAAACGAAGAGGAGGACAAAGAACAACGTGGCTGGATAACATTAAGGATTGGACCAAGCTAGACAAGACTGGGGATGTTGTGGACAAGTGTCGGGACAGAGCGGCGTGGAGGGAAATCGTCCGCCAACTGGGAATTCCAGATGCGACCTAACGAGGACGACGGGCAACCTCGATAAGCAGCTCTCTGAGCATGCGCACAGTTGCAGCATCTCGCCTCAGCACCGACATCGCAATCCGCATATTCCTGTTCACCTCCGCATTTTGCACATCGCTATTTCCCGCCACGAGCAGCAGAAACACGCCCCACCCTTTGGCATTTGAAAACCCGCAACGGTGGAGGGTCAACCCGTCTGACAGATTAACTAATGCAGCCCAAATATACTTTTCAACGGTAGCCATTCACCAGAAAAGCACAACATAACAGGGAAACCCCTTCCCTTTCTCTCCAAGTCTGTAATCTCTTAGCCAAAGCTCTCTCTCTCACACACACACACACACACACACACACACACACACACACACACACACACACACACACACACACACACACACACACACACACACACACACACACACACACACACACACACACACACACACACACACACACACACACACACACACACACCCGAACCTCGTTTTCCCCACCAATGTACTGACAATTTTGCTTCCGTCCAGAGTCTGCATTTTCAGTATTTTCTCCTGTTGTTTCAAATCAGCACACGTAGCCTACTCCCGCTCATTGCTCAGACATATTGCTGACGTTACCAATATCCTTCTGAATACCCTTAGTTAATCTACCGGGATGAAGACGCTTATCACAAAAAAGATATAAAATTAATCATTACCGTGAAATCGACAGCATCTTCTACCCCAATCCTTCTTCCCTTACCGGGCGATCCTCCTCATCCAAACCCGTCCCTCCCGACTCATTATCCTTTTATTTCTTGCCAAAATCCATTCCATTCTATCACTGAACTCCCCATCTGAATTTCCAATCATCGGCTCCTCTCTGTCACATTACAGGTGGTCAAACCGCCAGCACCCGTCACTGTCGCCCCAACACTCTCCGGTTGTCTCCCCCTCCCCCTGTCTCCGGTCTTCCAGAACCCAGTTCCGATTGCCGGGCCGAGGTGTCCCCCGGATCTCACCGGCTCACCTCCTCAATTTACCGCTTCGGGCCCGGGTACTCCCCACTCACGGCTGATTCCAAGGCGCCGCTGCTGATGGGTGAGGGAATGGGACTGCGCATGTCTTCAGCTGTGCACTGTCAATCAGGTCTGGGGGCGGAGCCTCACTGCGCATGCGTTCGAGCAATTCATATGTCCACTTGGATTGTTCTGTGCCAAGTGTCTCAAGTGTCCCTTTGCCTGTCTTCTCCACACAGTCATGCAGACGTACTGAAGGAGACGTGCTCACAGCAACAGCCCCGGTTTAATGTGTTCGGACTGACGGATTCGGGACACTGAGTGTAACTCGGAACGGCGCTTAGATACCGACTCGCTGAGAGTATGTCTGGGGAAAGAGGTTGAACCCAACGGCCCATGTTCTCGGGAAACTCTTCCGTCCCATAGTCTCAATGATAACTTCAACAGGAAGCAGGAAGCAGGAAACGGTGTCCCGATCGCGTGTCTCTCACGTGACGGGCGGGGATTCTAACCACTGTACTAACGAGGAATATACGAGAATATGGAATCTGCCGCACGTTTTCAGGGTACACAGTCACCCTGACGTTTGTGTGTTGAGTGTGGATCTGACGCTTTTCACACATCCCCTTCTCACTGTGTAACTGGAGGGGTGTCGGGATTCTTTAGCGATCCCGTCACTTACTGTGTTCAAGGGCTCCCATCAGCGTGTGGTTTGAAAGGACAATTCCAATCAGGATTTGTTTATCCATTTGGTGATGCGTGAGGTAGGGAAGGATCCCATTAGTAGGGTCTACGACTCATTCAGGACTCGGTTCTAACTCAGTCTCATTCTTGGAGTATGCCCGCTGTGGGTTGCATAACTCCGGTTTGTTGGTGATGGCGACATTAATTTACCGGAACAGGACCTGCAGCAGAGTGAGGAATGTCCCGACAGACAGCAGCTTGGAGACTGATGGAGTCACACGGAACTATGGAAGACGCCTCACCACCTCAAATCCTTTGCAACATCATTGAGCGATGGTGGTATAGTGGTGAGCATAGCTGCCTTCCAAGCAGTTGACCCGGGTTCGATTCCCGGCCATCGCAGGTTGTACAGTTTTAGACTACAGAACAACTAAACCTCTTACATAGACACGGTCTACGCGGAACTCCAAGGGCCGAGTAATGACTCACGCTAATTGACGCTGCGAGTTTAAGATTGGTTCATTAGTTATCATCCACTGTGTCGTGGATCAGAGTTGGAATTAACGTCGCTCAAGAGTTTCCCGTTAAATCCTGTTTTGACTCTATTCCAGATTCAGCAAGAACGGACACTTCACAGGAAGGATTTATAAAGCGTTGCCCGGACGTTGCCTGATCAAAGTGTTTGAGCTTTCATTGGGATGTCAGAGCCTGAGAGGAAACTTGATCGAATTATGAGGTAGAAAATTATGAGAGACATGGGCAACACGAGTGAATCTGCAGATGCTGGAAATGAATAAAAACACAAAATGCTGGCAGAACTCAGCAGGCCAGACAGCATCTATGGGAGGAGGTAGTGACGTGGTCTGCCAGCATTTTGTGTTTTTATGAGAGTCATAGATTGGGCAGAGTCAGAATTGGTTCCCAGGGTAAGGATTTGAAATTCTAGCGGGAATGAATGTAAGGTCGGAGTGGGAGAGAGTTTAAAGAAGATGTGCGGCTCACGTTTTCAGACGGAGTGGGGTGGGTGCTTGGAACGGGCTGCCAGGTTCAGAGACGGAAGGGTGTACGATGTTCTTAGATCGGCACATGAATATGTTAGTGTGCAGCGACATGGATAGAGGCACAAAGAGAAAATCGCAGGTGATGGAAATCCAAGCAACACAGAAAATGTTGGAGGAAGTCAGCAGGCCAGGTAGCACCTGTGGGAAAAATACAGAGGACGTTTCGGGCCGAGTCCCTTCATCCCGGCTGGAGAAAAAAACGACGAGGTATCAGAGCCAGACGGTGGGGAGGGAGGAAGAAACATGAGGTGACAGGTGAATCCGGCGGGGGGGGGGGGGGTGTCTGGTAAATTAAAGACCTGAAACTTTGATTGGTGAGAGAGATACTGGGCTGGATAACAGGGAAGGGGAGAAGGCCATGGAAGAAAGAAAAGAGGGAGGATCACCAGGGGGAGGTGACGGACAGGTAATGGATAAGGTCAGAGATGGAAAAGAGAATGGGGCTTCGTGAAGGGGGGGGGGCATTACCGGACATTTGAGAAATCGATGTTCATGCCATCAGGTTGGAGGCTACCCAGACGGAATATAATGTGTTGCTCTTCCACCCTGGGTGTAGCCTCATCACGACACTACGGGAGGCCATGGGCTAATGGGCTATTTTGTCGGAATTGGAATGGGAAGTGGAATTAAAATGGGTGGCCACTGGGAGATCTGGCTTGTTCTGGTGGACGGAGTGTAAGGTGCTCGCTGAAGTGGACTCCTAATCTGTGTCAGGTCTCACCGATATACAGGAGGCCACACTGGACAAACTGGACATGGTAGATGATCCTGAAAGACTCACAGCTGAGGTGTCCCCTTACTTGGAAGGATTTCTTAGGGCCCTGAATGGTGATGATGGCGGATGTGTAGGGGCACTTGTTTCACTTGCAAGGATGAGTGCCAGGAGAGAGATCAGTGGGAGGGACGAACGCACATGGGATTCACATGGGATCCCTGCAGAAAGTAGAGGGGGGAGGGAAAATGTGTTTCGTGGTGGGATCCCGCCGGAGATGGCGGAAGTTACCGAGAATTGTGTGCTGGAGGCGGAGGCTGTTGGGAGGGGGAGGTAGGTGACCACAAGACGAACCCTATCCTGGTGGAGGGCGCGAGGATGGGGTGAGGGCAGACGTGAGCAAAATGGGAGAGATTCTGTTGAGGGCAGCTTTGAAAAAAAAAATGATATCTCCTTTGCTCTTAAATGAATCTCCTGCGGACACGGAGGAATTGAGAGAAGGGGCTGGCATTTTTACAAGTAACGGGGTGGGGAGAGGTATAGTCCAGGTTGCTGTGGGAGTCTGTGTGGTTATAATAGGCATCAGTAGACAAGCTGTCTGCAGAGAGATCGAGAAAAGGGAGGGAGGTGTCGGATAGGGACCAGGTAAACTTTTGGGCTGGGTGGAAGTTACAAGCAAAGCTGATGAAGTGGACGAGTTCCACGCGGGTGCAGAAAGAACCGGCAATGCTGCCGTTTATGTATGTAGTACAGGAAAAGTGAGGGAGCGATACCAGTGTTGGCTTGGAACAGAGACTGTTCCACGTAACCGACAAACAGGAAAGCACAGCTGGGACCCATGACAGCGTCCGTGGCTACACCGTGTGTTTAAAGGAAGTGGGAGGCCAAGTTCGGCCGGAAGAGGTGAATGGTGGTAGAGGGGAGCTGGCTGGGTTTGTTATACAGATGGAAGCGGAGAGCTTTGAGACCTTCCTGGTGCGGGGGTTGTGGAGTTGCTGGACGTGTATAGGGTTTGGACATTCATAGTGAAAATAAGATGGTCGAGGACCTATGTGGGTTGAAACCAATTAGACTCCAACTGAATGACCAAATTAAATCAAAACCAAGACATTAGACCCGGCAAGTCGGTTAGTTCCAAGGATGTCGCTCGAGGCAACGCACACTTATGCACAAAGAGAAGCGGATCTTACACACTCATAGAACCATAGAACATTACAGCACAGAAACAGGCCTTTTGGCCCTTCGTGGCTGTGCTGAACCATTTTTCTGCCTAGTCCCACTGACCTGCACCTGGGCCATATCCCTCCAAACCCCTCTCATCCATGTACCTGTCCAAGTTTTTCTTAAATATCAAAGTGATCCCGCATTCACCACTTCATCTGGCAGCTCATTCCACACTCCGACCAGTCTCTGTGTGAAGAAGCTCCACCCCCCCATGTTCCCTTTAAACTTTTCCCCCTTCACCCTTAACCCATGACCTCTGTTTTTTTTCTACACTGGCCTCAGTGGAAAAAGCCTGCTTGCATTCACTCTATCTATACCCATCATAATTTTATACACCTCTGTCAAATCACCCCTCATTCTCCCACGCTCCAGGAATAGAGTCCTAACCTATTCAACCTTTCTCTGTAATTCAGTTTCTCAAGTCCCGGCAACATCCTTGTAAACTTTCTTTGCACTCTTTCAACCTTATTAATATCCTTCCTGTAATTAGGTGACCAAAACCGCACACAATACTCCAAATACGGTCCCACCAATGTCTTATACAACCTCACCATTACATTCCAACTCTCATACTCAATACTTTGATTTATAAAGGCCAATGTACCAAAAGCTCTCTTTACACCTCTATCTACTTGTGACGCCACTTTTAGGGAATTATGTATCTGTACTCCCAGATCCCTCTGTTCTACTGCACTCCTCGGTGTCCTACCATTTTCCTGACAGAAAGATATCATGCACCCCGGGTATTATCTGTTTTCCCTTCTTCTATCCGGCTGAAGGTACAAACTCATGGGTAGCTTCAACTCCGCTGTTCTGTCGGTTGAATGGTGTCCGAGTACAATAAGATGGACCCTTGACCTCAGAATCTACCCGTTATGATGCGACACCTGATTATTTACCCGCACTGTGCTTTCTCTGTCGCAGTGACATTTTATTCTGCATTCTGTTATTGCTTAACATTGTTCTCTCTCTTTTCTTTTTACAATATTTTTATTCAGAAGAAAAAAACAAGATTTACATAGTGCAACACATAGATACATCTCAACAAAACTTGTGTACATTCATATATTGTAATAAAATTGATCAAAATGTTATAGTATAAGACATAAAGGTATACCACTCTGTAATCAAAAATTTAAAGATAGGTTATACATCATAAAATATTTTTTTATATAAAAAAAACAGTCAACCCCCTACCAACCCTACTACCAAAGAAAAAAGCTGATGGATGATAATGGATAATTAGAAAAAAAACATATTCGCTTAAGAAGAGAAGATAAAAATATACATAAAAGTCTGTGGACTGTTAAACTTTATAAATTGGAAAAGTAATTTAGGAAAGGTCCCCAGATATCATAAAAAGATTGTTTCGAATTTAAGACTGAGCTGCGGATCTTTTCTAAATTTAAATAAGTCATAATATCACGTAGCCATTGAAGATGTGTAGGAGGGGTAGACTCCATCCATTTAAGCAAGATTGCTCTTCTTGCTAAAAGAGAAGTAAAAACTAAAACCTGTAGGTTAGGAGTATTTAAAGTTATATCTTCATTTGCAATAATACCAAACAAGGCAGTAAGGCATATGTGTCAAACTCAAGGCCCGCGGGCCAAATCCGGCCCGCGGTGGAATTATCTTTGGCCCGCGAGATAATATCTAATTACTATTAAAGCTGGCCCCAGTAATCGAAGCGCCTATGGCGTATGATATGGCTAATGCTGAGTTTATTCAGGTACCAGGTTTTCAGGGTTTTTAGTGTTTATTCGGCAGTCTTCTTCATAAAAAACGGAATTTGTAGAGTGAAACACTTCGTAGTTATAGCAGAGACTGAGACACATGAGAGCAGGCTGAAAAAACGGAGGCAACGAAAGCTGCGTTCGCACGCGTCCGACTGATCCGGTCCACATGAAGCTGCATTTTGCTCAATCTGGCCCGTGACCTAAAATGAGTTTGACACCCCTGCTGAGTAAGGGGATTTGGGTCAAATTGGACCCTATACTTCCCGCCAAAACTTTTCAATTTTAGGGCAAAACCAAAACATATGAATTAAAGAGGCATCAGCAGAGTTGCATTTATTACAAAGTGGAGAAACATTCGGATAAAAACTGTACAGCTTCTATTTAGAAATGTAAGCTCTCTGAACCACTTTAAAGTGTAGAAGAGAATGACGAGTACAGAAGGATGATTTATTAACCCGTTGAAGAATTTTATTCCATCTATCATCAGAAATCTGACAATTTAGGTCATCCTCCCAAGAAATAAAGAGATGGGTGGATTAGCCCTACCCAATTTTAGGTTTTACTATTGGGCTGCCAATATAAGGAATATTACTTTCTGGTCCTATTATATTTATCGTAAAGATTGCCCATCATGGGTCTCCTTAGAAGTTAATTCTGTAAAAAATTCCTCTATTGTCTTTCTTCTTGGATCATACTCTTCTTTTTCAGCAAATGAAATAACAGATAACATAATTGTTAAGCAAACTTTAAGGATTTGGTCTCAATTTAGGACATTTTTTGGTTTAGCGAATTTTTCATTATCATCTCCCATTCTCCTTAATTATTTTTTTTATCCCTTCCATGACTGACTAAGTCTTTAAGGATTGGGATGAACTAGGTATTAAGTGATTTTGGGACCTGTTTATCTCAGGATCTCTTGCTTCATTTGACCAATTGTCAACTAAATTTGCACTCCCAAAAACACATTTTTACAGATACCTTCAAATTAGAGATTTCTTACGTTCCCAATTAACTACTTTTCCTATAGGTCCTGATAAAAATTTACTGGACGATCTTTTAAATTTTAAACCTTTTGTTAATGGTTCTAATATGGAGCCAGTGATCATTAATGGAGAATGTGTGGAGCAGGTTAAGACCTACAAGTATCTGGGAGTACAGTTAGACGAGAAGCTAGACTGGACTGCCAACACAGATGCCTTGTGCAGGAAGGCACAGAGTCGACTGTACTTCCTTAGAAGGTTGGCGTCATTCAATGTCTGTAGTGAGATGCTGAAGATGTTCTATAGGTCAGTTGTGGAGAGCGCCCTCTTCTTTGTGGTGGCGTGTTGGGGAGGAAGCATTAAGAAGAGGGACGCCTCACGTCTTAATAAGCTGGTAAGGAAGGCGGGCTCTGTCGTGAGCAAAGTACTGGAGAGTTTAACATCAAAAAAAGTTGAATTTCCCCATGGGGATGAATAAAGTATCTATCTATCTATCTATCTATCTATCTATCTATCTATCTATCTATCTATCTATCTATCTATCTATCTATCTAATACTGGTATCTATAACTTGCTGATTGATTCTAGACAATCTTTTTAGATAAAATTAAAAAAAGCTTGGGAGGAGAACATTGTTCTCTCTCAATACACTGTGGAATGATCTGATCTCTCGGAACAGCGTGAAAGCGAAGCTTTCTGTATCTCGGTACGCGACAACAAACATTTTAAATGCCACTGAACGTGGTGAGGCAGTAGCAGGGACACCGATCTCCGGACAGCGCAGCGTTTCCCAGCGGGCAATACAACGCACGGCAAAAGCTGCTGGACCACCAGCGTCCCTGGGTGGGCTCGAACCACCAACCTTTCGGTTAACAGCCGAACGCGCTCACCGATTGCGCCACAGAGACTATCCAGAAAAGGCTTCTATAAATGGTCCACTCCAGCGTTGCAAGATGGTGACTAACAATTGATGCTGTGACCCGGCTTTTCTCGGTCTACATGAATGGTTTGCACCAGAGGGTGACGGACTACATAAAACTGAAAACGCTGAAACCACATATGTTTTGAGAGGCAGGTGTTGAAGCATATCAGCTCTTCTCTGAATGGTGACTTGCATCCTCTCCAATTCACTTACTGAAGCAACAGCAGATGTGTCTCGTTGGCTCCTCACACAACTCTGGAACATCTGGACACCAAAGATGCAAACATCTGGATGCCCTTTATTGACTACAGCTCAGCATTGAACACTGTCATCCCCTCAAAACTAATCAGCACACTGCAAGACATGGGCTTCAATACCCACTTGTGCGATTGGTTCCTGGATTTCCTCAGTTGCAAACCGCAGTCAGTTCGGATTGGCAGAAACATCTCCTCCACAATATCTGTCAGTACAGGAGCACCACAGGGATGTGAGCTTAGCCCCCAGCTCCACTCACTTTCGACCTATGACTGTGTGGCTAAGTACAGCTCCAACACCATATACAAGTTTGCAAACATGCGGGATCTCCCAGTGGCCACACATTTTAATTCCACGTCCCATTCCCATTCTGATATGTCAATCTATGGCCTCCTCTACTGTCGAGATGAAGCCACATTCAGGTTGGAGGAACAACACCTTATATTCTGTCTGGGTAACCTCCAACCTGATGGCATGAAGACTGATTTCTCTAACTTCCGTTAATGCCCCTCCTCACCTTCTTACCCCATCACCTATCTATTTATTTATTTATTGTTTGCTTATTCATTCATCCATCCATCGACTTATTTATTTATTTATTATTTATTTTCGCCCTTTTCCCTCTTTTTCCTTTTTTTTCCCCCTCTGTCCCTTTCACAATCACTCCTTGCCTGCTGTCCAGCTCCCTCTGGTGCTCCCCTACCCCTTTCTTTCCCTCAGCCTCCCATCCCATGATCCTTTCCCTTCTCCAGCTGTGTATCCCTTTTGCCAATCAACTTTCCAGCTCTTAGCTTCATCCCTCCCTCTCCGGTCTTCTCCTATCATTTCAGTTCTCCCCCTCTCCCTCCCACTTTCAAATCTCCTACTATCTCTTCTTTCAGTCAGTCTTGACGAAGGGTCTCGGCCCGAAACGTCGTCTGTACTTCTTCCTATAGATGTTGCCTGGCCTGCTGCGTTCCACCAGCATTTTGTCTGTGTTACCATATACAAGTTTACTGATTACACTACTGTTGTGGGCTGTATCAAAGGGAGTTATGAATTATCATACAGGAGGGAGATCGAAAATCTGGCTGATTGACATAATAACAACAACCACTTACTCAATGACAGTAAACCAAGGGACTGATTGTGGACTTTAGGAGAGGAAACTGGAGATACCGGAGCCAGTACTCAAAGGACGAACTGAGTTGGAGAGAGTAAGTAACTTTAAATTCCTGACCTGTCCTGGACCTTATACAATGAAAGCACAACAGCACCTGTACTTGCTCAGGACTCTGCGGAGGTTCAGCATGTCATTGAAAACCTTGGCAAGCTTCTATAAATGTGTGGTGGAAAGTGTGCTGACTGGCTGTAATACAGCCTGGTATAGGAACATAGTGGAACATAGTGGAACATATGGAACATAGGCCTTTGAGTGGAAAATACCACGAAGGGTAGTGGATCCAGCCCAGGTATATCACAGTTAAAACATTCATTACCACTGAGCCCTTCCACATGAAATATTGCTGTAGGAAAGCAACATAAATCATCATAGATCCTCACCACCCAGACAATGCTCTTTTCTCACTGCTACCATCAGGCAGAAGGTACAGATACCTCAGGACTCGCAGCACCAGGTTCAAGAACAGTTACTACCCCTCAACCATCAGGGGCTTGAACAAAAGTGGATAGTTACATTCATTTCAGGATTGTGTTATATCATTAATTCATGTTCGATATTTATTGCTATTTATTTTTCTGCATTTGCACAGTTTGATAACAGTTTATAGTTCCTCATATTTACAGTTCACAGTTACTGTTCTATAGTTTTGCTAACAATACCCGCAGAAAAAGACTCTCAGCGTTGTATCTGGTGACACGTCTGTATTGTGAGAATAAATTTTACTTTGTACTTTGGACTATATGGTGACATATGCGTATTGTGATAACAACTTACTTTGGATTAAATTTTTGGCTTTGCAATATTTTTCCGTAACTTTCTCTTTTCATGAAATGTTCAGTGATCTTGTTCCAATGTTTTTTACCCAAAATTATAAAAGATCATCGAAACAAAAATATACAAAATACAAACATTAAGTATTTATAAGACCGGAGTCAAATGAAAATATGAATATTACTGTCTATAACACACTGAAGTCCCAAGGGAGGGAGAGGGGTCACCATTCACCGAAATCCCCCACTATTCCCACTCTGTTTACAATTCCCACTAGTTTTTCAGCGGCTCCACTGATTGACAGCTTCCTCTGCCCCGCCCCCGGGCTGCTGACTCACGTCACGTGTCACACGATATTGCTCCCCGTGACGCGCTGACGTCACAGTGTTTTTTACCGACGTCGTTTCCAGGGGAACGGTCCGGAATGGCGGTCACGGGGTTGTAGTAAAGTGGAGTCGATCTTGTTGGGGTTTCGGCTCCACTGTGGGAATCGGCCTCTCCTCTTCCTGCTCACGGAACAGTGAGTGTCTGTCAGCGCCTCACCGCACCGGCTCTCTGCCTCAGGTACAATATTTCAACCATATTTGCACAGTTACATGGATAGGAAAGGTTGAGAGGGACACGGGCCTAATGCAGGCGGATGGGACGAGTTCAGGTCGACAACTTGGTCGGCGTGGATGAGTTTTACCGAAGGGACGGTTTCAGTTCTGTATAAATCACTGACTCTGTTTTGGGAGGTTAATTCCGGATGCCAGCTATTCTCTGTGTGAAATATTTACCCCTCAGATCCCCTTTAAATGTGTCTTTTACAGTTCTGTACAATTCTAATAGACAATAGGTGCAGAAGTAGACCATTCGGCCCTTCGAGCCTGCACCGCCATTTTGAGATCATGGCTGATCATCTACTATCAATACCCGGTTCCTGCCTTGTCCCCATATCACTTGATTCCCCTATCCATAAGATACCTATCTAGCTCCTTCTTGAAAGCATCCAGAGAATTGGCCTCCACTGCCTTCCGAGGCAGTGCATTCAAGACCCCCACAACTCTCTGGGAGAAGAAGTTTTTCCTTAACTCTGTCCTAAATGACCTACCCCTTATTCTCAAACCATGCCCTCTGGTACTGGACTCTCCCAGCATCTGGAACATATTTCCTGCCTCTATCTTATCCAATCCCTTAATAATCTTATATGTTTCAATCAGATCCCCTCTCAATCTCCTTAATTCCAGCATGTACAAGCCCAGTCTCTCTAACCTCTCTGCGTAAGACAGTCCGGACGTCCCAGGAATTAACCTCGTGAATCTACGCTGCACTTCCTCCACAGCCAGGATGTCCTTCCTTAACCCTGGAGACCAAATCTGTACACAATACTCCAGGTGTGGTCTCACCAGGGCTCTGTACAAATGCAAGAGGATTTCCTTGCTCTTGTACTCAATTCCCTTTGTTATAAAGGCCAACATTCCATTAGCCTTCTTCA
Source organism: Hemitrygon akajei (assembly GCF_048418815.1). Lineage (NCBI taxonomy): Eukaryota > Metazoa > Chordata > Chondrichthyes > Myliobatiformes > Dasyatidae > Hemitrygon > Hemitrygon akajei. The sequence goes on along the minus strand of NC_133151.1, from coordinate 36,595,686 downwards.
CTGCCTGCTGCACTTGCTCATTCACCTTCGGTGACTGATGAACAAGGACTCCTAGATCTCTTTGTATTACTCCCTTACCTAACTCTACACTGTTCAGATAATAATCTGCCTTCCTGTTCTTACTCCCAAAGGGGATAACCTCACACTTATTCACATTAAACGTCATCTGCCAAGTATCTGCCCACTCACCCAGCCTATCCAAGTCACCCTGAATTCTCCGAACATCCTCATCACATGTCACACTGCCACTGCCACCAAATTTGCTGATGTTATTCTCAATGCCTTCATCTAAATCGTTGACGTAAATCGTAAACAGCTGTGGTCCCAATACCGAGCCCTGTGGCACCCCACCAGTCACCACCTGACATTCCGAGAAACACCCATTCACCGTTACCCTTTGCTTTCTATCTGCCAACCAGTTGTCTATCCATGTGAATGTCTTCCCCCCCCCCCCCCCCCCCAATGCCATGAGCTCTGATTTTACCCACCAATCTCCTATGTGGGACCTTATCAAATGCCTTCTGAAAATCGAGGTACACTACATCCACTGGATCTCCTTTGTCTAATGAGAGGCAGTTCTTTGGCTGATAAGGCAAGTAGAACACACAACCCTGTCTACCTGTGATGCCACATACAGGGAACTGTGTAACAATATTAGAGACACATGCACAGGTACTTCAGTGAGCAAGGCTTGGAGGGATATGAAATTAATGCAGGAAAGTGCGATTAGTATAGCTGTGCGTGATGAGGAGCATAAATGTGATGGGCCAGAGGGTCTGTTTCTATCCTGGACAACCCTGGGAACAGCAGTCCTCCACTGCAGTGGGGTTTGTTACCTTCATTCTCAGCTGTGGGCTTGTTCCACTGAACCCCTTATCCTCTGAGAAGATATCTGCACCCTCCCACTTTGACCAAGCTGTTAGCCAGCTCCTAATATTACCCAGAGCTCCTCACCAAATTCCCATATAAAAGTCCTGTTACTGGTGCACAGGGAGTGGGAGCATTTTGGTAGCTTTTTGAGGGGGTTGGTTCACTATTTGACCATTAATACCTTTGTCCAACAGAAATCCATTGTCCTGGGTTCTGAGTGTTTTAGGTAAGTCCATCCTGAAGTTCTGTGTTCCAGGTTCCCACTAAACCAGTCTGCTTCTGATTAAATCTCTCATGACAATCACAGCTCCATTCTCATCTCTCTTTGATATTTCCCCTTTTGTGCTTTATCCCATCGGGAGGAACACCTGAGGATCTTGAGACCACTCCTCACTGTGTCTTCTTTCCCTTCGCTTTCACCATCACTGTCCCTACGTGTATAGTGCCTATGAAAAGTATTCATGCCCCATGTTTTATTGTTTTACGATATTGAATCACAGTGGATTACATTTGGCTTTTTTTAACTGATCAGCAGAAAAAGACTCTTGTGTCAAAGTGAAAACAGATCTCTACAAAGTGCTCTAAATTAATTACAGATAGAAGTCACAAAATAATTGTCTGTATAAGTATTCACCTCCTTTAATATAACACACCAAATCATCACTGGTGCAGCCAATTGGTTTTAGGAGTTACATTATCAGTTAAATGGAGATCACCATGTGCAGTCAAGGTGTTTCAATTGATTGTAGTAAAAATACACGACTGTTGGTAGTCAGTATCCTGGCAAAGACTACACCATGAAGACAAAAGAACACTCCAAGAAGCTCTGCAAAACGCTTATTGAAAAGCACAAGTCAGGAGACTGATACAAGAAAATTTCCAAGTCACTGAATACCCTTGGAGTCCAGTTTAGTCATAGAAACATAGAAAACCTACAGCACCATACAGGCCCTTCGGCCCACAAAGTTGTGCCGAACATGTCCCTATCTTAAAAATTACCAGGCTCACCTATAGCCCTCTATTTTTCGAAGCTCCATGGACCTATCGAAAAGCCTCTTAAAAGACCCTATCGTATCTGCTTCTACCACTGTTGCCGGCAGTCCATTCCATGCACTCACCACTCTCTGAGTAAAAAAACTTACCTCTGACATCTCTGTACCTACTCCCCAGTACCTTCAACCTGTGTCCGCTTGTGGCAGCCATTTCAGCCCTGGGAAAAAGCCTCTGACTATCCACACTATCAATGCCTCTCATCATCTTGTACACCTCTATCAGTTCACCTCTCATCCTCCTTTGCTCCAAAGAGAATAGGCTGAGTTCATTCAACCTATTCTCATAAAGTATGCTACCCAATCCAGGCAACGTCTTTGTAAATCTCCTCTGCACCCTTTCTATGGCTTCCACATCCTTCCTGTAGAGAGGTGACCAAAACTGAGCACAGTACTCCAAGTGGGTTCTGACCAGGGTTGTGTATAGCTGCAACATTACCTCTCGGCTCCTAAATTCAATTCCACGATTGATGAAGGCCAATACACCCTATGCCTTTTCAACCACTGAGTCAACCTGCGCAGCTGTTTTGAGCGTCTATGGACTCAGACCCCAAGATCACTCTGATCCTTCACACTGCAAAGAGTCTTACCATTAATACTATATCCTGCCATCATATTTGACCTATCAAAATGAACCACTTCGGACTTAACTGGGTTGAACTCCATCTGCCTCTTCTCAGCCCAGTTTTGCATCCTATCAATGTTCCGCTGTAACCTCTGACAGCCGTCCACACTATCCACTACTCCTCCAACCTTTGTGTCATCAGCAAACTTACTAACCCATCCTTCCACTTCCTCATCCAGGTCATTTATAAAGATCACGAAGGGTCCCAGAACTGGTGACCGACCTCCATGCAGAGTATGACCCGTCTACAACCATTCTTTTCCTTCTGTGGGCAGGCCAGTTCTGGATCCACAAAGCAATGTCCCCTTGGATCCCATGCTTCCTTACTTTCTCAGTAAGCCTTGCATGGGGTACCTTATCAAGTGCCTTGCATGGGGTACCTTATCAAATGCCTTGCTGAAATCCATATGCACTATATCTACTGCTCATCCTTCATGAATGTGTTTAGTCACATCCTCAAAAAATCCAATCAGGCTTGTAAGGCACATCCTGCCCTTTACAAAGCCATGCTGACTACTCCTAATCATATTATAGCTCTCCAAATGTTCATAAATCCTGCCTCTCAGGATCTTCTCCATCATCTTACCAACCACTGAGGTAAGACTCACTGGTCTGTAATTTCCTGGGCTATCTCTACTCCCGTTCTTGAATAAAGGAACAACATCCACAATCCTCCAGAACCTCTCCCGTCCCCATTGATGATGCAAAGAGCATCGCCAGAGGCTCGGCAATCTCCACCCCTTGCCTACCCCATGTAGCCTGGGGTACATTTCGTCCGGTCCCAGTGACTTATCCAACTTTCCAAAAGTTCCAGCACATCCTCTTTCTTAATATCTATATGCCCAAGCTTTTCAGTCTGCTGCAAGTCATCACGACAATCACTAAGATCCTTTTCCATAGTGAACACTGAAGTAAAGTATTCATTAGGTACCTCTGCTATTTCCTCCTGTTGCATACACGCTTTCCCACTGTCACGCTTGATAAGTCCTATTCTGTCATGTCTTATCCTCTTGCTCTTCACATACTTGTAGAATGCCTTGGGGTTTTGCTTAATCCTGCCCGCCAAGGCCTTCTGGCTCTCCTAATTTCCTCCTTAAGCACCTTCCTAGTAGCCTTATAATCTTCTAGATCTCTATCATCCAGAAGTGGAAAGAATATGGCACAGCTGTAAATCTACCTCGAGCAGACAGTGTTCAAAAATTGAGCAGCTGTGCAAGAAGAGAACTAGAGAGAGAGGCTACCAAAACACCTTTGATAACTCTAGATAACTCAACCTTTGATAACTCAAGCTTCCATGGCTAAAATGGGAGAGATTTTGCATACAATGATAGTTGCCCAGGTGTTTCACCTGTCACAGGTTTATCAGGGAGTGGCAAAGAGAAAGCCACTGTTGAAAAAAGCTCTCATGAAATCTCACCTGGAGTTTGTCAGAGGACAAGAGGGACTCTGAAGCCAGCTGGAAGAAGGTTCTATGGTCTGAAAGTAAAATAGAACTTTTTTTGCAATCAGACTGATCTCGTAAGTTTGATGTAAGCCAAACACTGCACATCATCAAAAACACACCATCCCTACTGTGGAGCATGGTGCATTGTGCTTCACTGCAGCAAGCCCTGGAAAGCTTGTGAAGGTAGAGGGTAAAATGAATGCAGCAAAATACAGGGAAATCCTGGAGGAAAACGTAACACAGTCTGCAAGAAAACTGAGAGTTGGGAGAAGATTTGTTTTCCAGCAAGACAATGACCACGAGCTTAAAACCAAAGCTGCATAGGAATGCATTAAAACAGCAAAGTTAATGTCCCGGAGTGGCCAAGTCAGAGTCCAGACTTCAATCTGTAGCTGGATTTGAAAAGAGCTTTTCACTCACAAACTGTATGCATTCTGACAGATCTTGAGTAGTTTTGTAAGGAAGAATGGGGAAAAATTGCAGTGTCCAGATGTGCAAAGCTGATAGAGACCTATCCACACAGACTCAAGGCTGTAATTGCTGCCAATGGTGCATCAAAAGTACTGGAGAGTTTAACATCGGTAGCTGAGCGAAGGGCGCTGAGTAGGCTACGGTCAATTATGGATAACTCTGAACATCCTCTACATAGCACCATCCAGAGACAGAGAAGCAGTTTCAGCGACAGGTTACTATCGATGCAATGCTCCTCAGACAGGATGAAGAGGTCAATACTCCCCAATACCATTAGGCTTTACAATTCTACCGCCAGGACTTAAGAACTTTTTAAAAGCTATTATTAATGCTTTTTGAGATAGTGATTTAGATGTATATCATATGTTTTACTGAGTTAAGTATTGTATGTAATTAGTTTTGCTACAACAAGTGTATGGGACATTGGAAAAAAGTTGAATTTCCCCATGGGGATGAATAAAGTATCTATCTATCTATCTATCAACTAAATACTGACTTGAAGGAGCTGAACACGCCTACCTGGACATGGTCCATTCCCTGTACGTTTGTGTGCCTGTCTTAATACATGACTCCCTTACTCAACACCCTGACTAGTCGGGACCAGCGTTCTGTACACCTTATCCCATTGTGCAGCCACGTTCAGTGAACTATGTGCCTGGATCCCAAGATCACTCTTTACACCAATGCTGGGAAGGAGTCAATCATTAACATTATACTTTCTTCTTTCATTTGACCTCCCAAAGTGCAAAACCGCATTCCCTCCCAGATTAAATTCCTTCTGCAACTTCTCTGCATATCTGTTTGTGATCTATATCCCATTGTGTGCATTGATCAATGTTTACACTGTCCACAATTCCACCAATCTTGCTGTCACCTGTAAACTTGTAAACCACCCATCAACATTTTCATCCAAACATCGATATATATCACAATCAGCATAATTCCCAGCTTCAATCCTTGTGGATCACCACTGTTCATGGACTTCCAGCACTACTTAGCTTTCTATGAGGAATCCATTTCTGAATTGAAATAGCAATTTATATTGAATCCCACGGGTCTTTTTCAAATGCCTTACTAAGCTCTATAGAGATCATGTCCACAGTCTTGCCCTCATCAAGCACCAAGATGTTGGGACTGATTCTTTTTACGTTATATGTCAATGATTTGAATGATGGAGTTGATGGATTTGTTGCAAAATATGCAGATGATATGAAGAGACAGGTGGATGCACAGGTATTTTTGAGGAAATAGGGAAAGACAGACAGATGAAGCGAATGGGCAAATAAGTGGCAGATGGAATACAGAATTGGGAAGTGTATGGTCATGCACTTCGGTTGAAGAGATATTAGGGTTGACTATTTTCTAAAGGGAGAAAAGATACAGAAAAAAGCCCACTTTTAGCAGCGGGCAGTGTTGGTGTGGGCAGCGGAGCGGGAGTAAGGAGTGCTGGAGGTCGACAGACGACTGGAGATCAGAGGATCGGAGTATCAGCCGTTGTAGGTAGGCCAAAACCGTCTGACCTCCCTGGGCAGTACCTGAGGAGGAAGGTAAAACTGCGCAGGTGCGGGTGACATCAGCAGCGAGCGCGGGGTTTAAAAAGAGGCCCACTTTTAGCAGCGGGCAGTGGAGTTCGTGGGAGTAGAGTGCTGGGCTTTAGCTCAGCAGGCTTCGGTGCAAGTGGACTTTGGTGAGAGGAAATCAGTGAGCCTGAGTACGTGCTTGCTGAGGTTAAAAAGGTAAGGTCAGTAGGTACTTTTTTCATCTATTCTGACTAATCTGGGATCAGGTAATGGGGGAGACAGTTAGAGCAGTGGTGTGCTCCGTATGCAGTATGTGGGAGGTCAGGGTCAACACAGTTGTCCCTGATGACCACACCTGCAAAAGGTTCATCCAGCTGCAGCTCCTATCAGACCGAGTTAGGGAATTGGAGCAGGAGCTGGATGAACTACGGATCATTCGGGAGGCAGAGGCAGAGATATATAAGAGTCATCGGGAGGTAGTCACACTGAAAAGACAGGAGGTAGGCAAATGGGTGACAGTCAAGAGAGGCAGGGGGAGCAGACAGAGAGAGCAGAGCACCCCTGTGGCCGTTCCCATCAACAATAAGTATACCGTTTTGGATACTGTTGGTGGGGATGACCTACCAGGAACAAGTTGCAGTGGTCCTGTCTCTGGCACTGAGGTTGGACCCTCGACTAGGAAGGGGAGGAGGGAAGAGAAGAGAGCGGTAGTGATAGGGGATTCTATCGTCGGGGGGCGGATAGGAGATTTTGTGGGGAAGATCGGGAGTCTCGGATGGTATGTTGCCTCCCTGGTGCCGGGGTCCGGGACATCTCAGATCAGGTGCAGGTTATTCTCGACAGGGAGGGCAAGAACCCAGATGTTGTGGTCCATGTAGGGACCAACGACGTGGGTAGGGGTAGTGAGGGGGTCCTGCGTAGTGAGTTCAGGGAGTTAGGTGTGAAGCTGAAGGGCAGGACCTCCAGGGTAACAATCTCAGGATTGCTACCTGTGCCACGTGTGAGTGAGGCAAGGAACAGAAGGATTATACAGATTAATACGTGGCTGAGAGGATGGTGCAGGAGGAAGGGCTTCAGGTTTTTAGATAATTGGGCTTTGTTCCAGGGAAGGTGGGATCTGTTCCGAAGGGACGGTTTACACCTGAACTGGAGTGGTACTAACATTCTTGCAGGAAAGTTTGCTAGTGCTTCTCGGGGGGGTTTAAACTAAATTTGCAGGGGGCAGGGATCCAGAATGTGAGAGAGGATAGCGAGATGAAGAATAAAGGGCAGGTGGGGGCTACATGGTTCCGGAATATTAAGTGTGTGGTAGAGAAAGGTGAGGCGGAACAAGTGATAAGGAGGACACATGTACAGGAGGATGGTCTGACGGAACATGGAGTTAAATGTGCAGTAAGAATAAGTAAATTTAGGAAGGACAACAAAATTCAAGGGGCGTATAGCCCGATGGGAGTTTGGGGAGCTGGGTTAAGCACAATAGGCAGCGATTTAAACAGAGAGAGGAGAAATGGGCTAAAAATTCTATATCTGAATGCACGGTGTCAGAAATAAGGCGGATGAGCTTGAAGCTCAGGTGTGAATGGGTAACTATGATGTTGTTGGGATAACGGAGACATGGCTGCAGGGAGATCAGACCTGGGAAATGAATGTACAAGGGTATACGTGCTATCGTAGGGACAGAAATGTGGGCAGAGGGGGTGAGGTGGCCCTGTTGGTGAGGAATCAGGTTCAGTCCTTTGCAAGGGGGGGGACATAGGATCAGGAGAAGTAGAGTCTGTGTGGATAGAACTGAGGAACAGTAAGGGCAAAAAGACCCTAATGGGTGTTGTCTACAGGCCACCAAACAGTTGCATGGATATTGGGTGCAAGTTGAATAGGGAGTTAACATTGGCATGTGGCAAAGGTAATGTTGCAGTAGTTATGGGGGATTTCAACATGCAGGTGAATTGGGACAATCAGGTTGGTGCTGGACCCCCGGATAGGGAGTTTGTAGAGTGCCTACGGGATGCATTCTTGGAACAGCTTGTACGAGAGCTGACCAGGGACAAGGCTGTTCTGGATTTAGACTTGTGTAATGAACAGGATTTGATAAGCGATCTTGAAGTAAAGGAGCCATTAGGAGGTAGTGACCATAATATGGTAAGTTTTTATCTGCAATTTGAGAGGGCAGATCGGAGGTGTCAGTGTTGCAGTTGAACAGGGGAGACTATGGAGCCATGGGGGAGGAGCTGGCCAAAGTTAACTGGACGGATATCCTAGCAGAGAAGACAGTGGAACAGCAATGGCGGGTATTCTTGGGAATAATGCACAAGGTGCAAAATCAGTTCATCCTCTGGAGAACGGAGGATTCAAAGGGGGGGAAGGGGCCACAGTGGTTGACAAAGGAAGTCAGAGTTTGCATAGCATTAAAAAAAAGGAAGTATGACAGAGCTAAGGTGAGTGGGAGGACAGATGATTGGGAAATTTTTAAGGAACAACAGAACTTAACTAAAAAGGCAATACGGGGAGAAAAAATGGGGTACGAATGCTAGCTAGCCAGGAATATAAAGGAGGATAGCAAAAGCTTTTTTAGGTATGTGAAGAGAAAGAAGACAGTTAAGAACAATGTTGGGCCCTTGAAGAATGAATTGGGTGAAATTGTTATGGGAAACAGAGAAATGGCAGAAGAATTTAATAAGTACTTTAGATCTGTCTTCACTAGGGAAGACACAAGCAATCTCCCAGATGTATGGATGGGCCAAGGACATAGGGTAACAGAGGAAATGAAACAGATTGACATTAGGAAGGAAACGGTGATGAGTAGACTGATGGGACTGAAGGCTGACAAATCCCCAGGTCCAGATGGTCTGCATCCTAGGGTACTAAAGGAGGTGGCCCTGGAAATTGCAGATGCATTGGTAATCATTTTCCAATGTTCCTTAGATTCAGGATCAGTTCCTGAGGATTGGAGAATGGTTAATGTTATCCCACTTTTTAAGAAAGGAGGGAGGGAGAAAACAGAGAACTTTCATTCTGTCAGCCTAACATCAGTAGTGGGGAAGATGCTAGAGTCCATTATTAAAGATGAAATAGTGGCATATCTGGATAGCAGTGATAGGATTGGGCCGAGCCAGCATGGATTTACCAAGGGCAAATCATGCTTGACTAATCTATTGGAGTTTTTCGAGGATGTAACCAGGAAGTTAGACAAGGGAGATCCAGTGGATGTAGTGTACCTCGATTTTCAGAAGGCACTTGTAAGGTCCCACATAGGAGATTGGTGGGTAAAATCAGAGCTCGTGGCATTGGGGGGAAGATATTGACATGGATAGAAAACTGGTTGGCAGATAGAAAGCAAAGGGTAGCGGTGAATGGGTGTTTCTCGGAATGGCAGGTGGTGAATAGTGGGGTGCCACAGAGCTCGGTATGTTTTTCAGCCGCCAAAGCCATAGAGAGTGCGGCCCTGGCATTTCAGAGCGTACACCACATCCATGGCAGTGATATTCCATGTTCTCATCCTGATGAAGGTTCTCAGCCCGAAATGAAGGCATTGAGAATAACATCAGCAAATTTGCTGATGATACTAAGCTGGGTGGCAGTGTGACGTGATGAGGATGTTAGGAGAATTCAGGGTGACTTGGATAGGCTGGGTGAGTGGGCAGATACTTGGCAGATGACGTTTAATGTGAATAAGTGTGAGGTTATCCACTTTGGGAGTAAGAACAGGAAGGCAGATTATTATCTGAAAGGTGTAGAGTTAGGTAAGGGAGAAACACAAAGAGATCTAGGAGTCCTTGTTCATCAGTCACTGAAGGTGAATGAGCAAGTGCAGCAGGCAGTGAAGAAGGCTAATGGAATGTTGGCCTTTATTACAAAGGGAATTGAGTACAAGAGCAAGGAAATCCTCTTGCATTTGTACAGAGCCCTGGTGAGACCACACCTGGAGTATTGTGTACAGTTTTGGTCTCCAGGGTTAAGGAAGGACATCCTGGCTATAGAGGAAGTGCAGCGTAGATTCACAAGGTTAATCCCCGGGATGTCCGGACTGTCTTACGCAGAGAGGTTAGAGAGACTGGGCTTGTACAGGCTGGAATTAAGGAGATTGAGAGGGGATCTGATTGCAACATATAAGATTATTAAGGGATTAGACAAGATAGAGACAGGAAATATGTTCCAGATGCTGGGAGAGTCCAGTACCAGAGGGCATGGTTTGAGAATAATGAGTAGGTCATTTAGGACAGAGTTAAGGAAAAACTTCTTCTCCCAGAGAGTTGTGGGGGTCTGGAATGCACTGCCTCGGAAGGCAGTGGAGGCCAATTCTCTGGATGCTTTCAAGAAGGAGCTAGATAGGTATCTTATGGATAGGGGAATCAAGGGATATGGGGACAAGGCAGGAACCGGGTATTGATAGTAGATGATCAGCCATGATCTCAAATGGCGGTGCAGGCTCGAAGGGCCGAATGGTCTACTTCTGCACCTATTGTCTAAAGTGAGGTGCAAAGGGATTTGGGAGTCATTGTGCTGGTTCTCAAGATTAATTTGCAGGTGGAGTCTGTGGTGAGGAAGTCAAATATGTTAGCATTCATTTCAAGAGGACTAGAATATAAGAGCAAGGATGCAATGTTGAGACTTTATAAAGTACTGGGGTCTCACTTGGAGTATTGGGAGCAGTTTTGGGCCCTTTATCTTCAGAAGGATGAGCTGAAACTGGATGGGTTTCAAACGAGATTCTCAAAAATGATTCCAGGATTAAACAGCTTGTCATATGAAGAGTGTTTGATGGCTCTGGGCCCTTATTCCCTGGAAGTTAGAACAATGAGGGATGACGAATTGAAACCTATCGAATGGTGAAAGGCCTTGATAAAGTTGATGTGGAGAGGATGGGAGTGTCTAAGACCAGAGGACACATCCTCAGAAGAGAGTGGCATCCTTTTAGAATGAAGATGAGGAAGTATTTCTTCAGAGAGTGGTGAATCTGTGGAATTCATTGCCACAGGTGGCAGCTGTGGAGGCCAAGACTTTAGGTATTTAAGGTGGAGGTTGATTGGTTCTTGATTGGTCAGTGCATGAAGGGATACAGGGAGAAGTTCAGGAGATTGGGGCTCAGAGGAAAGATGTATCAGCCATGATGAAATGACAGAGCAGACTTGATGGGCCAAATGGCCTAATTCTACTCCTGTATCTTATAACCTGTATCACCACCACCAAACCCTCGATCAATGTTGCGTGATCTGCCCACACAAAACCATGCTGATTGTCCCTAAGCCTTTTCAAATGTGGATGAATCCTGTACCTCAATATCAAACTCGGATCTGCTGGTCTTTAAACAACTCCCACATGTCAGGCCTGGACTTGTCTAACAGTGGCTGCTCCCAATCAATGCCCCTTGGCTTCTGTCTTACTGCATTCTAACTTGCCCTTCATTTAGTACCAGATTTAGTACCTTCATACAAGATCTAATTTTATTCTTACTCATAAGTAAGAGAAATATAAGATCCTAAAATATTCACTGACTCTCAGCTGTCAGCTGGCCTGGTTCATTTCTGAAAAACTAATTCCCGTCTGTTCTGAACTCTGATTGAGCTCTACATAATGTTTCAAACACTCCTCAGATTCGCTGAACCAGTCTGGAATATCTTAGCAATAAGCAAGTTGCAGTCAATTCTATGGAAGATAAAGTCCCCCACTTGTTACTGCGGAGGGGCATTTCAATAATCCCGTCAGTGTAACTGAAGTTTGCCTTTGTAAATGAACCCTCCAGTTTGCTGTGACATTCCCAGTTGTGTAATCTTTGCACTTTTTAACCCCCTCACATGTAAAACAATCAAACCCAGGAATGTTGAGCTGCCAGCCCTGTCCATCTGACACATATTCCTAATGTTTAAATAAACTCATTTCATCCCATCAGTTCCACCATTGGCCTGACATTGGCTCTCGTTCTTTGCAGACTGTCTTGTCACACATACATTCTCCCACTTGCTACTCCAGTTCAAACTCCGCCAAGTGACACCAACAAACCTCCTGGTTAGGATAAACCGTTGGAAATTGGCGGGTGTGGTAAAGTGAAGGCGGGGCTGGACGATGAGAGGCCGCTCTCGGCTCTGTCCGTCACTCTGACTCTGTCTCCTCCCCTCCCCGCCTCTGTCTCTCTGCGCGTTTCTCGGGCAGGTCGGGGCGCTGTGTATAAAAGGAGACAGCAGCAGTCGGTTTGTCACTGAGCAGCGACCTGAGTGAAGCAGCATCATGTCCGGCAGAGGGAAAGGAGGCAAAGGACTGGGCAAAGGCGGAGCCAAGCGGCACCGTAAAGTGCTCCGTGATAACATCCAGGGCATCACCAAACCGGCCATCCGCCGTCTGGCTCGCCGTGGCGGCGTCAAGCGGATCTCGGGTCTGATCTACGAGGAGACCCGCGGGGTGTTGAAGGTTTTCCTGGAGAATGTGATCCGGGATGCGGTCACCTACACTGAACACGCCAAGCGCAAGACGGTCACTGCCATGGATGTGGTGTACGCTCTGAAACGCCAGGGCCGCACTCTCTATGGCTTCGGCGGCTGAGAAACTCCCACTTCCTCCCGAGAACACAAAGGCTCTTCTAAGAGCCACCCACCGCCTCACAAACGGAGCTGTGTCCACAACCCTTTAATTATTTTTATCGATATATTTTGCTGAGTTACTTTTGAAGCAGATTAATCCTTTATGCTTGAAATATGTTTGCGATTCTGCCTTTTCTGTCGGTGATTACGGCAGAAGCTCTGAATGCATTAAGATCGATCATCATTCTGTAATCATCTATTCAAATCTTCACTGAGGGAATTATATATTTAATGAAACTGATATTGTAGAATCCGTGATACAATTAATGGTAAATAATATAAAAACGTAATCAAGCACCGTTGCTGGGTGCTCTGAAATTGGCGGGCGATTTGAAATTAATCCTGCGCCAATCACACTGTATACTGATTGCATGAAGTCCGACAGCCAGTAAATTCCTACAAATCCTTCACTGTGTACGTGGTGTGTGAGGGAGTTTCTTTCCCCTCTCTGGAGCTCTGTGTTTCGGATAAACCGTTGGAAATTGCCGGGTGTAGTAAAGTGAAGACGGAGCTGGAAGATGTGAGGCCGGTCTCGGCCCTGTCTGTCACTCTGACTCTGTCCCCTCACCTCCCCGCCTCTGTCTCTCTGCGCGTTTCTCGGGCAGGAGTAGTGGCAGAGGATTGGAGGATGGGTTATGTTATCCATTCACGAAGGAAAACCAAACAAGACATTGTTCAGATTCTGGAGGGTCTCGGCCTGAAACGTCGGCTGTTTACTGTTTCTCACAGATGCTGCCTGGCCTGCTGAGTTCCTCCAGCACTGTGCGTGTATCGCTGCAAGGAAAAGCCTGCGAGCTGAGTCAGGTCTGCTGCTGCAGTTCATTCATTACAGACTCGGCTGACAATGTCAATGCCCGGCTCAGCAAATATGCAGATATCACTAAAGTGTGAAAAAATGTAACCAGCAATACAACAGGACGGTGATCAATGAGGTCACTGATTTGAGTAATGACAGGTAAATGTGAGATAGAAAATAGGTGCAGGAGTAGTCCATTCGGCCCTTCGAGTCTGCAAACAAGAACAAGAGTTGTTCCATTGTCATTGACGAACCAGGGCAGAACTGCCGTGGGGAATGTTCGGTCCCTGGGAGTGCTGTAAAACAGAGAGATATCGGGGTGCAGATATCGAATTCCTTCAAAGTGTAAACACAGATAGGCAGGACGGTGAAGAAGGTGTTTGCCACACTTGCATTCATCGGGAGAGTATTGGACACTGGACCGTGACGTCACATTACAGCTCTACCAGCCTTGGGGAAACTACTCTTGGAGCACGGCGTACAGTTATAGTTGCCCTGTGATGAGAGGGTGACATTAAACTGGAGAGGGTGCAAAAGAGATTTAACAGGAGGCTGTATAGGCTGGAACATTCTCATCAGAGTGTATGTGACATTAGAGAGGCCGATAAAATAACGGCAGGCATTGATACGGTCAATAGTGAATCTGTTATCTCCAGGGTCATGGAGTTGGAAGCTAGAGATTACAGGTATAAAGTCAGAGAGGAAAAAATTAACTGGGACCCTGAGGAGCAGGTTTTGTTCACAGAATGTGCTGTTTACATGGAACAAACTACCTCCAGTGATGGTATGGGGGGCAGAGTTGCAATATCTCTTGGACTGTGGAGAGGGAAGTTTCACAGGGACATGGGCCAAATTCAGGTAACTGACAATGGTTTTGTTTGGCCGCTTGGTCAGCATGGATGTGTTGGGCTGAAGGGTCTGTTTCTGTGCTGCATAACTCAGTGACTAGGTCTGTTGCTGTGGCAGAGTGGGAGGGACAGGGTCAGTAGTGAGAAGGTTTGGGGGATGTAGACAGGAGAGTGAACGGTTTAGGATGGGGCAGATGGAACAGAATGTGGGGAAATGTGAGATCACCCATCCCCAGGAACAAACTGTAAGAGTTATTTCCACACGGGATGTTCAGAGGGACCTGGGCATCCTTGTAAACAAATCACTTGAGTTAACATGCAGATACAACAAGTAATGAGAGAGGCAAACAGTATTTTGTCCTGTGATCCAGGAGGAGTGCAGAAGAGGGGTACAGATGTCTCACTGGGAGTCTATAGGGCCCTGGTGAGAGCACACCTTGAATATAGTGTCCGGGTTTGGTCACACTTCCTCAGGAAGGATATCCCTGCAATAGAGGGAGTTCAGTGACTGTTCCCCACACTGACCGGGCTGGTTCCAGGGATGGAGGGTTGGTTATGTGAGAGGAGAGTGAGTAGGCTGGGTCTGTATTCCTGCAGTTAATGAGAAAATGAGGAAATCTGTTAGATTCTTTCAGGATGTGACAGACAGCAGGCAAGGAGGATCTTTCCCCTGAATGAGAGCTCCATTACTGAGGAAAATACCCTCAGAATGAGGCGTAAATTACAAACACCAGAGAATCTGCTGATGCTGGAAATCCAAAGCAACACATACAAAATGCTGGAGGAACTCAGCAGGACAGGCAGCCTTTCTGGAAAAGAGTAAACAGTCGACACTTTGGCCCGAGACCCTTCCAGCAGATCTCTCCCTGGTGAACGTTCTCAGCCTGAAGCATCGACTCGTTACTCTTTCCCATAGATGCTGCCCGGCCTGCTGACTTCCTCCAGCATTTTGTGTCTGTTGATCAGAGTGAGGTGACAAGCATTCAGGATGGAAATGAGATCATATTTATTTAATCAGAGGACAAAGAACATCTGTATTCCTTATATAAGTAATCTGGAGCCTCAGGTGCTAGGTTGTGTCAAAGCTGAGGGAGAATTTTAGTCACTAAGTAAGACCATCAGATTTAGGAGCAGAATTCGGCCATTTGGCCCATTGAGCCTGCTCTGCCATTTCATCATCACTGATCAATCTTTCCTGTTAGCACCAATCTCTGCCTATATCCAGTGATTTGGCCTCCACAGCTGCCTGTGGCAAAAAATTTCACTGATTCACCACTCTCTTGCTGAAGAAATTCCTCCTCATCTCCATTCTAAAAGGATGCCCTTCTATTTTGAAGCTGTGTGGTCTGGTTTTAGACACTCCCACAACAGGAAAAGTCCTCTCCACATCCACTCACTCAAGCCCTTACACTATTTGATAGATTTTAATTCAGTAACCCTTCTTTCTTCGAAATTCCAGTGAATAGAGGCCCAGAGCCATGAAACGCTCTTCATTAGACAAGCCATTTAATTCTGGGTAAAATTCTCCATTTGTGATGTCATGTCAGCACAAAAACTTCTGGATTTCAGAGATTTTTGCGTTTTGGAATCATGGATCAATCTGCCCAACATTAATCACTAGTTTGTACTGCAGTAAAATCTGTTAATTTAACCCACGCAATCCCAGGCACACAGATGCAAAATAAAGACAGGTGTAAATTTAGAGTAGGGAAGTTGAACCGTACTTGGAGGTAAAGCCTGATTACTAGGCCTCAGAACATTCTACTCCCCAAATGGTCAAAATAATGCCAAGTAACAAGGTCTAAAATCATACAACATGCAGAATTACATGCTTCTCGTTATCTTGCTCCCTGGGATAAACACAAACCGGGCCTGATCCACCCTGGCTGGGTCGCCTGGGCGAGATGGTCTCATGATTAAAGACCCGAAACACCCAATGACCCTAAGTTGTATTATTGATGATGTGTCACTTTGCACACCCGGTTCCCTCAGCCAAGTGGTGTTGAACCACGATAATGAAAGGCATCAGCCACTGTGTGGCTCCACTACACTACCCCATCCACCGTAGCCCCACATATCTCACCATACTAAACTCTACAGCCTTATCTCTCCCAGCATATATACATCCACCAGGCCTACCCTCAAACCTAATCCAGAGGTCCAAGGGGACACACAGCCCCACAAACCCGATGACTAGTGTCAGGAGGAGGAAGACCAATAAAGGCAAGTGTTGGACCTGGTGAATGAAGGCATGGGCCAGATCAAAGTGGCAGCGTTGCGTGACACTGAATCGAGAGTGACGAGATGAAGAAGCACAAGAGGGGCGATTCTCCCACTGCCCGCATAATCTCTTTGTTATTTTGATTTTGTTCTGATAGTCCTCTGTCTATTTGTATTTTTTGGTATAATTCATATTTAATTCCAGTGTTTCTGGTCAATGTTGTGTCTGATGCAATGTGTCTGTGATGCTGCTACAAATACGTTGTTCCTTTCACCTGTGCATAAATAAACTCGATTTGAACTTTACATTGAAATGTCCAAATCTCTCCTTCGCTCTCCTGCTGCCCTGTGTCATGAACTGAACGTCTTATTGTTTAATTTTACAATATTTCATCTGATTTTATTTTCATTCTGCTTTTGAAATTTGCGTTTCCGTTTTCAATGTCAGCCCGCACCCCCGCCTGTCTCTGCCCTTCTGTACTTCCTCCCGCATTAAACGACAGCGGCAACCACCACACATTGGCGCCGCGTCCCATCCCCCAGCGTTCTGATTGGTGATTCATTTCTCCAAACAGCCAATGGGAATGCCATCCTCATTAACATACCACTTTGGGCGCTGCCTATTTAATCCGCGCTCCGGACAGCTTCTGCTTATTATTGTGTTTAAAACCGACGAGGAAATGCCTGATCCACCGAAACCCGCTCCCAAGAAGGGCGCCAAGAAAACTCTGGCCAAACCGGCGAGCAAGTCTGGCAAGAAGCGCAAGAGGTCGAGGAAGGAGAGTTACGCCATCTACATCTACAAAGTGATGAAGCAGGTTCACCCCGACACCGGCATCTCCTCCAAGGCCATGAGCATCATGAATTCATTCGTGAACGATATTTTCGAGCGCATCGCGGGTGAGGCTTCCCGCCTGGCCCACTACAACAAGCGGTCCACCATCAGCTCCCGGGAGATCCAGACCGCCGTGCGCCTGCTGCTGCCCGGGGAGCTGGCCAAGCACGCCGTGTCCGAAGGAACAAAGGCGGTGACCAAGTACACCAGCTCCAAGTGAAGACAAGTTTGCTGACAAAACAAACCCGAAAATCAAAGGCTCTTTTAAGAGCCACTCACGGTTTCATGAAAAGAGTTACTAAATATTGAAACATGGATTTGAGGTAAAGTTGGACATTTCTTGTTGATGAACTCATTCAGAATCTTATCTCCGTCAATCAGAACTTGCTGTCCGCTGCTCAGTATAATCCCGATTTCTCTGTTACATTCCTGTGTACCGGCACGGAATCGTTAAGCACCCCTTCCCCATCATTTCCCTCTCTGTCATTCGATTTCTCTGACGTGACACTAATTATTGTTTCTGGTATAATTACTGTGGGGAATGCGGATCATTAGCTTTGCCACATTTTGGTTACTTCTCTTAACCCCATTCCAACGCGAGAGCTGTACACTCACGGTTCGTTCAGAGTATTGTTTAAAGCTCCACTTTCTGAAGGGCGACCCGTTGGTAAACTGACAGTTTACACAATGACCGATCGCGAACAGAAGCTGAGAATCTGTTTTATTCCAATCGTTCATCAATTGAATGAAATCGGTGAACTAAATTCCCAGACACCATCGCAATATTAACTACACTTGGTTTAAATGTGTTGGACTTCATTAACGGGGGTAAAGGGTCGACAAACAAACCTGTTGTAGTTTAATTTCAGCAACAAAGGCTCTTTGGCGGTCTTTTACAAATTTCAGTTTATTTCGGCGGTTGGACAGTTATTTTCCGCGCTTCTGCCGTTTCTGTCTCTTGATTGGTGAAAAAGCAGCTCTCTGATTGGAATATTTGCTGTCCAATCAGATAAGGCACTGTGTCACCAATCATAAACGCCCCGCTACATTACTGCAGACGGTACAAGAAGGGCTACTGCGCGCATTTCCAGAAGCCTGATTTCTAATGATCAAGACTTCAAGTTGATTTCTGATTTATCAAATTTATCTGAAGTTGTATGTATTCAGGAAACCTGTTGTTAACACATTTAATTTATTCCTTCCAGAATTATATCGTTATTTGGCGTGATTTATTTATAAGTCTGGGTTTAGATTTATATCGGGGTCAAGAGGGCACTTTCAGTAGGTGGAACTTTGGTAAAGCAAATCGGGAGAAGTTTTAACGTTTTATGTGATGAACAGAACGTCTGTCTGGACTGAATGGTGAGGATGATGTGGATTTATTCAAAGAAAGGTCACATTAATCATCAAACGATGGTGGAAGAGATTCATATTAAGAAGTGGATTAATAGGAGAAAGGCTGTACCATGGTGTATGGAGGAGTGTGCAGAGGCAATTATTGAGAGAAATGTGGCATTTTGGAAAGTTATGAAGTATCACTCTCCGCCTGATCTTATTAAGAGAAACAGGTCACAGGCCGTGGTGAGGAAAGTAGTGAAGCTTGTGAAAAAGATTTACTAGAGGTCATATTGTGAGAGTATTGGAAGGACTATTAAACTTGGAGATATTTGGGGAATGATTAAGAAAATGGGGGTGTGGGATTCATAGGGTACCCAGTATTGATGGAAGAAGGTAATATAATTGTTACTGAAAGAGAGAAGGCTGAGTACTGGCTCGGTCATTTGCTGCAATTTATTATCAAAATAATGAAGAGACTCAACAATGTAGAGATAAAGCTTTAAGAGAATAACTCAATGTGTTGGAAACCAGCTGTAGCAATGATAGCGATGTAAGGTTTGCTTTGTGTGAATTTAAGAAAACTATTAATAGTACAGGCCAGATGGCTCCAGGACAGGATGATCCATGTTACTGTATGCTTAGACACATGGCCAGCAACTCTCTTAAGATAATATTACATTTTGTGAATCATAATTGGAGTTAACGGCCATCTTCCGTCCTCATGGATAATCACAATTGTAACGTCTATTCTAAAACCTGGGAAACCCCAGTTGGATCCTTCTAGTTAAATGTCCCATTTGTGTAAATTTATGGAATGTACGGTAATAGAGTAGTTGAATTATATTTTGGAATAGGGAGGTGTTAACATACTGGATTAATTTTGTCCCAAAAGCAGTCAATGTTATAATGCAGAAAACTCACCCAGCTACTTCAACACAGCGAGCTTCCACAAACTGGTGTGAACTGACTGGTGTTGTATGGGCTCATGTGACTGAATGAATCCCGTCCCACACACGGAGCAGGTGAAATGCCTCTCCCCGTGTGAACTGACTGGTGTTGTATGGGCTCATGTGACTGAATGAATCCCGTCCCACACACGGAGCAGGTGAAATGCCTCTCCCCGTGTGAACTGGCTGTGTGTCTGCAGGTTCAGTGGCCTGGTGAATCCCTGGCAAAATGAGAGGCAGTGAATGTCAGCACACTGGTATCAACTCTGTGGCCATTTATCAGGTCAGATCAAGGACCTGTCCGTGTATTGGGGTTCTCCTTGCTCAGACTGGTGTGCTGTCTTCTCAACCATCTCCTCCTTCACATTCAATGATTGGTAGCCTTCAAATGCTGGGGAACTGACAGACACATCAGACCTGACACACTGTTGTGTTTGAGATTCTCAGTCAGAAATTCTTTGCCTTTTCTATCCTGTGAAATATTTGCAAAGAAGATCAGCAGGTGAAAGACAACATTTTAGCTAAGATTATTTCAGTTTTTGTGTTGATGTCTGATGTCACTCTGTTACAGTGAGACTGAACACTATTCGGAGGAACAACACTTCTAACCGGCCAGAGTTCAGACATAAGGAAACAACATCAAATTCTGTTTTCCTCTCTGCCCATCAAGCCATGACTTGGCTCAGTTTGTCTCTCTCCATTAATATAAGCTTCAAATTCTGGGTATGTCCCACAGACCTCCGAAGACACACAATACTTACAGGGTTGCTTTGTAAGAGTTTCTGCTGATTGTGACCCTGCTGGCATTCAATGGTGGTAAACTCAGAGTCAGCAATGCCATTGAACCTGAAGAGAATGTGATCGGGCTTTCTCGTTACAGACTGACACTGCGGTATTCTTGCGGTGTGAAAGCTACTGGTCACTTGTTACCCAGTACGTTACTGTGGGTTTTCACAAATAAAATGAGATGAGGCATTTTCTGTTCGAGGAACACCATAACTCATTTATTGTCCTCCAAACACAGAAATGTAAAAACAGTTTAAATAAAACTTCATGTAATTGCATCATAACATCAGCCCTGCTTCTTAAAGAAAAACACAACTCAATGTCGGTGGTCGTTAATTATGGACATCTCCACCCATTACATTACCCGACACAGACACCCACCCCCCAAATCCTCTCACTGCTCCCCCTCTTTGATCTTAGCAGTTTATTTCCCTTCAATGTCACTTGCAGGATGATATGTACAGACACAGCAAGGTCCCTCAGTGTATCAGCGCTCCTAAGGGTGTTGCCATTTACTGTGGAGTTTCCTCCAACATTTGACCTGTAAAACTCCTCACACGTCCAGATTAAACTCTGTCCCCTATTTCTCCGTCCCCGTTCCCAACTGGTCTACATCCAGTTCTGTCCATTTGATAACCTTCCTCAACACCCACAACTGCACCAACATTCATGTCATCAGTGATCTGATCAGCCCGTGTGTATTTTAATCTGATCATACAGAGGCCCCATCACTGATCACTATGAACACACTGGTTACATATCTACAGTCAAAATCATTCTCAACTCCATCAGCCCGAATGTTGTTACACAATACACACCATTCAAACCCTCCCACAGAGACTCGAGGGAAGTTACATATTTATCACAAGCCCAGAGTTGGATTCAATGGTCTGGTCTTGTTGCTCTGGATGCTCTGCTGCAAAGTCCATTCAGAGTAGTTCAATGTAACCAGATACATCATCCCTGAGATACCAATATACAACATTGTGTCACAAACAAGAGAAAGTCTGCAGATGCTGGAAATCCGAGCAACACAGACAAAATGCTGAAAGAACGCATCAGGCCAGGCAGCATCTATAGGGAAAAAAGTAGTCAATGTTTCAGGCCAAAATCCTTCAGCAGGACTGGGGAGGAAAAGCTGAAAAGTAGATTTAAAAGTTGGGGGTAGGGGAGAGAGAAAACAAGGTGTGAGGTGAATCCTGAAAGGGGACGGGCGAAGTAAAGAGACTGAGAGGTACAGAATGAACCCCATACTCCCACACTGTACCAGAGACTGACAGGTACAGAATGAACCCCATACTCTCACACTGTACCAGAGACTGACAGGTACAGAATGAACCCCACACTCTCACACTGTACCAGAGAGTGACAGGTACAGAATGAACCCCACACTCTCACACTGCACCAGAGAGTGACAGGTACAGAATGAACCCCACACTCTCACACAGTACCAGAGAGTGACAGATACAGAATGAACCCCACACTCTCACACTGTACCAGAAAGTGACAGGTACAGAATGAACCCCACACTCTCACACTGTACCAGAGACTGACAGGTACATAATTAACCCCACACTCTCACACTGTACCAGAGACTGACAGGTACAGAATGAACCCCACACTCTCACACTGTACCAGAGACTGACAGGTACAGAATGAACCCCACACTCTCACACTGTACCAGAGACTGACAGGTACATAATTAACCCCACACTCTCACACTGTACCAGAGACTGACAGGTACAGAATGAACCCCACACTCTCACACAGTACCAGAGAGTGACAGATACAGAATGAACCCCACACTCTCACACTGTACCAGAAAGTGACAGGTACAGAATGAACCCCACACTCTCACACAGTACCAGAGACTGACAGGTACAGAATGAACCCCACACTCTCACACAGTACCAGAGACTGACAGGTACAGAATGAACCCCACACTCTCACATTGTACCAGAGACTGACAGGTACAGAATGAACCCCACACTCTCACACTGTACCAGAGACTGACAGGTACAGAATGAACCCCACACTCTCACACTGTACCAGAGACTGACAGGTACAGAATGAACCCCACACTCTCACACTGTACCAGAGACTGACAGATACAGAATGAACCCCACACTCTCACACTGTACCAGAGAGTGACAGGTACAGAATGAACCCCACACCCTCACACTGTACCAGAGACTGACAGGGACAGACATTGTGTTCTTTAATAAACCTGGAGAAACCACATCACACCTCAGTACAGCACCACTTTGACCACTTTACACAGCAATGGACTGTCTTGAGATTCTTGCTCAAATTCTCTTCTATCTATAATTCTGTACAGTATGTTTATATTTTGTGAATGTTGTGTCTCCGATATGACTACAAACTCGACTTTCAACCTCACTCAGAAATAGGTCTCTCATGATGACAATTTGACCTTCGATCTCCTGCTGCCCTGTTTCATTACATAAACGTTTCATATTATCAAGTGTGTGTTTTTCTCATTCCATCTGCTTTTCTAGCGGACACCATGGGTCGAATGGCCGAATACTGCGCCTGTACTTTATGGTCCATTTTGTATTTTAGATTTCCTTCCTGCCGAATTAACCGGCAGCGGCAACTCACCAGATCAGCGCCAGTTCCCAGTCCACGGTGTTAGCCAAAACGACAATGGGCAGCGGAGAGAGAGGTCAGATTGGTTGAATGTGTTCTACAGATATCCAGTGAAATGAATTGACTGCATGAATCTTTTCTTCGAATAACCATTGGGAATCCAAAGCATTCCCATCGCTTATTAGCATACTGCTCTTGGTGCTGCCTATTTAACTCGTGTTCACGGCCGATTCCGCTTATTTCTGGGTCTAAAACGGTCAGACGAAATGCCTGAGCCAGCGAAATCCGCTCCGAAGAAGGGCGCCAAGAAAGCTCTGCCTAAATCAGCGGGCAAGGCAGGTAAGAAACGCAAGAGGCTGAGGAAGGAGAGTTACTCCATCTACATCTACAAAGTGATGAAGCAGGTTCACCCCGACACCGGCATCTCCTCCAAGGCCATGAGTATCATGAACTCGTTCGTCAACGATATCTTCGAGCGCATCGGGGGCGAGGCTTCCCGCCTGGCCCATTACAACAAGCGGTCCACCATCAGCTCCCGGGAGATCCAGACCGCCGTGCGCCTGCTGCTGCCCGGGGAGCTGACCAAGCACGCCGTGTCCGAAGGGACAAAGGCGGTGACCAAGTACACCAGCTCCAAGTAAAGCTCCCCAGTGAGATGATCGAAAACACAACGGCTCTTTTAAGAGCCACTCCCAATTTCAAAGTAAGAGTTGTACTAGCATTTAGGTAATAAATTACACATACTTTATGTCTGGTGACTTTTACAAGAGCTAAATCGTGGTTGGAATAAACTCCCAGTGAACTGACAAGGAATTGTTACCCCCCATCAGTCCGTCCCACTCGGTATACATGCCAAGCGGAGGATTGCTGCCGTTGTTGTTTTATTTGTGGCTTCAGGAGTTTATTGGTTCCAGTTGGGTAACTCCTGAATCTCATTTCAACTCGAGCCTGAAAGACATCATGGCTCTTTCATATGGAGAAGCGTCGACACTGCTTCTTATAGATGCTGCCTGGCCTGCTGGGTTCCACCAGCATTTTGTGTGTGTTGTTTGAATTTCCAGCATCTGCAGATTTCCTCGTGATGGCTCTTTCATATAAAAACTTTATAACATTGCAGACTAGACTCTGGTCAAAGTTTGAGAAGAGCCGTTTTCCATAACCTGATAACGTTCACACAGAGACCGACCGCGGGCAGAAGCTGAGGGTCAGTTTTATTCGGTTCCGTTACGGGTTGAAAGAAATTAAAGAATTGAGTTCCCAGACACTCCAATATCAACTACACTTAAATCAAATGTGCCCGGTTTCAGTAACAGAGGGAAATGCGAAGACCCAATCTTAAAACAGATCTGCAATTATTTAACTTGAAAATACATTTGAACAATAGATTTATTCTCTGGCGGGCTTTTTTCCAGATTTCAGTGCACTTTGGGGAGGAGACGGTTATTTTCCGCGCTTCTACCTTTACGGACTGCTGATTGGTGATTAAACAGCTCTTCGATTGGAGCATTTTACTTCACCAATGAGAATAAGCAGGATCACACCAATCACAAACAGCAGTTTGCATTCTCAAAGAGGGTATAAAAAAGGCGAGTTGGGCGGGTTTGAACATTCCTTCATTCTCTTTGGAGTAATATCGTTACTGTGGAAATGTCTGGACGTGGAAAAGGCGGCGCTGGCAAAGCTCGGTCCAAGGCCAAATCTCGCTCGTCTCGGGCTGGACTGCAGTTCCCGGTCGGCCGGGTTCACAGACTCCTAAGAAAGGGCAACTATGCTGAGCGGGTGGGTGCCGGAGCCCCGGTCTATCTGGCTGCTGTGCTCGAGTATCTGACGGCCGAAATCCTCGAATTGGCCGGCAACGCGGCCCGGGACAATAAGAAGACCCGCATCATCCCTCGGCACCTGCAGCTGGCCGTCCGCAACGACGAGGAGCTGAACAAGCTGCTGGGAGGGGTGACTATCGCTCAGGGCGGTGTGTTACCCAATATCCAGGCCGTCCTGTTGCCCAAGAAAACCGGCGCTGCCAGTAAGTGAAGCGACGTAAGCTGAATCTATTTACCCAAAGGCTCTTTTCAGAGCCGCTCACAATGTCTGTGGAAGGGCTGAGCGGCGGGTGTTTTCCGTCTGTTTGATATCCTGCATCTGTCAATGTCTCGACATGTTTCTTCCGCGAATAAACCAATATAAATCTGCAGGGAAACCGGTTCGTTTCAGTCCCGGCTCGTTTTCCCCTCTCAGCCGACCGAATGTAGCTCTCTCCCCTTGCAGAGAGTCAGCGGGTTCACTAGGCGCAGAGTCGTGAAATGAACTTCCGGAGTCAGCCCCGAGAGGGAGAATTTAATCTCCGATCACTGAACGACTCCGCTCTTCATCACCCAGAACCGCGTTGTCTGGGTTCCACATTGCGGGTTGACCCCGGACCGTTCCGGTGTGCAGAAGGCGGGAACATCGCCTGTTCGTTGCTTCATGAGCGATTCCCATCGCCTCACAGAAAAATAACATTTGCGTTTTACATTTCAGAATCAAGTTTATTATCACCGGCATGTGGCGTGAAATTTGTTAACTTAGCAGCAGCAGTGCAATGCAATACATAATCTAGCAGAGAGAGAAAAATAATAATAAATAAAATAACATAATGAAAAAACAAGTAAATTAGTTACGTATACTGAATACACTATTTTAAAAATGTGCAAAGACAGAGAAACTGTATATTGGAAAAGTGAGGTATTATCCAAAGCTTCAATGTCCATTTAGGAATCGGATGGCAGAGGGGAAGAAGCTGTTCCTGAATGGCTGAGTGTGTGTCTTCAGGCTTCTGTATCTCCTGCCTGACGGTAACAGTGAGAAAAGGGCATGCCCTGGGTGTTGGAGGTCTTTAATAATGGACGCTGCCTTTATGAGCACCGCTCCCTAAAGATGTCCTGGGTACTATCAGCAGCTTCTTTCGGTGCTGTGCAGTAGCCCCTCCACACCAGACAGATGCAGCCTGTCAGAATGCTCTCCGCGGTACAGCTACACAGGTCTCTGACTGTCTACAAAGGTACGTTTACCCTGTGGAACCGACCGTATTTGCTGAAAAAAACTCGTCCACCCAGGCCTCTGAATATAAATGAACATTTTGCGAAAGAGACCCTACTGACTGTCTTCATGCCAAAGAAACCCATTGATTGATCACCTTCTGACTGAAGAAATTATTCATCTCTATTCTAGAGGGGCATCTTTGTATTGAGGGTGTGGTCTGGTTCTAGATTCTTCCATTATTGGAAACATCCTCTCATATCAACGCTATCTAGGCTTTTCAACAGTCAATGTGTTTCTATACGATTCTCCCTCATTCTTCTAGATTCCAGTGAGTACAGGCCCAGATCATCAAACATCCCAGTATTCTTCTAACATATGCAGTGATATCTAAGCCCCTGAGTCTAAGGGAGTCCCAGTCAACATTGGGGAAATTAGTCACCCACTACAATGACCCTGTTGCTTTTACATCTTTCATTCCCTGCTACGTTTCAGTTTCTTTACCTCCTGCTGGCATTTGGGAGGCCTGTAGCACAACTCCGTCAGTGAATGCACCTCTCTTATCCTGAGCTCTATTCACACTGTCTCACTGGATGAAGCCTCCAGTGTGTTCTCTCTTAGTCCCTCACCCACAATTCCATGCAAAGGCTGATCTGCCTCTTGTATGTCAATCCCAATTCCCTGATTTTATTAACATTTATCTTGCTTCTCTTTAAATCTTTTTGGTCATCCAGCATCTCCATTCCTCTCAGTTAGGGATTCTAGTGTTTGTTATACGTGTTTTGTTTGTTTTATCATTTGTGGCCTTGTGGAACAGTGCAGGCATGTACTTTGGTTTCCTGCATTTCACAATTTTGTGTGCCACAGTCATATGATTATGCAAAGGCAGAGGGAGTTTAAATGAAGTGAACATGGGCATTTGGCGTTTGATTGTGCATAGTTATGCACTTACCAAGATCCAATAAAAAGAAGTTAGATTTTAACAGAGCGGACATTCAATGAGTGGGCCAAAAATTGGAGTGGGGAGTTGAGGCTTCGGCACTTCTGAGAGGTGTAGGCTGTAGGAAGATATGTTTTTCTTTATTCTTTATTTCCTCTGTATTACACATTTGTAGCAGAAAGGATGCCAGACAAGTTTCTGCCTAATGTCAGTGTCACAAAATTGTCTTGGTGGAAGGAGACAGAGGGTGTTCGTGGCAGCTTGTCATTCAGGTTGGAGGCCTCTGACCAGTGACGTTCACAGGGATTGGTTCTGGTACTGTCATTTGTCATCGATGTGAACAGTTCCTCTGACATTGTTGTGAATGCAATTAGTGAGGTTGCAGATGACAGCAATGTTGTTGGTAGAGTAGACAGTGAAGATTCTTTGAGAGTACAATGGGATCGAGATGACCTGGGGAAGTCGGCCAAAGAATGGCAGATGAATGTTGAAGTGGACAAGTGTGAGCCCTTGCATTTTGAGAAATCCAACCAGGGAAGGACCTGCACAGTAAATTCTTGTTCCTTGGAGAGTATTGCAGACAGAGTGTCCATGGAATACAGGAACATCATTGACTGAAAATGACAACACAGGTAGTCAGGATGGTGAAGATGATGTTTGGCCTATTTGTCTTCATTGGTCAGGGAACTGAGTTACAGGATTTGGGATGTCATATGACAACTGTAATCATCAAAGTGAGATTGCACTGTATTGTGCAAAGTTCTAGTCACCCAGCTACAGGAAGGATGTCATGAAGCTGGAAAGTGTGGAGGGAAGTTTGATGAGAGTGTAACTGACACTGGAGGATTTGAATTATTGGCAGATGTTTGGACAGACTGGGACTCTCTTTCTCACCAGAGAGATTAAGGAGCTGTCTGGTGACCATCCAAAGGTTTCCAAAATAATTAGGCAATCACTCTTTGTGTCAGGGTAGGGAAGCATAAATTTACAAGACAATTGTTTAAGGTGATGGTGAAACATTTAAAGGCTACCTGACAGGTGGGGGGATGTTGCATGTTTGATTAGGGAGACCAACACTACAGTAATAAGTGAGGGATTTGATGAGGTCTTGTAAGTAGAGGTTTTAAATAAAATGATGAATGGTGATTTTGATGGGATTACACTGCTGGCCTCCCAATAGGCTCAGGTATTGTGGAGCAGACATGTTGGTAAATCACACAGAGGTGTAATGGGAACAGGCTTACAGCAGTCGGGCATTTTGACTTCCCCAGCATTAACCAGATTACCTTTGTATGAAAAGCTTGAGTTTCCAGGAGTAATTTGACAGATGCAGGATCAGTTCATCCCTCAGCAGAAACAATATTTGAAAGGGAGAATGAGGCAACCATCAGCAACAACGGAAGACAAAGGCAGCATAAAGGAACATGAGAGAGCAGAGAATATCACAAAAGTTAGTGGGAAGCTAAAGAACTTAAAAAGAACAGAAGGTAACTAAAATAGTAATATGGAGATAACAGATAAATTATTAAAGTAACTGGCCAATAGTATAAAGGGGAATAAGGATTTCTTTCAGGTAGTTAAAGAGTAAAAGAGGCAAGAATGGATCAGGTTTCAGGTTTCCCATTCTCACCTTCGGAATCACATCCCTCCCTGATCCTCTTTTACACTGTTTAGTTTATTCTGTATTTCTTATTTAACTGGGCAATCTTGATAATTTAGCACAGCGTGATAAATGCATTTCAATGGTGAGGCAGTGCACATTGCAATAGACAATAGAGAGTAGGAGCAGGAGTAGGCCATTCGGCCCTTCTGGCCAGCACCGCCATTCACTGTGATCATGGCTGATCATACATAATCAGTACCCCATTCCTGCCCTCTTCCCATATGCCTTGACACCGCTATCTATAAGAGCTCTATCTCACTCTCTCTTGAAAGCATCCAGAGACTTGGCCTCCACTGCCTTCTGGGGCAGAGCATTCCATCTATCGACCACTCTCTGGGTGAAAAAGTTTTTCCGCATCTCTGTTCTAAATGGCCTACCACTTATTCTTAAACTGTGGCCTCTAGTTCTGGACTCACCCATCAGCGGGAACATGCTTCCTGCCTTCAGTGTGTCCAATCCCTTAATAATCTTATATGTTTCAATCAGATCCCCTCTCATCCTTCTAAATTCCAGTGTATACAAGCCCAGTCGCTCCAATCTTTCAACATATGACAGTCCCGCCATTCCGGGAATTAACCTTGTGAACCTACGCTGCACTCCCTCAATAGCAAGAATGTCCTTCCTCAAATTTGTTGACCAAAACTGCACACAAAGTCAAACCAGTGTAGAACTTACACTGTGAATGATCGGTCATTAGGGAGTGTAATGGGCCGGAGAGATTTAGGGGTAAATCTCTCACACACAGTTCATTGAAAGTGGTGTCACTGGTAGACAGGGTGGTGAAGAGCGGGTTTAACATGCTGGTCTTCATTAGTCAGGGGACTGAGTATATCAGTTGCGATATTATGTTACAGTTGTGTAAGTGACTGGAGGCCACACTTGGACTGTGTACAGCTCTTGTCACCGTTTTAGGAAACGGGGTTAAACTGGGGAGAGTGTAGAAAAGATTTCCAACGATGTTTCCCGGATCTGAGGTTCTCAGTTACACAGAGAGGTTGGTCAGACAATGTCCGTTGTCCTTTATTCCTTGGAATCAGAATCATTGATCACCGTTTTATATGACAAGGAATCTGTCATTTTATTTTGACAGCAGTACAATGCGATGAAGGTGCAGATGTGAACATTGTGTCATGAGAACGCCAAGAGATTCTGGGAATGGCGAACAACGCGGACAAAATGCTGGAGGAACCCAGCTAGTCAGGCAGCATCTCCCACCAGAGTCCTGATGAAGGGTCTCAGCCCGAAATGTCTGCTGTTTATTCCCACCATTGATGCTGCCTGACTTGCTGATTTCCGCCAGCATTGAGTGTGTATTGTGTCAGAGAGAGTGAGTTAAAGGGGCGGGCGGCTTAGACCAGTGTCACTGTGTTTGTGGGTCCGAACACATCGTAGGATTTCTCAGCGCCTCCTGTAGAAAATGAAAAGATTTTTCTGTTACGGAAGCGCCCCACTCCCCAGCTCAGTCCCGAAGAGGGAATTAACCGCAAAGTTTTAATTCGATTAAATATTTCAGCCATAAAACAGAGAACAGGTCAACGATCGGGAGAGAGAACGCGGGCAATGCAGTAAGGAAACGGGTTAAAATAGAAAGCGCTGCCTTTAATCCCGATTAAACTTTCTTTCCAGCGAACATTCCGGTCTCAGGGACAGACAGGAACTAGTCCGAGTCTCCGCAGCGTCCGATTTGAATTGGAATCGGCGAGTTTTTGAGGAGAGAGAAACACAGAAAAATGAAGCCGCCGGGAGCTGACAGCAGGATGTCTCCGCCCCGTCCGCTCGCTGCCTTTAAATTGCTCTGTGCCGCCGCCTTTCGCTTCATTTCTCATTCAGTTCTGATTGTGAGAAGGATTTATCAGAGTCGCCGACATGACTGAGACAGCACCCGCCGAAACGGCTCCTCCAGCCGCACCCGCCGCCGCAAAGAAGACTCCCAAGAAGAAGGCGGCTGCCCGGAGCAAACCAACCGGTCCCTCGCTGGGCGAACAGATCGATAAGATCGTGGCGGGTTGTCACGATAGGAAGGGTATGTCCGGTACGGCCATCATTAAGGCTCTGGCCGGCAGCGGTGTCGATGTGGTGAAACTTCGCCCCCAGATCAAAATGAGCATCAAGAGGAAAGTGGAAAGCGGCTCCTTGGTTCAGGCCAAGGGCTCGGGTATTTCGGGATCCTTTAAATCCGGTAAAGGAAAAACTGCCGTGAAGGTGGTGAAGAAAGCGAAGAAGCCAGCGGCAAAGAAATCTGCCACCAAGAAATCTCCCAGCAAGAAGCTTGGCGCCAAGAAACCAGCGGCTAAGAAAGTGGGAGGTAAGAAACCAACAGCTAAGAAAGCGGCAGCTAAGAAACCAGCAGCTAAGAAACCAGCGGCTAAGAAAGCGGCAGCTAAGAAACCAGCGGCAAAGAAACTCGCGGCGAAGAAAGCGGCGCCGAAGCCCAAGAGCCCCAAGAAAGCCGCAGCCCCGAAGACGAAGGCGGCCAAGAAGACGAAGTCGAAATCCGCGAAACCCAAGAAGACAGCAGTCAAAAAGTGAATTAAGAATACACCATTTGTGTGTATCTGAACCCAACGGCTCTTCTCAGAGCCACCCACATCTCAGAAAAGAGCTGATTCAGAGTGTTGTGATTCCCGCGTCGGGTCCGATTGAGTTTTCCGGGGGAACTTCTCACATGGAACCCGAGATTACCGGTACCTCTGACATTTGGTGCGGCCGTGCCGTCTCAGTGTCTGAAATGAGACGTGGATGCCCGAGCTGAGATTGAGAGATATGGGATGTGGGCAGTTTCAGGCCCAATTCCTTCTCCGATCCGGGAGAGAGTGACTGAGACATTGACACCAGCGGAGATTCAGCTGAGTTGATTGGGAACTGCTGAAAGCTACGCGAGAGGGGAGGGGGCGTGTTGAGAGAGGGATCCGTCTCTGGGGATGGACTGCAGCGGGAGGATATGTGATAAACTACCCGGTGGCATTGCCGACTGACCTTCATTCAGGCCCCAGCTACAAAACTACATAATTAATTTACACAAAACACCAATACCAAAAATGTACAAGAGAGTGAAATCTAATGTAAAAAATCACTATTTCCTGGTAGTCACCACCCCCCGAAATCCCCCACTGTACCCCTCGCGTCGGCATGCTCCCACTCCAAGCACAGCGGGCACGAACGTATCCCCATGTCCAAAGCAAACAAAACGGTAACAGCCGCACCAGCTGTACATGACAGGTTTGTGGGAGAAGTGAAGGGCCAGATGAGACCCTGACAGGGATGGAAGCGCGTTAATCTCTGGATGCATTCAAGAGAGTTAGTTAGAGCTCTTATAGATAGCGGGGTCACGGGATATGGGGAGAGGGCAGGGACCGGGTACTGATCGTGTATGATCAGCCATGATCACAGTGAATGGCGGAGCTGGCTAGAAGGGCCGAATGGCCTACTCCTGCACCTACTGTCCATTGTCTATTATCTCCTGTTCCTTGCTGAATTACCCTGTCTGCACAGAACTGATGCTCGGGGTCAATTAGAGCAAAACCGATCGGGAAGGCAGATCGCTACTACAATAATGAACAGCAAGCTACAGCCCTTTCCTTTGCCGTGGTAGTGGCTCTTAAAAGAGCCTTTTCTGGTGTTCGGTGTGTAGACTGGGCTTAGGCGCGCTCCCCGCGGATGCGGCGGGCCAACTGGATGTCCTTGGGCATAATGGTGACTCGCTTGGCGTGGATAGCGCACAGGTTAGTATCCTCAAAGAGTCCGACCAGGTAAGCCTCACTTGCCTCCTGCAGGGCCATGACGGCCGAGCTCTGGAAACGCAGATCGGTTTTGAAGTCCTGAGCGATCTCCCGCACTAGGCGCTGGAAGGGAAGTTTGCGGATGAGCAGCTCGGTGGATTTCTGGTAGCGCCGGATCTCCCTCAGAGCCACGGTGCCGGGCCGGTAGCGATGAGGCTTCTTCACTCCGCCGGTGGCAGGAGCGCTCTTCCGCGCCGCTTTGGTCGCCAACTGTTTGCGAGGAGCTTTTCCGCCAGTCGATTTGCGCGCTGTCTGCTTGGTGCGGGCCATTCTGCTTCGGGAGTGAGAACACAGGCTGAAATACCGGAACAAGATAGACGAAACGGGCTCCAGGACAGGCTTTTATACAGCTGGGAAGGGCCGTCCCACCGCTTATGATTGGCTGAACACCAACTGTCTATTAAAGGATCTAGTTGCTGCGATTGGTTTATTGATTTCATGCAGGCTGGCGGCGAATAACAATTTTCGACAAAATGGGAAATTGTTAGCTGGCGGTCGGACTTCATCCAATCAGAATGCACTGTGATTGGCGCCCGATTAATTTCGAACCGCCCGCCAATTTCAGAGCACCCAGCTTGATAACTTTTTATTTAAATTAATTCTATCACAGATCATGGATTTTCAGTTTCATTTAATATCTAATTCCCTCAGTTAAGATTTGAATGCATGATTACGGAATCGACTCTCTAAACGAGTGAACTGATTTCTGTCCGAGATGGACAGAATGATTAAGATCGATATAAATGCATCCAGCATTTACGGTAATCACCGCCTGGAAAGGTACAATCGTAGCTATATATATTTGAAGCGGAATGATTAACCTATTTCAAATGGAACCAGATGAATATATTGATAAAAAATAATTAAAATCTTATGGACACGGCTCCCTCTGTGAGGCGGTGGGTGGCTCTTAGAAGAGCCTTTGTGTTCTCGGGAGGAAGTGGGAGTTTTTCAGCCGCCGAAGCCATAGAGAGTGCGGCCCTGGCGTTTCAGAGCGTACACCACATCCATGGCAGTGACCGTCTTGCGCTTGGCGTGTTCAGTGTAGGTGACCGCATCCCGGATCACATTCTCCAGGAAAACCTTCAGCACCCCGCGGGTCTCCTCGTAGATCAGACCCGAGATCCGCTTGACGCCGCCACGGCGAGCCAGACGGCGGATGGCCGGTTTGGTGATGCCCTGGATGTTATCACGGAGCACTTTACGGTGCCGCTTGGCTCCGCCTTTGCCCAGTCCTTTGCCTCCTTTCCCTCTGCCGGACATTATACTGATTCACTCAGGTCGCTGCTCAGTGACAAACCGACTGCTGCTGTCTCCTTTTATACACAGCGCCCCGACCTGCCCGAGAAACGCGCAGAGAGACAGAGGCGGGGAGGGGAGGAGACAGAGTCAGAGTGACGGACAGAGCCGAGAGCGGCCTCTCATCGTCCAGCTCCGCCTTCACTTTACCACACCCGCCAATTTCCAACGGTTTATCCGACACAAAGCGCTCCAGCTCTATTTGTGTCCTCTGATCCTAGACTTCCCCACTATAGGAAACATCTTCTCCACACCCACTCTATCTGTGTCCTCTGATCCTAAACTCCCCCACTATAGGAAACATCCCCTCCACATCCACTCGAGACAGACAGAGAAACATACTTTATTGATCCCGGGGGAAATTGGGTTTCGTTACAGTCGCACCAACCAAGAATAGTGTAGAAATATAGCAATATAAAACCATAAATAATTCAATAATAATAAGTAAATTATGCCAAGTGGAAATAAGTCCAGGACCAGCCTATTGGCTCAGGTTGTCCGACACTCCGAGGGAGGAGTTGTAAAGTTTGATGGCAACAGGCAGGAATGACTTCCTATGACGCTCAGTGTTACATCTCGGTGGAATGAGTCTCTGGCTGAATGTACTCCTGTGCCTAACCAGTACATTATGGAGTGGATTGGAGACATTGTCCAAGATGGCATGAAACATGTACAGACTGGAAGATTTCTGGAAATTTGCTGATTCTCCTGCTTTAAATTACCAGGAAGTGGTTTTCCATTCCGCAAATCCCCGAGGACCTCAGTCTGTCCCTCCCCGGCCCCATGACCAGTGCGAGCGTCCTCACACACAGCAGTTGGTGGGCGAGGGTGCAGTCACTTCCAGTGATGAGAGGGTTAATTCATTAGAACAATTGTTCCTCTGGGTCGCGAGGGAAATGAAAGTCCGGTCACATAAAGGAACAGGATACATAGGCAGATAGAAGGATATACAGACCTCGCCTTGGCGCCTTCTAAAGCCGAGGTAAAGTGGTGGCTGAGGAGCTAGTGTGAGGTGGGTGAGGGCTTTAGGTACGAGGATCATTGAGGTCCCGAGGGAAAGGTGAGATGGGTCCAAGGAGAGGAGCTCAACATCTCTAGGTTTCATTGTTTTACATGTGAGTGGGGGGGAGGGGGGGTTATAAGATGCAGAGGTTACCCCACTGGGAATGTCACAGCAAACTGGAGGGCTCACTTACAGAGGCAATCTACAGTCACACGGATTGGATTATAGTATTGACCCCCAATAACCACCGGGAGGTGGAGGAACACAAAGGTTTATGTTTATGGAGAGGTGCAGAACAGAACTGTCATAGTGGGGGACTTTATCTTCCCTAGAATTGACTGCATCTTGCTCAATGCTTAGATGCTCAAGATTTCTTCAGCGATTCCGAGGAGTGTTTGAAACATTATGTACAGAGCCCCACCAGAGGCGAGAACAGACGGGAATTAGTTCAGGGAAACAAGCCAGGCCAGCTGACGATCACAATTTATTTTGTTCGTTAGTTATGAGTAAGACAGAAGCCAAGGGGCATTGATTGGGAGCAGCCACTGTCAGACAAGTCCACATCTGACATGTGGGAGTTGTTTAAAGACCATCAGATCAGAGTTCAGGATCAGCATGTTCCTGTAAGGATTAAGGACAAGGATGGTAAGGTAAGGGAACTTTGGATGAATGGAGAGATCCTGAATTTAGTCAGAAGTATATGGAAGGTTTAAGAAGCTAAAATCAGACTGGGTATCTTTGGAATATAAAGACAGCGGGGAAATGCTAAAGCTGGTGATAGGAAAGGCCAAATGGAGCCTCAAACTGTCCTTGTGGAGTGGGATCACAGATAATCCCAAGGCCTTTTGATTTATATTAGTTAAACAGGGATAACCAGAGACTGGAAAGGTCCACTCAAGATTAAAGGAGGAATGATGTGGTTGAAGTTAGATGAAGTGGCTGAGGTACTAAATGAGTCCGTTGTGTCAATATTTACCGAGGAGAAGGAATTGAATGTCAATGAAAACAATGTGAGACATGCTAATGTGCAGAGACGTGTTGAGATTAAGGAGCAGGCTGTGCTGGGACGTCTGAAAAGCAATAAGATGGATAAGACTCCAAGAACTGAACACATATATCCTACAATAGTGAAGGAAGCAAGTGAGCAGATTGCTGGGGATTTGACAAGGATCTATGTCGGGGTCCCCAACTTTTTTTGCACCGCGGACCCATTTAATATTGACAATATTCTTGCGGACCGGCTGGCGGGGGGGAGGTTTGTTAATATATACCAGAATACAGGTGAAACTATAAGTCACTTATAAGTGGCTAATTAATACACTCAATTTTGTTTCTAAAAGGGTTTATCTAAAGAATTTAATATTAAACACACAGTGCATATTTTCCTCCCATGCATATAGTGATAAGTCAATTATAGGGCACTTATAAGTCAATAGCATCATAACATGTTAAGTAACATTTGGATATTAAACACACAGCACATATTTTCCTCGTATGAGCATATAAAATCATTGCAACACACCAATATTGGTGAATCAGTAAGAGCCCAGGGCTTGTTTCCCTGCAATAAGGCGGTCTCATCGAGGTGTGATGGGAGACAGCAATACTTAAAGGGGGTTCCTTATGTCCTGACGAAGGGTCTCGGCCTGAAACGTCGACAGTGCTTCTTCCTATAGATGCTGCCTGGCCTGCTGTGTTCTACCAGCATTTTGTGTGTGTTTGAATTTCCAGCATCTGCAGATTTCCTCGTGTTTGCTCCTTATATCCAGACTATTCCGCAATTTAGTTTTTGTTGCATTCGTTGCAGAAAACCCCGCTTCACAGAGATATGATGTTGGAAACGGAAGCAACGTTTTCAGTGCTTTCGTGGCTATCTCGGGATATTCAGCCTTGACTTTGATCCAGAATGCCGGCAGAGATGTTATGTCAAACATATTTTTCAGCCCATCGTCATTTGCAAGCTCGAGGAGTTGATCTTCCCGCGCTGAATTGGATAGTTGTCATTCTCCCCTGAAGTGACAAATTGAGTTCATTGAGCAGGTTGAAGATGTCACACAGATAAGCGAGTTTTGCTATCCACTCCTCGTCAAGTGTGCTGCCAGTGGTGACGTTTTTCCTGAAATAAATCTCTGTAGCTGCTCTCTTAACTCAAAAACCTTGGCCAGGGCTCTCCATCTTGATAGCCACCTGACTTCAGTGTGAAAGAGAAGGCGTTTGTGCTCTGTATCCATTTCTTCACAAAGCTGCTCAAACAGACGTGAGTTAAGGGCTTTTACTTTGATGTGATTGATAACTTCAACAACGTCACTAAATACGCTGTTAAGATCAGGTGACATTTTTCATGGAGAGGACATTGATGGGCTCACAGAGTGCATCACTGGTTACATCAGCTTCTGTGTGGACTGCAATGTTCCAGCAAGAACTGTCCTTCGTTATTCAAATAACAAGTCATGGGTAACAAAGGACATTAAGGACAACCTGAACGCTAAAAAGAGGGCATTTAGGGATGGAAATAGGGAGGAGTTGAGGACAATTCAGAGGGACCTGAAAGCCAAGATCAGGGAGGCTAAAGACAGGTGTAGGAGGAAGCACGAGGAAATCTGCAGATGCTGGAAATTCAAACACACACAAAATGCTGGTGGAACACAGCAGGCCAGGCAGCATCTATAGGAAGAATCACTGTCGACGTTTTGGACCGAGACCCTTCGTCAGGACGCTTGAGTGGAAACTCCAGCAGAACAACATGAGAGAGGTCTGGAGTGGGATGAGGACCATCACTGGGTTCTGGCAAACTAGCAACAGAGGAGCTGAAGGCAGTGTGGCCAGGGACAACAAACTTAACCTGTTCTTCAACAGATTTGACACTGTGGCCCCTGCCCATCCCCCACATGATTCATCTGTTGTCGGCCCCCAACCAACACATACTCCACTCTCCCCTCCTACCCCTCCTCACAGCCCCCCACCCTGCTCTCAGGACTACACCCCTCCCCCACCTGAAACCACCACGGTGGGCTTCACAGCTGAACAGGTGAGAAGACAGCTGAAACGTCTCCACCCAAGCAAGGCTGCAGGCCCGGATGGTGTCAGCCCCAGGGTGCTCAAAGCCTGTGCCCCCCAGCTATGTGGAGTACTTCACCATGTCTTCAACCTGAGCCTGAGTCTCCAGAGGGTTCCTGTGCTATGGAAGATGTCCTGCCTCGTCCCTGTACTGAAGACGCCGTGCCCCAGTGGCTCCAATGACTACAGACCGGTGGCATTGACCTCCCACATCATGAAGACCCTGGAGAGACTTGTTCTAGGGCAGCTCCGGCCTATGGTTAGGCCACAGTTATAGAGGGTCAGAGCCGTCTCTATTTCCTAAGGAGACTGAGGTCCTTTAACATCTGCCAGACGATGCTGAGGATGTTCCACGAGTCTGTGGTGGCCAGTGCTATCACGTTTGCTGTTGTGTGCTGGGGCAGCAGGTTGAGGGTAGCAGACACCAACAGAATCAACAAACTCATTCGTAAGGCCAGTGATGTTGTGGGGGTGGAACTGGACTCTCTGAAGGTGGTGTATGAAAAGAAGATGCTGTCCAAGTTGCATGCCATCTTGGACAATGTCTCCCATCCAATGCACAATGTACTGGTTAGGCACAGGAGTATATTCAGCCAGAGACTCATTCCACCGAGATGCAACACTGAGCGTCATAGGAAGTCATTCCTCCCTGTGGCCATCAAACTTTACAACTCGTCCCTCGGAGTGTCAGACACCCTGAGCCAATACGCTGGTCCTGGACTTATTTCCATTTGGCATAATTTACTTATTATTATTTAATTATTTATGGTTTATATTGCTATATTTCTACACTATTCCTGGTTGGTGCGACTGTAACAAAACCCAGTTTCCCTCGGGATTAATAAAGTATGTCTGTCTGTCTGTGTCCTCAATTGCAACATATGAGGTCCCTCAGTACTGGAGTGTAGCAAATGTTGCAGCTTTGATCAAGAAAGGAAATAACAAGAATCTAGGGATCTATAGGCAAGGCAGCCTCATTTCAGTGGTGGAGAAGCTACTGGGGAGGATATTGAGGTACAGGGTTTATGCTCATTTGGAAAGGCACGGCCTGCTTAGGGACAATCAGCATGGCTTTGTGCAGGCAGATCACACTTGATAAAGCTGATTGAGGTTTCTGAGGAGGTGATACAGACTCTAAGATATAGGATCAGAATTAGGCCATTAGGCCCATTAAATCTGCTCCGTCATTTCATCATGGCTAATCCATTTTCCCTCAAAGCCCCAATCTCCTGCCTTCTCCCCGTAACCCTTCATGATCTGACCAATCAAGAATCTACCAACCTCTGCCTTAAATATACATAAAGTTTTGGCTCCACAGCTGCCCGAGGCAACAAATTCCACAGATTCACCACTCTCTGGCTAAAGAAATTCCTCATCTCCACGTTCTACGAGGATGGTGCTCTATTCTGAGGCTGTGTCCTCTGGTCTCAGACACTCCCATCCTCTGCACATCCACTTTATCAAGGCCTTTCACCATTAGATAGGTTTCAATTAGGTCAGCCCTCATTGACCTAAATTCCAGTGAGTACAGGCCCAGAGCAATCAAACGCTCTTCATATGCCCAACTGTTTCATCCTGGAGGCAATTTTGAGAATCTCCTTTGAAATGCATCCAGTTTCAGCTCATCCTTCCTAAGATAAAGGGCCCACAAATGCTCACAATACTCCAGTGAGACCTCACCAGTCCTTTATAAAGTCTCAGCATTGTTATGATTGGTGCAGATATTGTGGACTGAAGGGCAGGTTGCCATCTGTTCCATATTGTGTACTGACAAATATGTTTGATCTACCAGCTATTGCAGGGACATGGTTACAGAGACTTGGACTGGGAATCTGACATTCCTACATGTTTAATGTTCCACATGGAATCAACAAAATGGAAAGGAGCAGGGTGGATTTGTTCATAACGTGCTGGTGAAGGAGTGGATACAGTGCCATCAAAAGTATTCAGTCTCCTTTGGAGGTTTTCATGTTTATTGTTTTGCAACATTGATTCACAGTGGATTTAATTTGGCTTTATTTTCCCACACTGATCAGCAGAATGGACTCTCTGGTGTCAAAGTGAAAAACAGATCTTTCCAAAGTGATCTAATTAATTGCAAATATAAAACACAAAATAATTTAATTGCATTGGTATTCACCTCCTTCAAGTCAAGTTGATGCACCTTTGTTAGTAATTACCGTTGGCTCTGTATGGATAGGTCTCTATCCGCTTTGCACATCTGGACACTGAAAATTTTCCCCATTTTTCTTTACAAAACTGCTGAAGCTCTGGCAGATTGCATGCGGTTCATGAGTGAACAGATCTTTTCAAGTCCAGTTACAAATTCTCAATTGGATTGAGGTCTGGACTCTGACTTGGCCACTCCAGGACATTAACTTTGGTTTTAAGTCAATCCTGTGTAGTTTTGATTTTATACTTGCAGTCATTCTCCTGCTGGAAAATGAATTTTCTCCTAAGTCACAGTTCACTTGCAGACTGAATTAGGTTTTCCTCCAAGATTTCACTGTATTAGGCTGCATTCATTTTACCCTCTACTTTTATGAGCCTTTCAGGGCCTGCTGCAGTGAAACAGCCCCACAGCAAGATGCAGCCTCACCATGCTGGGATGGTGTGTTTTTGATGCTGTGCGGTGTTTGTCTTGCGCCAAGCTTAGTGTTTAATCTGATGGCCAAAATGGTCAATTTTGTTTCATCAGACTATAGAACCTTCTTCCAGTTGACTTCAGAGTCTTCTGGCAAACCCCAGGTGAGATTTCATGAGAGCTTTTTTCAACAATGGCTTTCTCTTTGCCACTCTCCCATAAAGCTCTGACAGGTGATGCATCTGGGCAACAGTTGTTGTATACACAGTCTCTCCCATCTCAGCCACTGAAGATTGTGATTTCTCTAGAGTTAGCATAGGTCTCTTGGTGGCCTCCCTCACTCGTCCCCTTCTTGCACAGTCACTCAGTTTCTGAGGATGGCCTGATCCTGGCAGATTTACAGCTCTGCCATATTCTTTCCATTTCAGGATGAGTGACTTAACTGTACTCCAAGGGATATTCAGTGACTTGAAAATTTTCTTGTATCCATCTCCTGAATTGTGTTTTTCAATTACCTTTTTGCAGAGCTGCTCAGAGTGTTAATTTGTTTTTATGGTGTAGTTTCTCCCAGAATACTGACTACAAACAATCGTGTATTTTTACTACAATCAATTGAAACACCTTGACTCACACAGAGACCTCCACTTAACTGATAATGTAATTCCTAAAACTACTTGGCTGTACCAGTGATGATTTGGGGGTGAATATTTATACAGTCAATTATTTTGTGTTTTATATCTGTAATTAATTTAAAGCACTTTGTGGAGATCTATTTTCACTTTGACACAAAAGTCTTTTTCTCTTGATCAGTAAAACAAATGCCAAATTCAATCCACTGTCATTCAAAGTTGTAAAACATTAAAACATGAAAAGTTTAAAGCAGCATGAATACTTTTCATAGGTACTTTACATGTAGGGACAGTGATGGTGAAAGGGGAGGGAAAGAAGACACGGGGAGGAGTGGTCTCAAGATCCTCAGGTGTTCCTCCCGATGGGA
The DNA here is from genome assembly GCF_048418815.1 of Hemitrygon akajei. NCBI lineage: Eukaryota > Metazoa > Chordata > Chondrichthyes > Myliobatiformes > Dasyatidae > Hemitrygon > Hemitrygon akajei. Next base: position 36,554,418 of record NC_133151.1, on the reverse strand, counting down.
TAAAGCACAAAAGGGGAAATATCAAAGAGAGATGGGAATGGAAATGTGATTGTCATGAGAGATTTAATCGGAAGCAGATTGGGGTACCACTACATCGAGTACCTTTGCTCTGTGAGCTGCAACAACCACAATCTGCCAGTGGCAATGCATTCTAGTTCCATTTCCCATTCACATACTGACATATCGGTGCCTTATAGGTGTCTTAACCAGTGGTGGGGTGGTAATGGGGACAAGCTGTCACTTCCTATTAATTGCTGCTTCAAATTGCCTCTGTCAACCAAGTCCAGCTCCTGGCTTTTACATATGGCTTAGCTACGAAGCCCGACAGACTCTTTCTTAGTGACAGAGGAGGGTCTAAATGGGTTTACTGGCATCATATAACTAACTGCTATGGGCAGATGGGGCTTTCACCCATGGTTGGCAACTCATCTAGTGGAAGGAAAATTCTGATCTGAAACCTCTTCCGGTTTGTGGCTCGACCCATTCATGGGGAAGGCTTCGGGAGTAAACCCCGAGGAACAATCCAGTGCTGGATTCCCTGTCAGTCGGATGTTCAATGCAGACTGGCAATCCTGTGACACCGTTGGTGCCTGACCCCACCGGTCTCTGTCGTTGATCTGGATTCATCAGCTGTGTGGAGAGCAGGAGCCCCTGCATGGGCAACAGCTTGCTTCACGTATCGTACTACCCTGGCTTGAATGTTGACTTTCACAGTGAGGGTACAATATCCATGGTCGACCCTGACCCAGCAGAGGGCCATCACTAACATGTCTGTCCATGGCCTCCTCTCCTGCTACGATGAGGCCAAATACAGGTTGGACGAGCAACATCTCATATTCTGATATTGATTTCTCCAAATTTCAGAAATCACTGCCCTCTATTTCCACACATTCACCAAACTACTATTTATCTTCTGACTTTTCCCCCATTCTGGTGCCATTTACCGCCTTTACCTCTCCTCACGCACCGTCATGACTTGACCACCAACTCTCTCTGGTTTTCCACCTCCTTCGTGTCATCCCATGGTCCAACGTTCTCTCCTACTGGATTCCTTTCTCTTCATCTCTTTGCCTTTCCTGTCTGTCACCCAGGTCCTCTCATCATCATCCCTCCACAAATCACACCCTCCCCCACTCACTTGTCCTCCTCCCCATCCCCAGCACCTTATTCTGGCTTTTGTCCCTTTCTTTCTAATCCTGATGAAGGTTCTCAGCCCGAAATGTCGACTCTTTGCTGAGTTCCTCCAGCATTTTGTGCGTGTTTGCGTCAGTCTGTGTGTTGATTAAGCTGATCAAACTGGTACAGTGGAAGAGGAATTTGTGGAGTGGTCAGAGACAGTTTCTGACAGCAGGATTTTACCCAGGAACAGGCCATTTCAGATGTAATCTGTGTAATGAGGTGGGATTACAGAGAGATCTTGTGATGAAGGATCCCTGAAGAAGTGATCACAATGTGGGAGAACTCCAGACCACAGATTGAGGGTGAACACCAGGGTCCAGAACCAGTGTCCTCAACCTAAATAAAGGCAATTACAGAGACGTGACAGTGGAGTTGTCTGGGGCAGATGGGGTAAATATGCTCAGGGACAGGTCAGTAATGAGCAGTGGCGATGTTTAAGGAGACTGTTCATAACAGTCAGCAGACATTGATCCCGATTCTACAGAGGGATCGCAGAGAGCAAAGAACATTCTGTGGTCAATGGAGTTCAAGGGAAATATTAAATCAAAGAGCATAAAAAGAGGCAAGGGTTGGCAGTAGAAAAGAGGATCAGGATTTTTCCAGGAACCAGTGATGAGACAAAAGCTAAAACTAACAAGGAAAAAGCAGATAGGTTAACTCAATAATTTTAATTAGTGTTCACAGTGGGGACACAGCAAACATCCCAGAGATATCTAACAGTGACATTTCAACATTGTGCCATAATGTGTAACAATCACCATCAGGATGGAGAAACTAATGAGACTAAATGCAAACATTTCCAGGTCCCAATGACCTGCAGTGGAGGGTTTCACAGGAAGTCTGGAGAGAAAGTAGAGACATTGAAGTCTGTCAAAACTCACTGTTACAGAAAGGTCCCAGTGGAGTTGAAAACCATTGTTGAAGAAGGGTGGAAGATAAAAACCAGGTGACTGTAGTCCAGTTAACTTCACTTCAAGTACGGTACTGGAGTCTATAATCTGTGAAGAAATAGCAAGTCATTTAGAAAAGTTTAATGTCATTGAATTAAGTCAACAGGGTTTACAGTCAGATTCACACAGCACAGAAACGAGCCCGTCAGCTCAAATGGTCCACGCTGACCAAAGTTCCCATCTGAGCTTGTGGTCTGTAACCCCCTCACCACCACATTAAGAACAAGGCTATCCTCCTCCTTAGCCCATATCCTTCAAAACTTTTCCTTCCCATCTACCTGTCCAAGTACCTTTTTTAAACATACCTGACTCAACCACTCCCCCCGGCAGCTCACTCCATACACTGACCAGCCCGTGTGTGGAAAAGTTGCCCTTCAGGTTCCTATTAAATCTCATCTCAAACCAATGCCCTCCAGTTCTTGATTCCCCAACCCTGGCAAAAACATTGTTATCTTTGACTCAACCCAGGCCGCTTATTATTTAATACAGCTCTGCAATATCAGCACTCATTCTCCAACTTTCCGAGGAAAATTATCCAAAACGCTTTCCACAAATCAGTCCTTCGAGATCCAGTAACATGCCCATAAATCACCTCTGCACTCTTTCCAGCTCAATGGTGTCTGTCATACTGCATGCTCAATAAAACTAAACACTATTTATGAAATGCGGCCAAACCAACGTGTTGTACAACTGCACCATTTCATCCCAGCTTCTATATTCGGTGCCCTGACTGAAGGCCGGTGTTCCAAAAGCCTCTTCACCACCCTGTCCATCTGGAACCTGGTTTTTGTCCCTGTAACCTGGGTTACTGAATGTTAAGTCATGTTTGACAAACATACCAGAGATTTGAGACTTTACAGGGGAAGTTGGAGAAGTGGTGATTTTGGATTTTCAGGAGCAATTTGCCAAGGTCGCACATGAAAGGCTGGTGCACAAGACCAGATCTCAGTACTGGGAAGGAAGTGTGTTCATACGAACTGAAGACTGGTTATCATACTGAGACAGAATAACAGGTCTGTTTCAGGCTGGGATGACATAACTACTGGAGTGTCGAGGTGTTGCCTGCACAACAAAATAGAGACAGGTGCAGTGAGGGGTTCATAAGACCATATATGACCAAAGTTCAGAGGTGAATGGTTCATTGACATTTATTGCTAGGGCATTAGTGCAGAGAAACAGAGAAGTGTTGTTACAGTGTCAGACAAATGCACAATGATGGATTTTGGGAAGTTAAAGCAGGTTAGGACATACCCAGTGAATGGCAGGGTCCTGAGGAGTGTTAATGAAAAGATAAACCTGAGGCACAGGTACATAGTTCCCGGAAAGTGCCAACACAGGTAGAGAAAGTGGTGAAGAAGGTGCACAACATGCTTACCTTCATCAGCAAAGACTCTGAGAGGAGTTGGGACATCACATTACAGTTGTACAAATCAATAATTACACCAGACCAGGAGTACCCTGTGCAGTTCTGGTCACCATGAGAGGAAGGATGTGATTAAGCTGGAAAGATGCAGAAACAATTCACAGGAATGTTACCTGGACTGGGGGCTTGAGTTACAAGGAAAGATCAGACTGACTGGGACTGTTTTCCCTGGAGTGAAGGAGGCTGAGGGGAGACCTGACAGAAGTTTATAAAACTATGAGAGGTGCAGACAAGGTAGACAGTCAGAATCACTTCCTCAGGTTAGAAATATCAAATATGAGAAGGCACAGCTTTAAAATGCCAGGGTGAGAATTTAAAGTGGGATGTCAGGGCAGGTAAGATTTCTGTTTCCGTACAGAGAGTGGTGAGGGCCGGGTTTGGGCTGCCATAGGGAGTGGTGGAAGCAAATATGATAATGACATTTAACAGGGTTTTAGATAAGGCCATGAATATTCAGAGGATTGAAGCACATGAATTATACGCAGGCTGAAGAGATTTAGTTCCATTTGACATCGTGTTCAGCACAGACATCATGGGAAGAAGGGCCTGTTCCTGTGCTGTACTGTTCTGTGTTCTCGCTGAGCCTCAGTGACAGGGGAGTCTTTAGCCGGGGTCACAGACAGGTGTATCTGTGGCAAGGAGAGAGACTGCAGGATGGTGCATTACCTCCCTGGTACCAGAGCCAAGGATGTAACTGAACAAGTACAGGCCATTCTGAAAGGACAGGGTGAGCAGCCAGAGGCCGTGTCCATATTGGTTCTAACAAAAGAGGCAAAGTCCTGCAAAGAGAACTTAGGGAGTTGGGGAAAAAATTAAGTAGAAACTCTGTGGTGAGGAGGGGGGCAATCCCAGTGTCACTTGCTAGCGAGAGAAGAAAGAAAAAGGTGGTACAGTTATATGTGTGGCTCACAAGCTGGTGCAGGACGGAGGATTTTTGTTACATGGATCATTGGGCTCTCTTTCAGGAGAGGAGATGGGAAGAGTGAAATGTCAGTAGTGGAGTTGACGGATGTGGATCAACACAGAAAGTAAGTCCAAATAGACAAATTACAGTGTCTCAGTAGCACTACAAGTGCACAGATAAACAAATACCAGATAGGCCTCAAATTTACATTTAATTTTTAAAAATGGATCTGAAAGAAACAACACAATTTTTGGTCTTTAATGGAGCAATCGGGAAAGGATCATGAGTTTTTAATCAAAAAGTACTGATGATAAGCTTGTTATGCCTACTTTTGAGTGGGGAAGGATCAGGAAATATCCTAAATAAAGCCTTTAAAACTATCTATATATCTAGATCTCTGAACCAGCATTACTTATTTTTTGTGATGAGGCAATCACAATAATGTATGCAAGTCTTTGAAGTCCTTTGAAACTCTTAAGTATTTGAAAGAGAGAGAGCTAGAAATGATAATTAAATGGAGAAAAGTTGAGAAGGTTTGTGAGGCATAAATTCCAGCCTGACTGGGCTGAATAGCAAGTTTCTGTGTGCTGTATTACATCTTGTATATAATTTCCAGATAAAATATCAGAATACCAAAGTTTCTTAAAATTACTTCCTCAAAGGGATTTTATGATATTTTGTCAATAATCAATGATGCTCAAAGTTGGTGTATTTTCAAAGTTCAAGATAAGTTTATTATCAATGCATATGTCACCATATACAACCCCAAGGACATTCACAGTAAAAACTAAAAAAAACAATAGAATCATTAAAAGACTGCACCCAACAGGACAGACAAACAACTGTTGTGCAAAAGACAACAAGCTCTGTACAAACAAAAGGAAAGAAAAATAAATAAACAAACAATAAATATTGAGAGCATGGGATGGAGTCCTTGAAGGTGAGTCCACAGATTGTGGGAAGAACTCAGTGATGGGGCAAGTGAAGTTATCCCTTTTGGCTCAGGGGTCTGATGATAACTTTTACTGAACCCGGTGGTGTGGTCCCTGAGGCTCTCTGACCAACTCCTTGATGGCAGCAATGAGAGGAGAGCTTGTCCTGCGTGTTGGGGGTTCCTGATGAATGCTACTTTCCTGCAATAGCATTTTGTGTAGATATGCTCAGTGGTAGGAAGGAATTTACCTGCAATGGACAAAATTTACAAAATACCGTAGGTTTTAGTGTTTATAGGAATATTTTATTTAGAGATAAAGCACAGAAAAGGCCATCAAGCACCACTACTTAGCAGCCTCCAATTTAACCCTAGTCTATTCCTGTGGCAATTTGCAATGACCAATTAACCAACTAACCGATTTGTCTTTGGACAGTGGGAGGAAAGCTGGGCGGCGGTGTTAGCTGTGAGGAGGATGCTAAGAGGATGCAGGGTGACTTGGATAGGTTAGTTGAGTGGGCAAATTCATGGCAGATGCAATTTAATGTGGATAAATGTGAGGTTATCCACTTTGGTTGCAAGAACAGGAAAACAGATTATTATCTGAACGGTGGCCGATTAGGAAAAGGGGAGATGCAACGAGACCTGGGTGTCATTGTACACCAGTCAATGAAGGTGGGCATGCAGGTACAGCAGGCAGTGAAAAAGGCAAATGGTATGTTGGCATTCATAGCAAAAGGATTTGAGTACAGGAGCAGGGAGGTTCTACTGCAGTTGTACAAGGCCTTGGTGAGACTGCACCTAGAATATTGTGTGCAGTTTTGGTCCCCTAATCTGAGGAAAGACATTCTTGCCATAGAGGGAGTACAGAGAAGGTTCACCACATTGATTCCTGGGATGGCAGGACTTTCATATGAAGAAAGACTGGATCGACTAGGCTTATACTCACAGGAATTTAGAAGATTGAGTGGGGATCTTATTGAAACGTATAAAATTCTAAAGGGATTGGACAGGCTAGATGCAGGAAGATTGTTTCCGATGTTGGGGAAGTCCAGAACGAGGGGTCACAGTTTAAGGATAAAGGGGAAGCCTTTTAGGACCGAGATGAGGAGAAACTTCTTCACACAGAGAGTGGTGAATCTGTGGAATTCTCTGCCACAGGAAACAGTTGAGGCCGGTTCATTGGCTATATTTAAGAGGAAGTTAGATATGGCCCTTGTGGCTAAAGGGATCAGGGGGTATGGAGAGAAAGCAGGTACAGGGTTCTGAGTTGGATGATCAGCCATGATCATACTGAATGGCGGTGCAGGCTCGAAGGGCCGAATGGCCTACTCCTGCACCTATTTTTTATGTTTCTATTAGAAATAAGAGAAAGAATAAAACATTACCGCAAACAGACTAACATGAGGGGTGTCGTCACTTCCCCGGCTATAGGTTGACTCATTACAGAGCCGAGGGTCAGAATGACTTCAACCCGTGTTGATGCCATTAGCCCAGTACACCACTGCATAGTTAGGCCCAGTTAATGAGCACAGTGGCACCGAGGAGCTGAATTGTGTTTGTATCAGTGCCGGGTGTAGAACAGTTAATGCAGACGTACTTAGAGCCTGGATTAGTACATGGCACAGTGATTCATCCATTACAGAGAAGGGCAGGACTGGTAGCTAAACATTCCAGGATTCAGATTCAGACAGTCCAGAGGGAGGTGAATGAGGCTGGGGGAGCTGTACCGCTGATCAGTCAGAATGTCACAAATTCAAGTTCATCCAGTGAGACAATGCGGGTAGAACACAGGAATAAGAAGAGTGCAATCACTGTGATGGGATTGTACTGTAGGGCTCCAAATAGCCAGTAAGAGAGAGGAACAAATATGTCGGCAGGTTATGGGCTGATGTAAAAACAACGAGTGAATAATCTCCCCAGAGTGACTGGGACTCCCTTACCACCTGAGACTTGATTGGGGCATTATTTGTTAAGTGTGTTCAGCAAGGTTTCCTGAAACAGTATGTAGATGGTCCACCATGGAGGGAGACATTCTTGACTTTGCCTGGGGAAATATGGGACTCACTAGAGTGGTGGCGGGAACAACCAGTGTTCAAAGAGGAATTAGACAGGTCCTTCAGGGGAAATAACCTGCAGAGTGGGGAATTGGACTGTGGAAATGTTGTAGCAGGAGTTGGTATAAACTTGATGGGTCAGATAGTCCAGACCATCCCAGAATGATCCTGTGACCAATAATAGTCTGAAAAAATCATTCTGGTCTCCAGTCAATCTTCCAAGCTCCAGGGTGGACAAGATCAATTGTGTAATAAGGACACACTTCTGTAAAAACACTGACACTGTATTCCAAGCACACTGAGCTGCCAGAGCACAGCACCGGCCAGTGAGGACACAGACCAGTACAACACCCGGCTCTCTACTACAAAGTTCAAAGCTGAAAGTAAATGTAATATCAAAATACATTTCTGTCATGGTACGCAACCCCGGGATTTATTTTCTTGTGTGCGTCCTGCTGGTTTGTTAGAGCTCTTGGGGAGGGTATAAACTGATTTGGCAGGGGCGTGAGAACTGGCATGAAAGTACTTAGGATAGTACAGTTGGTAAAGAAAGAAAAGATAGCATGCAGTCACACTGTCAGGAAGAGCGAGCTGATGATAGGACATAACTGCAGCCAGCAGAGGGATGCAAAATCAATAAGGGTAGCAAATCCAATACTTGAAGTGTTATACCTCAATGCACAGCATATAAAAAATAAGGTGGACAATCTTATTGCCCTATTACGGATTGTCATGTATAATGTGATCATCACTGAATCACGGCTGAAAAATATTTATAGTTGAGAGCTAAATGCCCAATTTAGACATATCAGAGGGAAAGGAACGTAGGCAATGGGGAGGGTATGGCTCTGCTGGTAAAGAATGGTATCAAATCAGTAGAAAGATGTGCCATAGGATCGGAAGATGTTGAATCATTGTGAGTAGAGTTAAAAAAATCTGCAAGTGTAAAAGGACGTTGATGCAGTTATAAACAGGCCGTCAACAGTTGTTTGGATGTGGACCACAGATTACAACAGAAAATAGAAAAGGCATGTCAGAAGGCAATGTTATTGGAGATTTCATGGGAGATTTCAACATCCATGTCAATTGGGAGAATCAGGTTGGAAATAGATCTCAAGAGAGTGAGTTTGTTGAATGCGTAAGAGATGGCTTTTTAGAGCAGTTTGTCGTTGAGCCTACGAGGGAATCAGCTATACTGGATTGTGTGTTATTTAATGAACAGGAGTCCTGCCATGTGCAGAAGTTCGCTGATGACACGGCCATAGTGGGTTGTGTCAGGAATGGACAGGAGGAGGAGTATAGGAAACTGATACAGGACTTTGTGACATGGTGCAACTCAAACTACCTGCGTCTCAATGTCACCAAGACCAAGGAGATGGTGGTGGACTTTAGGAGATCTAGGCCTCATATGGAGCCAGTGATCATTAATGGAGAATGTGTGGAGCAGGTTAAGACCTACAAGTATCTGGGAGTACAGTTGGACGAGAAGCTAGACTGGACTGCCAACACAGATGCCTTGTGCAGGAAGGCACAGAGTCGACTGTACTTCCTTAGAAGGTTGGTGTCATTCAATGTCTGCAGTGAGATGCTGAAGATGTTCTATAGGTCAGTTGTTGAGAGCGCCCTCTTCTTTGTGGTGGCGTGTTGGGGAGGAAGCATTAAGAAGAAGGACGCCTCACGTCTTAATAAGCTGATAAGGAAGGCGGGCTCTGTCGTGGGCAAAGTACTGGAGAGTTTAACATCGGTAGCTGAGCGAAGGGCGCTGAGTAGGCTACGGTCAATTATGGAAAACCCTGAACATCCTCTACATAGCACCATCCAGAGACAGAGAAGCAGTTTCAGCGACAGGTTACTGTCGATGCAATGCTCCTCAGACAGGATGAAGAGGTCAATACTCCCCAATGCCATTAGGCTTTACAATTCAACTGCCAGGACTTAAGAACTTTTTTTTTTTAAAGCTATTAGTAATGCTTTTTGAGTTAGTGATTTAGATGCATATCATATTATTACTGAGTTAAGTATTGTATGTAATGAGTTTTTGCTACAACAAGTGTATGGGACATTGGAAAAAATGTTGAATTTCCCCATGGGGATGAATAAAGTATCTATCTATCTATCTATCTATCTAATTAGGGTACTTAAGGTAAAAGAACCCTTAGGAGGCAGTGATCACAGTATCATTGAGTTCAACTTGAAATTGGACAGGGAGAGAGTACAGTTTGACATGGCAGTGTTTCAGTGGAGTAAAGGTAGTAACAGTGGTATGAGAGAGGAGTTGGCTAAAGTAAATTGGAAGGAGATGCTGGCAGAGATGGCAGCAGAGCAGCAATGGTGAGAGTTTCTGAGAACAATGAGGGAGGTGCAGGATAAATATATTCCAGAAACAAATAAATACTCAAATGGCAAAACAGTACAACTGTGGCTGACAAGGAAGTCAAAGCTAATGTAAAACCAAAAGGGAGGGCATGAAACAAAGAAAAAAATAGTCAGAATACAGAGGATTGGGAAGCTTCTAACACCTTACAGAGAGCAACCTAAAGTGGATAAAGATTAAATATGCAAGCAAGCTAGCAAATATTATCAAAGTGGATCGTTGAAGCTTTTTCAAGTATGTAAAACATAAAGGAGAGATGAGACTGGATATTGGATTGCTAGAAAATCAGGCCAGAGAAATGATAACAGGGTGGTGGGGGGAAGGAGATGGCAGATGAACTAAATTAGTATTTGGCATCAGTGGAAGTTACTAGCCGTGTGCCAGATGTTGAAGGGTGTGAGGGGAGAGAAGGGAGTGCAGTTATTATTATAAGGGAAAGGTGCTCAAAAAGCTGAAAGACTTGAGGGTATATCAGTCACCTGGACCAGACGAACTGGACCCTAGGGTTCTGACAGAGGTAGCGGTAGAGATCGTGGTACCATTAGTAATGATCTTTCAAGACGTATTGGACTCTGGCATGGTGCTAGTGGACTGGAAAATTGCAAATGTCACTCCACTCTTTAAGAAAGGAGGAAGGCGGCAGAAAGGAAATTATAGACCAGTTAGTCTGACCTCAGTGGTTGGGAAGATGCTGGAGTTAATTGTTAAAGATGAGGTTATGGAGCATTGGAAAGACAGGACAAGAAAGGACAAAGTCAGCATGGTTTGCATCAGGGGAAGTCTTGCCTGATGAACCTGTTGGAATTCTTTGAGATTACACACAGGATAAATAAAGGGGATTCAACGGATGTCATATATTCGGACTTTCAAAAGGCCTTTGACAAGGTGCCACACATGAGGCTGCTTACCAAGTTAATAGCCCATGGTATTACAGGAAAGTTACTGGCGTGGTTAGAACATTGGCTGATTGGTAGAAGGCAGCAAGTGGGAATAAAAGGATCCTTTCCGGTTGGCTGCCAGTGAGTAGTGGTGTTCCGCAGGGGTCGGTGTTGGGACCACTTCTTTTTATGCTGTATATCAATGATTTAAATGATGGAATAGGTGGATTTGTTGCAAGTTTGCAGATGACAAGAAGGGCAGGTACTCTTCAGGAAACAGGTAGGCTGCAGAAGTACTTTGACAGATTAGGAGAATTGGCAAGACAATGGCAAAGGAAATACAATGTTGGAAAATGCATGGTCGTGCACTTTGGTAGTAGAAATAAACGTACAGACTATTTTCCAAATAGGGAGAAAATCCAAAAACCTGAGATGCAAAGGGACCTGGAGTCTTTGTGCAAACCAACCTAAAGATAACTTGCAGGTAGAGTCGGAGGTGAGGAAGGCAAAAGCAATGTTAGCATTCACATCAAACGGTTAGAATACAAGAGCAGGGATGTGATGCTGAGACTTTATAAGGCATTGGTGAGGCCTCACCTTGAGTATTGTGATTAGCTTTGGCCTCCTCATCGAAGAAAAGATGTGCTGGCATTGGAAAGGGTTCAGAAGAGGTTCACAAGGGTGATTCTGGGAATGAAACGGTTATCATACGAGGAACATTTGATAGCTCTGGGTCTGTACTCGCTGGAAGTTCGAAGGATGGGGGGGGTGGAATCTCATTTCAAATGTTGAAAGGCCTAGACTGAGTAAATGTGGAAAGGATGTTTCCTATGGTGGGCGAGTCTAGGTCGAGAAGGCACAATTTCAGGATAGAGGGCTGTCCATTCAAAACAGAAATGCGGAGAAATTCTTTAGTCAGAGGGTGGTGAATTAGTGCAATTTATAACAACAGGCTGCTGTGGAGGCCACATTCTTGGGTGTATTTAAGGCAGAGCTTGATAGTCACATGATTGGACATGGCATCAAAGTTTGCAAGGAGAAGGCCAGGGAGTGGGGCTGCACAGAGAGAAAAGAGTCAGCCATGATTGAATGGCAGAGCGGACTCGATGGGCCAAATAGCCTAATTCTGCTGCTATGTCGTACAGCGTTACTCAGAAAATCCAAGAACCACAACAGAAAGACCGCACCCAACAGGGTGGCTAAATCACCAATGTGCAAATGACAATAACTTGTGTAAATACAAGAGAGAAAATAATAATATTGTGGTGACTCACTTCCCAGCGCACTCAAACCGGCTCACAAAGTGGCGCACGCCGGCATTGAGGCCAGTCCCAAAAAGGGCACCAAGCCTGCTTCACCAGCAAGGGGGACGGGACTGAGGGCGGGAACAGGAAGGCTTTAAAGCGAGGCCGCGAAGTTTGAATAAACCTCTTTTGCAACTGCAGCTCACTGACTACGTGTCGTTATTTCAGCGCTGCGTGTAGCCGCATCTGTTCATGCGGTTTCGTTAAAACTGCCAAGCTTCAGGACGCTGCGACCTCACCTATGGTTCCAGCAAGAAGAAGCCCAATTCCACATTCGGCAGATAACCTTGGATGCCACACGTTACTACTACGTGGTGAGCTCCCTCGACCAGGAGACAGCCGCCCAGGTTGAGGAGTTCATACAGTCACCCCCGAAGGATGGCAAATACACAGAATTCAAAGCCCTGCTCATAAGGACTTTCGGACTCTCACGGCGCGAGCGAGCTGTCCGCTTACTGCACCTGGATGGTTTGGGGGACAGGCCTCCGTCGGCTTTGATGAACCAGATGTTGTCCCGAGCCGGAGGTCACAAGCCCTGCCTCATGTTTGAGCAGGCGTTCCTGGAGCAGCTGCCCGAGGACATACGTCTGCTGCTGTCCGATGCAGATTTCAGCGACCCCCCCCGGAAGGTGGCGGCCCGGGCAGACGTGCTGTAGAAAGCCAAGGAGAGTGGGGCGTCCGTCGCATAGCTCACCAGGCCACGCTCCCAGCAGCATACCAGACCAGGCTTGGCCGCAGAGCCCACTAACCCCAGAGACAGGGGTGAGGAGACCAATGGACAATGGTGCTTCTACCACCAGCGGTGGGGCGCAGAAGCCTGCCGCTGTAGCCCGCCCTGCAAGTTCCCGGGAAACGCCGGGGCCTGCCGCCGCTGATGGCTACAGCGGCTGGCCATCGGGATAGCCTCCTGAATGTCTGGGATAAGCAGTCGGGACGCTGCATTCTGGTTGACACCGGAGCCGAGATCAGCATCTTACCTCTGACAAGTTACGACACCCGCCACAGAGAACCGGGTCCCACACTGAGGGCCGCGAACGGCAGCACAGTAAGGACCTGCGGGACCCGTACGGTGCGGCTACAGTTCGGTTCACGTGGGACTTCACACTGGCCGCTGTAGCCCAACCGCTCCTGGGAGCAGATTTTTTGCGAGCTCACAGCCTACTGGTCGACCTGCCAAGGAAGAGACTGGTCCACGCTGAGACCTTTCAAACGTTCTCCCTGGGTGAAGCCCAGTTGCCGGCCCCACACCAAGACTCCATCACGCAGTCCGACAACGACTTCACCAGAGTCCTGGCGGGTTTCCCATCGGTTCTGGCGCCGCAGTTCACGGCAGCCATGCCCAGACATGGCGTACAGCACCACATCCCGATACAAGGACCATCCCGTGCTCGAAGGCTTCCCCCGGACAAGCTCCGACTGGCGAAGGAGGAGTTCAAGAGGATGGAGGAATTGGGGATCATACAGCGGTCCGACAGCCCATGGGCCTCCCCCCTGCACATGGTGCCCAAAGCAACAGGGGGCTGGAGTCCATGCGGCAACTACCGCAGGCTGAACGAGGCTACAACACCGGACCACTACCCTGTGCCGCACATTGAGGACTTTGCAGCAAACCTGCACGGCGCACGGATCTTCACCGAGGTAGACCTCGTCCGGGGATACCATCAAATCCCGATGCATCCGGACAACGTCCCCAAAACGGCAGTCATCACCCCGTTCGGCCTTTTCGAGTTCCTCCGCATGCTGTTCGGCCTAAAGAATGCCGCACAGACATTTCAGCGGTTAATGGACGCGGTGGGACGCGACCTGGACTTCGCTTTCATCTATTTGGACGACATCCTCCGTCAACTCTACGCCCGACTGAGTGAATACGGCCTAACAATCAACCCGGCCAAATGCCAGTTCGGGTTCAACACCATCGACTTCCTGGGCCACAAGATTACTAAAGACAGGGCAACCCCTCTGCCCGCCAAGGTAGACGCGGTCCATCATTTCCCCCGACCCAACATAATCAAAGGCTTTCAGGAATTCGTGGGTATGGTAAATTTCTACCACCGCTTCCTCCCTTCAGCAGCCCGAATCATGCGCCCCCTGTTCGCCCTGATGTCGGGTAAAGGCAAGGACATTACCTGGGATGAGGAGTCCGCCGCCGCTTTCATTAAAACGAAGGATGCCTTGGCGAACGCCGCAATGCTAGTGCACCCCAGAACGGACGTCCCTACCACCCTCATAGTGGACGCATCTAACACGGCAGTCGGTGGAGTGCTGGAACAACCCATCGAGGGTCGCTGGCAACCACTGGCATTTTTCAGCAAACACCTATGACCACCCAAGCTCAAATACAGTGCTTTCGACCGGGAACTGTTGGCGCGATAACCTGGCAATCTGGCATTTCAGGTACTTCTTAGAAGGTAGGCCCTTCACCGCGTTCACAGACCACAAACCTCTTACATTTGCGTTCACGAAAGCATCCGACTCCTGGTCGTCCCGCCAGCAGCAACATCTGTCCTACATCTCCAAATACACGATGGATGTCCGGCATGTCTCCGGAGAGGACGATGTTGTGGCGGACGCCCTCTCCTGCCCTAACATCCAAGCCCTGTCCCAGGGGGTAGACTATGAAGCGCTGGCGGAGGCGCAGCAGGCAGACGAGGATATCCCTAGTTACAGAACAGCAGTCTTCGGTTTGCAGCTCCAGGACCTCCCTGCAGGCCCAGGTGAGAGGACCCTACTCTGTGACGTCACCACCGGCCAACCCCGCCCCGTCGTCCCGGCAGCCTGGCAGCGGCACGTTTTCATCTCCATCCACAACTTAGCGCACCCCTCCATCAGGACAACTGTCCGGATGGTAGCAAACAGGTTCGTTTGGCACGGACTCCACAAGCAGGTCAGTGAATGGGCCAAAACGAGCATGCACTGCCAAACAGCCAAGGTGCAGCGGCACACCAAAGCCCTGCCGCAGCAGTTCCACCCCACCCACCGGCGTTTCAACCACATTCATGTGGATATCGTGGGCCCCCTGCCAGTGTCGCGAGGAGCGCGGCACCTATTGACTATTGTGGACCGGTTCACAAGATGGCCAGAGGCAGTCCCGCTCACCGACACCGCCTCCAAATCTTGCGCCCGAGCACTGATTGCAACCTGGATATCTCGGTTTGGTGTACCGGCCCACATTACCTCCGACAGAGGCGCCCAGTTCACCTCCAGCCTGTGGTCAGCTGTGTCCAGCCTTTTGGGGACACAGCTGCACCACACAACTGCCTACCACCCACAGTCGAACGGACTAGTGGAGCATTTCCACCGTCACCTGAAGTCGGCTCTTATGGCCCGCCTCAAAGGGCCTAACTGGGTGGACGAGCTTCCCTGGGTCCTGCTCGGAATCCGCACGGCGCCCAAAGAAGATCTGCACACCTCGTTGGCCGAGTTGGTGTACGGCGCACCCCTGGTCGTCCCAGGGGAGTTCATACCAGCCTCAAGGGTGCAAGAGGAAGAACCCGCAGCAGTCCTGGGCAGACTACGCGAGAGGCTTGGTAACCTGGCCCCCATACCCACTTCACAGCATGGACAGAACCCGACCTGCATACCCAAAGACCTGCAAAACTGTAAGTTTGTTTTTGTATGACGGGGTGGACATCGGGCACCACTACAGCGGCCCTACGAGGGGCCGTTTACGGTGATCAGAAACAACAGGTCCACATTCGTGCTGGACATTGGGGGGCAAGAGGAGGTTTTCACAGTGGACCGACTCAAACCAGCCCGTGTGGACTTGGCGCAGCCGGTCGAGATTCAGGCACCGCGGCGCAGAGTCAGACCTCCCAAACAGAGTCCGACCCAGACTGAGGACATTGGGGGGTGTATCGCCGGTTCGGGGGGGGGGGGGGGTTATGAGGTGACCCACTTCCGAGCGCACTCGAACTGGCTCACAAAGTGGCGCGTGCCGGCATTGAGGCCGGTCGCAAAAAGGGCGCCAAGCCTGCTTCACCAGCAAGAGGAAAAGCCCGCACGCGGGACAGGACTGTGAATAAATAGAGAACATGACATGCAGAATACTTGAAAGTGAAGTGATACATTGTGGGAAACAGTTCAGTGGTGAGTTAAGTGAAGTTAAATAGAGTTATCTCCACTGGTTCTGGTTTAAAGTGACACCAGTGAATCTCTTTTTCTGGTAAACAAATAGCCTGTAACTTTCCTTTCAACTTGGACGCAATTTGATGTGGCAGAACCAAGGTGAGGAAGACCCGAAGTACGGATGGTTTAAACTCCGGGCTGAAATGGAAAAGTCAGGTACAGGCCAAATCGAGGTGGCGGGGACCAGGCCCCAGATCGCATCAAAGCAACTGAACCCAATGTTTGGACGACGATTTAGACGCAGGGCCAGAACGAAAAGGTCAGGTTGTTCTGCCCGAGGCCAGGGACAAAAGATATTTAACGATAGGATCAGCTTGCATCTGAAAAAGCATAAACAAGTTCAGAGTAGCCAATATCGCTTTGCATGGGCAACGTCAAGTCTTGCAAACTTGGCCGAACGTTTTAAGTGACAAATTCAGTTGATGAGAGCTGGGTAGTGGGTACAGGACACAAGGACTTTGGTAAATCTTTCAACAAGAGTCCCCATGGTAGGCTGATCCACAGCATGGAAGCACATGGCTCAAAAGAAATTTGGTAGAATGTATTCAAAATGTACTTGGTCAGAGAACACAGGAGGTAATGTTTGAGGGGTGTGATTCTGACTGGAGACCTGTGAACAGTGGGGCCCCACAAGGAATTCTACTCTTTGTGAAATGATTTGGATGAAAATGAAGGAGGGCTGATTTGTTGGTCTGCAGAGACACAGAAATTGGTGCAGTTATGGATCGTGAGGAAAGTTGCCAAAGGATTCAGCAGAACATAGACCGGCTGGAAATGTGGGCAGAGAAATGAGAGATAAGTCGGTGTACTCTGGGAAGTCAAATGTCAGAGGATTTCTTTGGAATTCCTCTCCCCATCAGAGTGGCTGGAATTACAGTTACGGCAGTGACATGCTCCACCTCAGGATGTGGGAGTCACTCAGTGTCCCCGATAACTTCACATGAGGGAAGTGCACCGAGGTGCAGCTCCTGACTGACCGTGTGAAGGAAATGAAGATGGAGATGGACAGACCGAGAGTTTCCAGGATGCTGAGACCAGAGATTCAGTGAGATGGTCACACCTGAGGTCAGGATGCAGACTGTTGTGTGACCATCACGACGGAAAGGGGAAGAGACAGACAGAGTAATGTCTCCCTGTGGCCGTGACCCTCAGCAACAAGTTCACTCCTTTGGATACCCCTGGGAGGATGACGACCCAGAGACAGCAGCCCGTCAGGTCGGTGGTACTGAGACCCCAGACCGATGCTCCGCGGGAGGAAAGGTCAAGCAGAGCAGTGATGACAGTAGACTCACAGTACAGGGGATGTGCAGGAGATTCTGTGGCAGCAACAGAGATGACACGATGGTGTGTTGTCTTCTGGCTACTGGGGTCAGGTTCGTCTCAGGTGTGCAGGATTTCCTAAAGATAAACTTGCCAGTCGAGTCAGTGGTCAGTTATCAGAACAAAGGCAAGGAGCAAATTCCTTGGAAAAATGTAGTGAATCTGTGTAGCCTATGTCAGGATGTTGTTCAGTGACAAGAGATCAGCATTTAACACCGTCAATCCCACAGTCCTGATCAATAAGCTATGGAACCTGGTCCCTCTGCAAATGGATCCTTGACTTCCTAACCGGGAGACCACAATCTGTGCGGATTAGTGATAATCCACACAGATTGTGTAGATTCATGGAGATGGGCTAACCCCTTTGACATCAATGGATCTGGGGTTGAGAGGGTAAACAGCTTTAAATGAGTTGGTTACAATCTGGAACACACTGTCTGAGGGAGTGATGCAGGCTGGTATTTAAGGACCATCTGGCTAAACATTTGAATCACCAGGGCAGGGTAGGAGACAGACCAAGTGCTGAGTTAGTGGAGACAGACTATCAATGGTCAGTATAGACATGCAGAAACCACTGACTGTGAAAGTTCAGAGGGAACCTGGAACACAGAACTTCAGGATGGACTTACCTAAAATACTCAGAACCCAGGACAATGGATTTTTGTTGGACAAAGGTATTAATGCATTAGGGTTAATAGTGAATCAACCCCATCAAAAGGCTACCAAAATGCACCCATTCCACAGGCACCAGTAACAGTACTTTTAAATGGGAATTCAGTGAAGAACACTGGTTAATAGCAGGAGAGATGGCGGACGGCTTGGTCACAATGGAAGGGTGCAAATATCTTCTCAGAGTATAATGCGTTCAGTGGAACAAGCTCACAGCTGAGAATGAAGGTAACAAACCCCACTGCAGTGCAGGACTGCTGTTGCCAGGGTTGTCCAGGATAGAAACAGACCCTCTGGCCCATCACATTTATGCTCCCCATCACGCACAGCTATACTAATCCCACTTTCCTGCATTAGTTTCATATCCCTCTGGGCCTTGCTCACTGAAGTACCTGTGCATGTGTCTCTAATATTGTTACACAGTTCCCTGTATGTGGCATCACAGGTAGACAGGGTTGTGTGTTCTACTTGCCTTATCAGCCAAAGAACTGCCTCTCATTAGAATTGTACAAAACAGTTTAAAGACAGATTTAAAGGGGATCTGAAGGGTACATACTTCACACTGAGAATAGCTGCTATCCTAAATCAGCTGCCGGAGGAGGTGTGGGGGCAGAAACCCACGAAGTCTCTGTTCATTAAACCTTCCCAGGAACCTGTCATTCACTGTGTACATCCTGCCCTGGTTAAACCGCCCAGAATAGAGTCAGTGATTTATACAGAACTGAAACCGTCCCTTCGGTAAAACTCATCCACGCCGACCAAGTTGTCGACCTGAACTCGTCCCATCCGCCTGCATTAGGCCCGTGTCCCTCTCAACCTTTCCTATCCATGTAACTGTGCAAATATGGTTGAAATATTGTACCTGAGGCAGAGAGCCGGTGTGGTGAGGCGCTGACAGACGCTCACTGTTCCGTGGGCAGGAAGAGGAGAGGCCGATTCCCACAGTGGAGCCGAAACCCAAAGTAGAGACCGACTCCACTTTACTACAACCCCGTGCCCACCATCCCGGACTAACCGCCCGCCCCGGACCGTTCCCCTGGAAACGACGTCGGTGACGGTGGGACCACTATGACGTCAGCTCGTCACAGAACGGCAATCGCGCGGTATCAACATCCCGGGAGGCGGGGCAGAGTGAGCTGTCAATCAGTGGAGCCGCTGAGAAATTGCGAGCTTTGTAACAGAGTGGGTACAGAGGGGCATTTCCGGGAATAGTGACCCCCCTCCCCACACCCACGGGAATTGAGTGTGTTATAGACAGTAATATTCACATTTTCATTTGACTCTTCGGTCTTATAAATAGTTAATGTTTGTAATTTGTATAATCTTGTGTATATAATTTTTTATAACTTGGGGTGAAATAACGTTGTATCTGGATCACTGAACCTCTTCATGAAAACAGAACGTTATGGAAAAATATTGTCAAAGTCAACATTTTAATCCAAATTAAGTTAGTAGAAACATAGAAAACCTCCAGCACAATACAGACGCTTCGGCCCACAATGTTGTACTGAACATGTCCCTACCTTAGAAGTTACTAGGCTTACCCATAGCCCTCTATTTTTCTAAGCTCCATGTACCTATCTGAAAGTCTCTGAAAAGACCCTATCTTATCCGCCTCCACCACCGTTGCCAGCAGCCCGTTCCACGCACTCACCACTCTCTGAATAAACAACTTGCCACTGACATCTCCTCTGTACCTACTCCCCAGCACCTTAAACCTGTGTCCGCTTGTGGCAGCCATTTCAGCCCTGGGAAAAAGCCTCTGACTATCCACACAATCAATGCCTCTCATCAACTTATACACCTCTATCTGGTCACTTCTCATCTTCTGTCATTCCAAGTAGAAAAGGCTGAGTTCACTCAACCTATTCTCATAAGGCACACTCCCCAATTCAGGCAACATCTTTGTGAATCTCCTCTGCACCTTTTCTATAGCTTCCACATCCTTCCTGTAGTGAGGCAACCAGAACTGAGCACAACACTCCAAGTGGAGTCTGTCCAGGAACTTATATAGCTGCAACAATACTTCTCAGCTCCGAAGCTCAATCCTACGATTAATGAATACCAAGGCACCGTATGCCTTCTTAACCACAACGTCAGACTGTGTAGCATCTTTGAGTGTCCTATGGATTCAGACCTCTGATCCTCCACACTGCCAAGAGTCTTATCATTAATGCTACATTCTACCATCGAATTTGAACTACCAAAATGAACCACATCACACTTTCCTGCCACTTCTCAGCCCAGATTTGCATCCTATCAATGTCCCGCTGTTATCTCTGACCGCGCTCCACACTATCCACAACACCCCCAACCTTTATGTCATCAGCAGATTCGCTAACCCATCCCTCCACTTCCTCATCCAGGTCATTTATAAAAATCACAAAGAGTAGGGGTCCCAGTACAGATCTCTGGGGCGCACCACTGTTCACCAGCCTCCATGTAGAATATTACCACTCTATAACCACTCTTTGCCTTCTGTGGGCAAACCAGTTCTGGATCCACAAAGCAACGTCCCCTGGGATCCCATGCCTCCTTACTTTCTCAATGTGCCTTGCATTGTGTTCCTTATCGAATGCCTTGTTGAAATCCATATACACTACATCTACGGCTCTGCCTTCATCACTGTGTGCAGTCACATCCTCAAAAAATTCAACCAGGCTCGTAAGGCACGACCTGCCTTTCACAAAGCCATGCTGAATATTCCTAATCATATGATGCCTTCATAAATCCTGCCTCTCAGTATCTTCTCCATCAACTTATCGACCTCTGATGTAAGACTCACTTCTTGAGACTTGGTCAGAGCACAGCAACAGATCGATTTTGTTTTGCATCGGCCTTGTCTGAGAACCTGGACCTTGGAGTCAACTGACTTTGAAGACTCGCGCTATTCGTTCAATAATTAGATGTTCTTTTGAGCCCGTTACCTGTTTGAGAGTTTTGGTTACTAGTCCTGTTTTTGCCCAACATTTACTGATTTATTTTCATTTGAACACTGTTCACATGAAAGATTTGTGAACTATCGACCCGCTTCAGTGTCTCTCACATTGCACTTTGGCCATATCCAAACCAGGGCAACAAAACAAACCCCTTTTCAACAATGTATCGGATCACTGAAATATCACACCTTAGAATTAATGTCTTTGCTGATGTATGGAACCCACAGATGAACCCAATACTCTGAGAAACAGAGAAAATACTGAATAGTTCAGGCGGCATCTGTGTAAAGTTAATGTTGCGTATGGAGTCGTTAATTCAGCTACTCTTGTCTGCTGAGTGATGTGTGTCTTCATCACTGTCAGTTGCGGTTTTCACGTTCGTTTTCTTCCACACAACCCAAAACACCTTGACCTGTCACACAACCCCCAAACCCCACGCACTACCGCCACAGTGTGTAAAAGGACATACTCACCAGGACTCCCTCGCTTTGCTTCCCAATATAAGTCCAGGACTAAATCAGCCCGATTCTACTGAAATAGGAAATTCCATTTTCACTGGTAGGTTTGCAAATGCTACATTACGTTAATCAAGGTTGCTTTCAAGTTTAACAGAATTGCTTCAATAGCAATTCCTACCCACAATCGTACGGCTGTGGATCGTATCTGATCTCAGAACCTCATATTATATTCAATAACGCTGAACAAACAGCATCGTTTTGGGCCATTCGGAGGGCAGTTTTTCAACTGATAACTTTATCTCTCCAGGCATCTGGTGTAGCCTCCTGAACATTCCCAGGGTTCCTTAGTCTCATTTTGAACTTAAAAGAAATTCATAGAATCAGGTAGAGGCAAAAGTCACCAAGAGAAACTCGCTTATGAACTACTGCGCCCTGATATTGAAGATCTCGGACAGCAGGCCCACAGGTGAAGTATTGAATGGTGGGAATTGAAAGTGACCGCACTGGTTTCCTTTGGTAGACCAAAGTCCAGCTGGATGGTCTGTCTGCGACTCTCTTTCTTTCTCTCTCTCTCTCTCTCATCTATTTTGTATCTTATGCTTGTCTGTTACTCTTTCACTTCCAGCATCTATTCCTCTCCCAATTTCAAGCACAATTTTTATTTTACAACAAACAAACAATACTGAGTTAAAGAGTCATTGCTAGTGAGTGCAGAGGTTGCTCGGGGTTGAAGTGAGTGAAGTTATTCACGCTGCATCATCCAGCTACCCCCTGTATTTTGCACATTCAGGAGATGGACACAGTGTCTATAGAAGCGAGACAAAGCTACATCTATTTCATGGACCCTATACAGATTACAGAGGTGGAGATATGTGCTCTCCTCAGATAAATGAGGATAGATAAATCCCCAGGGTGTTCCCTCAGACTGTGCAGGAGGGAAGTGCAGAGAGTGCCAGAACTCTACCAGAGATAGTTAAATCATGCTTTGCAACAGATGTGCTACCAGAGGACTGGAGGGTAGCAATGTTGTTCTGCTCTTTAAGGATGGCTCAAAAATTAAACCTGGAAATGATAGGCCCTTAAGCCTGACATCATTATTTGCAAAGTAAATGGAATATATTTAGAGGGGCTGGATTTACAAGTATTTGGATAAACATGAACTGATTAAGGATATTCATCATGGCTTTGAGCGTGGTAGTTAATGCCAACTAATCTTACAGAGTTTTCAAGGAAGTTATCAGAAAAGTTCACAAAGGGAAGGAAGTGGATGTTGTCTACATGGACTTCAGCAAGGTATTTGACAAGGTCCTGCATAATGGTTTGGATAAGACGTTTCAGGGATTGGTGCTGGGTCTATTGCTGTCTGTCATCTATATCAATGATCTGTGTGATAATGTGGTGAACTGGATCACAAATATATGGCTCATATCAAGATTAGGGCTGCTGTGGACAGCGAGGAACGCTATCATAGATTGCAGTGGGATCTGGAGCAGCTGGTAAAATGGGCTGAAAATGGCAGATGGAACTTAATGCTGACAAGCGTGAGTTCTTGTACTTCTGTAGGGTACAGTGAACCGTGGGGAAGTAAGGAGTATGCTAGAACAAAGGGAACTGGGATTACATGTCCATAATAGTTGAAAGGGGTGTCAAGGTAGATAGTGTCATAAAGAAAGCTTTTGGCATATCAAAGTATCGAGTGCAGGAGATGGGATTATTTTGAAGTTGAATAAGTCAGTGGTGAGGCATAATTTGAAGTATTGTGTGCAGTTTTGTTTGCCAACTCACAGGAATGCAAATAAGTTTGAAAGAGTGAAAGGAAATATTACAAGGACGTTGCTGGGTCTGGAGGACCTGAGTAATAAGGAAAGATTGAATAGATTAGAACTTTATTTCTCGGAAGGTAGAGGATTGAGAGGATATTTGAAAGGGGTACACAAAATTATGAGGGGTATTGTTCGGGTACATGCAAGCAAGCTTTTCCCCCTCAGGTTGGGTGGGATGACAACCGGAGGTCATGGGTTGAGGGTGAAAGGTGAAAGGTTTAAGGGATCATGAGCGGAAAGTTCGTCACTCAGAAGGTTGTGGAAAACACAAGTGGTATATGCAAGCTCGATTTCAATGTACCAGAGATGTCTGGATAGGTTCATGGCTGATAGGGCTATGGAGGTCAATAGCCTTGGTGCACGCAGATGGGATTAGGCAATTTAAATAGTTATGGGGTGAAGGGCCTGTTTCTGTGTTGTACATTTCTGTGATATTATGGCCTCACCAGTACCCTGTAAAGTTGCAGCATAACCTCCCTGCTCTAAAATTCAATTTCTCTAGCCAACATTCTATTTGCAGGTTGGTAACCAATTGAACGAAACGTTTGCAATCGCGGTCCCAAGTCACCCTGCACAGCAGCTTACTGCATTTTTTCAGCATTTAAATTATCATCTGAACTGTATCTTTTCTTAGAAATGGATGACGTTGCTCTTGTCAGCATTTTACTCCATCTCCCAGACAATTCCCCATTAGTATCGATGTTGTCAGCTCATCCCACCACCCCTTAGAATGATCTCTGACTTCTCTGACCCTGCTACCTTGTTTGGCAACATATTGGCAACGCTCTCTAGTCCGGTCTGCTGCGTAAGTCTTGGGAAGACAATATACGACCCGGCCAAACATCTGAGATAGAGGTGCAAGCCCAGCTCAAACCCCTGTTTATGTGGATGCTGAGTGATTTGTTACCGTGTTCAAAATGTACCACGGAATAACAGGTAGTACACCATATACAATTAAACTATTTAGCTTTATAATTCTTAATTTGACTAAAGGGTTAGTAGGAAAAACAAAGAAAATGGCCAATTTTAATAAAACAGTCTGAAGTGCACAAGTTAGAGCTGATAGTTTCCCATTCGCCGATCCTCCTCCTACGTCCGCGGACGATGTTGAATCATGGTCCCACTCCGGGTCCTTCCCTCCGGCGTCTCCTTCCTTCATCTCCCGACGAACAGAAGACCCGGCTCTACACCGGTGTCAGGCACACAACACGAAAACACACAGCCTTCATTGGGCGGTTTACATTCCAAATCACTCGTTATTGACCGGCGGAGGCAGGTACACTCACAACATTAGAGAATTGTCTGGGCGAGTACTTGAATTATCAAGACACTGAAGGAAATAGCTGCTGAGCGAGGTCGTTTTTGTTATGATCGGTACTTGATCGTCAGCACGGACATTGTGGGCCGAACGGCCTGTTTCAGGGTTGCATGATTCTGTGACTGTATGTTGCATTTATTAATCACAATAAAGGGGTTACTTTACTCTCGTAGTGGGGGGGGGGGGTGATGAGAGAGTGGATGGTGAGTAGACTGTCAGCACTCAGTGTGAACACATCATCCGACATGTTTTGTTGTTGGTTGTGGGAAGCTGGGTTAGAGTGAGAGCAGGAGGCTGCTGAGATCGGTTGACCGAGGAAAATGTGAGGGAGAGCAATTCCATCGTTGATGGACTGGCCTGGCCAGCCCATAATAATTTTCGAGTGACCCATGGATTGAAATGACTTGTGGAATTGGTAGGCGAGTTGTGAGGGTTGGAGCAGTGGGACGCTGGAAGTGCATGAGTGTGGCTGGAGGTGATTCTGAATGTTGTCGGTCGGATTCTTCAGTGTGGTGCAGTTCGTGTTATGTCCAGTTGGGGTCGCGATCGTCCGACAGAGCGGAGATACAGAAGCCGTGTTTGAGTGAAGTTGATTGAAGTGGGACTGATGGCTTCAGAATTGGATGGGCTACATGTCGTTTCCCGCCTGTGGCATTACGAAGGCAGAAATATAAATGTATGACTGTGATGAAAATGTTGATTGGAAGACGGAGTTGGGCTGGAATGAGAGCACCTGGTTTGGCTAATCGTTGAAGATAATAGGTGACTGAAAGGCTGGAGAAAAATGAGACTCTGCTGTGGGAAGGACACGTGTGAAAGGCTCCAGTATCGCAGTGAACAAACATCAAGATGATTCTGTTCACTGTG
Source organism: Hemitrygon akajei (assembly GCF_048418815.1). Taxonomy (NCBI): domain Eukaryota; kingdom Metazoa; phylum Chordata; class Chondrichthyes; order Myliobatiformes; family Dasyatidae; genus Hemitrygon; species Hemitrygon akajei. The sequence continues at coordinate 36,528,899 of NC_133151.1, read as the reverse complement.
GTGTTTTCTGAAACGTGCATAAGCTAGGGCACGAATTCCTCGTTAGTATAGTGGTTAGTATCCCCGCCTGTCACGCGGGAGACCGGGGTTCAATTCCCCGACGGGGAGTTACAAATTTTACTGCATCATTCAAGGGGAATTTTGAATTAAGAAGACAAATTAAAGTGGACAAAGAATTTGAGTTTACGCTAAATCAGTTCATTCGGCATTGGCAAGCTGGAATATAGTTCGGACTGCTGTGAGCGCGGGACAGTAGAGCATCCCAGCAAGGAATGAAGCTAATCGTGGTGGGGGTGGGGAGTTCATTATAACATAATCACTCAGTACAATTGAGGGGTTCAGACTCCACTGTTAACCCACCTTCCGTATTTATGGGCCCCTACAACAAACTCAACAACTCGAGCGTTTAGTACCAACATGCGTTCATAAGGGTCGTGTTCTTTGAGTGGAACAGGAGCCTCATCTATGACATGAGATGCACAAACCACATATCCACTAACATTTTCACCAGTATCATATCAGGCGAAAAAGCCATCAAGGCCGAAAATTGAGAGGCAGAGGCATTTTATGAGGCATGAGGCATTTTACAGCGGGCAGAATTACAATTGTACAAATTCTCCAGTACAGTTTGGGAAAGGATTATTTAAAGTAAACTTCATAGTCTGTAGTGGTTGTGGCGGCTGAGGCTGAAACTGACTGTTAGCAAAGTTGCTTTGGCGCTGAGGGCATCTTTGAACTCAGTGGCGAGGCTGTCCACAAACAATGTGCACCTCTCACTGACGCCTCCACCTTTTACCAGTAACTGTCCTCCGCCATCTCCCCATGTTTCTTGAAGTGAATCAAAGAACTGCAAAATCCATAATTTAGTATAGCTTTTATTTTCTCTAAATAACACTATTAAATGTTCGGCACAAAATAAATACCAGTAACAAGTGGTTGACAAGTCAAATGCATTTAAAGCAGGAAACGTTCAAGCCAAATTTAGAATGAAATTGTAAACAGCTTTAATATAGTAATGATGAGCAACAATGTGGTCACTGTCATCTTTATTAAATATAAAACAGAATACAAGTTAAAATAACATTCAAATCATTCAGGGCAGCTGTCACAATATTTTTATACAACGGTCAATATTAATGAGACAATGGTAGAGCAGTCCAGGGAGTCTCCAGTCCTCACACAAATATTATCCACTCCCTTAACAGCTTGAAGCACTTGATTTCATCTGAAATTATTCAGAATTTTACATACCTCTTTTCATCTCACACAAGTAACAATCTACATTTCCTTTAACCCGGACTCATTTAATCATCATTTGCAATAACATTCATTCCGATCGAGTAAATCTGTGTATTTCTGAAATACCTTGTTTATCTACTTTACAAATTTATTAAGGTGCCCATCTGCTTTTTGTGCAATATGGTGTATCGTATGTCACTGTGGATTGTGAAGGAAACACTTCAGTATAACATGACATTTTAGTTCAAAGTGCATAAAAGTCTCCATATTGCTCATTCTCCCATCGAGCTTTTGAGAGATTTACACCAGCCTCATCAAGAACTCAAGAGACACTACTGGGGTGGGCTTTGTTGTAATCATACCTGTGGAGGGCAGGGGTAAAACAGGTTCCTACTACTTCCTGCTCAGACATTAGTACGAGTTGTGTCTTGTTAAACATAGAATAGTACAGCACATTACAGGCTCTTCAGCCCACAATGTTGTGCCGTCCCTCAAACCCTGCCTCCCATATAACCTCCCCCCATCTTAAGTTCCTCCATATACCTGTCTAGTAGTCTCTTAACACTGAAGTAGGCTCGATTACATTTTCCTCTTCTTTCCGACTCTTTTTCTCTAACTTTTTTTTCATGTTCTCTGCTCGTACTGTGAGGAGCAACCAATTATTTTTGCATTTCTCTCCAGGTGAACACCACAGGGCACCTGAAAGTTTCCTCTCTCCTTTATCTGTACTTCTGCAAGCACTCAATTCTTCCACTCCACCCCCTTCTCAACATACTTAATTCTTTCTGCTCCACAATGTACGAATAAACAAGTCACTGGAGTCGTCTTAGATGTCCAGTAAGGGGCTCTCACGTGACCATTCAGACACACAATCAAGGCACTCACTCATACTTCAGAATTCCCTTTCTTTTGTGCATCATGGGATCAAATCCACCCCAAGGCATATGCATCATGACCAATGGGATTCAATCTAGCATCAGACATCCTCTTTTCCCGTAGACTCATGAGATCCAGCCCTGCCTGAGGCAGCCACAGTTTCCCTCTATTCACTCAGCTGATTCAAACCCACCTAATTCTCCTTCTTTACTGTTGCAGCTTTCCTACATTTGACAAAGGTGATGGACTACTCCACACACGAGGAATTCTGTTTGAGGACCGATTGGCTTCTGGGGCTGAATTCCTTTCTCTTGTACAACAAAGCCAAGGGTTCAGTTTCTCAGAGGAAACTCCATGTATCCACCATCACCCATTAGCTGGAATCTGAAAACTCACACTCGTTCTTCAATCAAACCTTAGTTACCTGTGCACAAGGAGAACAACATGGCCTCTGAACCAAACTGTTCTCAAATTTGATCAAAGAAATATCACTTTTTACAGAGTTGTTTATTCGGAGACTGGTAATGACCAAATGGTAATCTCCTCGCCACTCTCCACTTCCCACAGCGATTGCTCCCTATGTGACTCCCTTGACCACTCATCCCTCCCGACTGATCCCCCTGGTACTTACACTTGCAAAGTGTCATACCCTCCCCTACTCCTCCTCCCTCACTACCATTCAGGGCCCTAAACAGTCCTTCCAGGTGAGGCAAAAATTCACCTGTGAGTCTGTTGGGGTTGTCTACTGTATCCAGTGCTCCCGGTGTGGTCTCCTGTATATCAGTGCATCCAGATGTAGATTGGAGGACACTTCGTCAAGCATCTTCGCTCCGTCTGCCAGGAAAAGTGGCATCTCCCCATGGCTACTATTTCAATTCCGCTTCCTATTCCCTTTCCAATATGTCAGTCCATCACCACCTCTACTGCCGCAATGAGTCCACACTCAGGTTGGAGGAGCAACGCCTTATATTCCAAAAGGGTAGCCTCCAACCTGATGGCATGAACATCAATTTCTTGCACTTCCACTAATTGCCCCCTGCTTTCCTTCACCATTCCACATTCCTTTTCCTTCTCCTACTTAATCTCCTTACCTGTCCATCCCCTCCTTCTTCCCTTTCTTCCATGGTCTTCTCTTCTCTGCTATCAGATTCCCCTTCCTCTAGCCCTTCATCTCTATCACCAATCTATTTCCCAGCTCTTTCCTTAGCCCTTCCCTTCTCCCAGTTTCACACATCACCTACCATCTTTTACTTCTTCCTTCCCTCCCCCACCTTCTTAATCGGACTTCTCTTCTTTTTTCAAATCATGATTAAGGGCCTCGGCTCAAACGCACATTGAATCTTTACTCTTTATCATAGATGCTGCCCGGCCTGCTGAGTTCCTCCAGCATTTTGTGTGTGTTGCTTTGGATTTCCAGCATCTGCACATTTTCTCATGTTTGAAATGGAACTTGTTTATGTTCAAATTCCTTATCTGTCTGTTTAATCCACATTGAAACTACGATAATACAGTATAAATAGCCAAAACAATCTGCACATTAAATGCCAATAGTAATCCAGAATTAGTAAAGCAACTGTTACACGGCAATCTGTCACTTGCATCATTATCTTGTCTTGGAATGTAAAATGGGTCCATCCCCTGCTGTGCAAAGGGAAGCTCTGCTCTTCAACACCCTTTCTGCCCAGGTTGACTGCACCTACCTGTAAACTATCCTTGCCTGAGCAGTAACTTTACCCTAGCCTTGTTACAACTTCAACTGGCTCAGCCACTGAAAAGTCAGTCACCTGGCTCACTTCTCAGAACAGGACAGACCTCCCAACTAGTTGGACCACACACATACTGCTTAAAGAATCCCTTTTAGACATGGCTAACAAATTCTGCCACAGCGAATATTGTGCTTCGTTGAATTCCCAGTCAGTGCTCAAAGTTCAAAAGTTTAAAGCACATTTATTACTAAAATTATGCTGACATTATACAACCTTGAGATTCCTCTCCTAACAGGCAGCAATGAAACAAAGGAACATCAAAGGAACAAAACAAAAATGAAAAGAGGACCGTCAAACACTCAAAGTGCAGAGAGAAAAAATAACATGCAAACAGACAGAGAGCCCAAAGTTCAGCGCAGGGCAGAGTAAACATCGTGGAGCAGTGATCTGAACCAACTTGTTCAGTAGGATATGGGTGCCTCCTGGAAGAGAGCTTTCCTCGGCCTGGACCAGATGGACTGAAAGTTCCATTTTCATGCAGTGTGTCGCTGCAAATCTGAACATTGTTCACTCGGTTTGATGACATTTCACTTCTTTAAATGACTTGTAATTTCTTCATACATCAGACTCCAGCATCTTGCCCTCAACACTTGTGAAATTAACAGGACGACAATTACCTTCTGTTGTATTCTAACTTTCTTGAACAATGGAAGCAGTTGAGGTCTTTCACTCCAATGGGACCTTCCTGGAACACAGTGTGTTCTGGCAAACAGCAACTTCTACCCGTACTTTCTCTCCAGCCACTTCCCTGTTAAACTATCGAGTGCAGGTCATTGTGACCTGGTGATGTTAACTTTAGTCTCATTAGATTTTTTTTCTCATGATGGTGAGTGTTGTAAGTCATTGCACAGTATTGAAATGTCAGCCAATATATCATTGAGATGTGTCCCATGTCTCCAATGTGAACGATATTCACATATTGAGTTTAATTTATTGCAATTTTATTTGTTAGAGTAGCTTTGAGTCTCTTGCCACTGGTTCCTGAATTATTCTCAGTCTGTTAGTCTATCTCTAGGCCTTGTCACTATCTGTGCTCTAGGCTTTGATTTAATGTTTCCCTTGACCCCATTGGTCCATCATTCTCCTGGGTCCCTCTGTCTAATTGGGATCAATGTCTGCTGAGTGTTATGATCCAGTAGTTTAAACATCCACTACTGCTCGTCTGTTGAGCTGTCATGATCTCATTTACCCTGTCGACCCCATGCAACGTTACCTTCACATCTATGTAGTTGTCCTTAATTATGTTGAGGACATTGGTTGTGGACATGGATGTTCACCCTCAAATTGTATCTGGAATCCTCCCATGTTTTGTTGACTTCTTCTTCAGGTATCCTTGACCACAGGATCTCTTATTAATCCCACACCATCACGTCTGAAATGTCCAGTTCCTGGGTAAGTTCTGTAACATTATGCTGTAGGAAGCAGTCTCTGGCCACTCCACAAATTCCTTTTCCTGTGCCAGATTGATTAGTCTTATCAATGAACAAAGGCACCCTCCTCATTTCACTTTTGCAGACTTGTGTGGAACATTGCATATGCTGGAATACTGAGTTCCCAGTCCCAATCTGTCTGCAACCATATCCCTGGAAAACCTGTAACATCAAACACATTTGTCACAATACAATGCAATTTTCACACTGTATTTTCGCATTTATAAGAAATAGTATATAACTTCAATTCCTACATTTTGCTTATTTTAATGTAACATTCTTCCTCATTTGTAATTCTTATTTCACTTCCACGGTGAAGGAATTTGCATTCAAAGTCAACAGCATCTCCTCCACAATTACCATCAGCACTGGTGCACCACAAGGCTGTGTCACTCTATACCTGTGATTGTGTGGCTCAGTACAACTCCAATGCCACATTTAAGTTTGCAGATGACACCACTGTTGTTGGATGAATCAAAGGTGGTGGCAAATTTGCCATCAGGAGGGAGATGGAAAATCTAGTTGAATGGAGTCTCAACAATAATCACTCACTCAACATCAACAAAACCAAAGAGTTAATCATTGACTACAGGAGAAGGGAAGTGCAGGTCTATGTGCCTCTTATCATCAGGGATTTTGAGGTGGAGAGAGTCGGTAACTTTAAATTCCTTGTTGTTATCATTTCAGAGGATCTGTCCTGGGATGGACAGTAAATGCCATCATAAAGAGGGCATGGCAGTGACTACTTAGAAGTTTGCTTATAATCAGCATGATATTGAAAACTTTGACACACTTCTATAGATGCACAGTGGAGAGTATCCTGACTGGTTGTTGCATCACAGCCTGATATGGAAACACAATGATCAGGAATGGAAAAGTCTGCAAGAACTGGTGGATACATCCCAGTCCATCAGTGGCAAAGCCCTCCCCATCATCCAGTACATTTACAGGAAGTGCTTCTACAAGCAAACTGCATCCATCATCAACAACTTCCTTCATCCACCTCATGCCCTCTTTGCACAGCTGCCATCGGGGAGGACGACCAGGAGCCCCAGTTCCCACAGCACCAGGTTCAGAATGAGTTATTACCCTACACAGGTCGTGCTCTTGAAACAGAGTAAATAACTTCTCTGAGCTGATTCCATAACTTGCAGACTCACTTTCAAGTATTCTACAACTGAATTTCACAGTAATATTTATTTTTTTATTTTTCCACAATTTGTCTTCTTTTACACATTAGTTGTCTGTCAGTCTTTGCTGTTTATATTTTTTCATCAATTCCATGGTATTTATTTTCCTGTAAATACCTCAAAGAAAATGAATCTGAAGTAGTAACCTTTTACATCAGAGGTCCCAACACACTAGGCCACTGCTACACCACGATAAGGAATGCCTATTGTTGTTAAGTCGGATCATTTGACTGTACTCCTGCTACCTGCATACAGACAGAGCCTAAGGAACAAGGCTCCAGAGATCCAGATAACCAAGGGTTGGTCTTGAGAGGCAGAGGAACAGTTACAGGATTGCCTTGAGTCAGCAGGCTGAGCCATGTTCAAGAACTCATCTAACTGTCTGTCTGATTAGGCCAGGGTCATTACAGAGTTCATTAAAACATCTGTGGAGGTGTGTGTCCCCCACAAAATCACTCAGGGTTTTCCCAAATCAAAAGCTCTGGATAAGCACTGAGATCCAGAACCTGCTGAGCACCAGATCAGTGGCATTCAAGTCTGGAGATCAGGAGTGTTACAAGAGGTGCAGGTGTGATCTCCAGAAAGCCTCTTGGGCAATGTGGAGACTCCGGACTAAACTGGAATAAAATAGGGATTCTGGACAGTTGTGGCAGGGTTTGAATGCCAGAACCTCCTGCAAAGGTAAATCCTGTGACAAAGGGGACAGCAGAGATTAGCTTCCAGATGAGCTCAATGCCTTCATATCTTCAACCTTGATATCTTCAACCTCCCTATCTGGCAGTGTGTGGTACCCTCCTGCTGGAAGAAAGCTTCAATCATATCGGTGCCCAACAGCAGCATGGTAACTTGTTTAAATGACTATTGCCCAGTGGCTGTTACATCCACAGTGATGAAGAGTTTTGAGAGACAGGTGTTGAAGCATATCAGCTCTTGTCTGAATGGTGACTTGGATCCTCTCCAATTCACCTACCGAAGCAACAGCAGATGTGTCTCGTTGGCTCTTCACACAACTCTGGAACATCTGGACAGCAAAGATGCAAACATCAGGATGCCCTTTATTGATTACAGCTCAGCATTGAACACTGTCCTACCCTCAAATCTAATCAGAAAACTCCAAGACTGGGCCTCAATACCCCCGTGTGCGATTGGATCCTGGATTTCCCCAGGTGCAGACCCCAGTCAGTTCAGATTGGAAAAAACATCTCCTCCACAATCTCGATCAGCACAGGAGCACAACCGGGAAGTGAGCTTAGCCCCTCCTCCCCCACCTACTCACTTTTCACCTACAGTATGACTGTGTGGCCAAGTACACTGCCAACACCATTTACAAGTTTGCTGATTACACCATTGTTGTGGGCTGTATGAATCAGCATACAGGAGGGACACGGAAAACTTGGCTGTGTGCCATAATGACAACTCAATGTCAATAAGACCAAGGGACTGATTGTGGCTTCAGGAGGGGAAAACCCGAGGTCCATGGACCTGTAATCAAAGGACGATTAGTGGTGGAAAGGGTCAGTAACTGAATTTCTGTGTGTCACTCTTTGAGGACCTGTCCCAGACTGATCATATAAACATTATTGTGAAGAAATCCCAACTGTGCCTCTACTTCCTCAGGGCTCTCAGAGATTCAGCATGCCATCGAAAACTTTGCCAAACTTCTATATATGTGTGGTGACTGGCTGCATTATGGCCTGGTAACCAACACCAACACCAATCCTACAAACTGTAGTGGATTTGGCCCTGTATATCACTCACAACCACTGAGCACAGCAACATGAAACACAGCCGTAGGAAAGCAGTGTCCATCATCAAAGATCCTCACCCCCCAGGCAATGCTCTTTTCTCACTGCTACCATCAGGTACAATGTACAGGTACCTCAGGATTTGCACCACCAGGTTCAAGAACAGTTACTACCCCTCAACCATCAGTGTCTTGAACAAAAGGGGATAGCTACACTCATTTAAGGACTCTGTTATATTGTTATTTCATACTTGTTATTCACTTGTTCAAGAGCTGTGAGGTAAAGACCTTGGTCAGACCCCACGGAGTTAAAAACATAGAAACATAGAAAACCTACAGGCACAATACAGGCCCTTCGGCCCACAAAGTTGTGCCAAACATGTCCTTACCTTAGAACGACCTAGGCTTATCCATAGCCCTCTAATTTCCTAAACTCCATGTATCCATCTAGGAGTCTCTTAAAAGACCCTACCATCTCTGCCTGCACCATGGTCACCGTCAGCCCATTCCATGCACTCACCATGGATAGGAAAGTTTGAGAGAGACACGGGCCTAATGCAGGCAGATGGAACGAGTTCAGGTCGACAACTTGGTTGGCGTCGATGAGTTGTCCCAAAGGGATGGTTTCAGTTCTGTATAAATCACAGACTCTATTTTGGGAGGTTAAACCACGGCAGGATATACACAGTGAACGACAGGTTCCTGGGAAGTTTTCATGAACAGTGACTTTATTGGCTTTTGCCCCCAGTCCTCTGCCAGCTCGTTCGGGATACTAGTTATTCTCTGTGTGAAATATTTACACTTCAGATCCCCTTCTCACTGATAGGCTGGAACATTCTCACCAGAGTGTGTGTGACATTAGAGAGGCCGATAAAATAATGGCAGACATTGATACGGACAATAGTGAATCTGTGATCTCCAGGGTCATGGAGTTGGAAGCTAGAGATTACAGGTATAAAGTGCGAGAGGAAAGATTTAACTGCGACCCTGAGGAGCAGATTTTGTTCACAGAATGTACTGTTTGCATGGAACAAACTACCTCCAGTGATGGTATAGGGGGGCACAGTTGCCAAATCTCTTGGACTGTGGAGAGGGAAGTTTCCCAGGGACATGGGCCAAATTCAGGTAACTGGCAATGGTTTTGTTTGGCCGCTTGGTCAGCATGGATGTGTTGGGCTGAAGGGCTTGTTTCTGTGCTGCATAACTCAGTGACTATGTCTGTTGCTGTGGCAGAGCGGGAGGGACAGGGTCAGTAGTGAGAAGGTTTGGGGGATGTAGACAGGAGAGTGAATGGTTGAGGATGGGGCAGATGGAACAGAATGTGGGGAAATGTGAGATCACCCATCCCCAGGAACAAACTGTAAGAGTTATTTCCACACGGGATGTTCAGAGGGACCTGGGCATCCTTGTAAACAAATCACTTGAGTTAACATGCAGATACAACAAGTAATGAGAGGGGCAAACAGTATTTTGTCCTGTGATCCAGGAGGAGTGGAGAAGAGGGGTACAGATGTCTCACTGGGAGTCTATAGGGCCCTGGTGAGAGCACACCTTGAATATAGTGTCCAGGTTTGGTCACACTTCCTCAGGAAGGATATCCCTGCAATAGAGGGAGTGCTGTGACTGTTCCCCACACTGACCGGGCTGGTTCCAGGGATGGAGGATTGGTTATGTGAGAGGAGAGCGAGTGGTCTGGGTCTGTATTCCCTGCAGTTAATGACAAAACGAAGAAATCTGTTAGATTCTTTCAGGATGTGACAGACAGTAGGCAAGGAGGATCTTTCCTCTGAAGGAGAGCTCCATAACTGAGGAAAATACCCTCAGAATGAGGCGTAAATCACAAACACCAGAGAATCTGCTGATGCTGGAAATCCAAAGCAACACACACAAAATGCTGAAGGAACTCAGCAGGACAGGCAGCCTTTATGGAAAAGAGTAAACAGTCGACACTTCATCCCGAAACCCTTCCAGCAGATCTCTCCCTGGTGAAGGTTCTCAGCCTGAAGCATCGACTCGTTACTCTTTCCCATAGATGCTGCCCGGCCTGCTGACTTCCTCCAGTATTTTGTGTCTGTTGATCAGAGTGAGGTGACAAGCATTCAGGATGGAAATGAGATCATATTCCTTTAATCTGAGAACAAAGAACATCTGTATTCCTTATATAAGGAATCTGGAGCCTCAGATGCTGGGTTGAGTCAAAGCTAAGATCAACAGTCTCTGGAAAAATTTTAGTCTCTAAGTGAGTCCATAAAACCATCAGATTTAGGAGCAGAATTCGGCCATTTGGCCCATTGATCCTGCTCTGCCATTTCATCATCACTGATCAATTTTTCCTCTTAGCACCAATCTCTGCCGATACCCAGTGATTTGGCCTCTACAGTTGCCTGTGGCAAAAAATTCCACCGATTCACCACTCTCTGGCTGATGAAATGCCTCCTCATCTCCACTCTAAAAGGATGCCCCTCTATTTTGAAACTGCGTGGTCTGGTTACAGACACTCCTACCACAGGAAAAGTCCTCTCCACATCCACTCACTCAAGCCCTTTCACTATTTGATAGGTTTCAATTCAGTAACCCTTCTTTCTTTGAATTTCCAGTGAATAGAGGCCTAGTGACATGAAACGCTCTTCATTAGACAAGCCATTTAATCCTGGGTAAAATTCTCCATTTGTGACGTAATGTCAGTACAATAAATTCTGGATTTCAGAGATTTTTGCATTTTGGAATCATGGATCAATCTGCCCAACATTGATCACTAGTTTGTACTGCAGTAAAATCTGTTAATTTAACCCACGCAATCCCAGGCACACAGATGCAAAATAAAGACAGGTGTAAATTTAGAGTAGGGAAGTTGAACCGTACTTGGAGGTAAAGCCTGATTACTAGGCCTCAGAACATTCTATTCCACAAATTGTCAGTATAAAGCCAAGTAACAAGGTCGAAAATACCCACAACTTGCAGAATTACACGCCTCTCATTATCTTGCTCCCTGGGATAAACACGGTGGGCCTGATCCACCCTGGCTGCGTTGCCTGGGCGAGATGGTCTCATGATTAAAGACCCGAAACACCCAATGACCCTAAGTTGTATTATTGATGATGTGTCCCTTTGCACACCCGGTTCCCTAAGCCAAGTGGTGTTGAACCACGATAATGAAAGGCATCAGCCACTGTGTGGCTCCACTACACTACCCCATCCACCGTAGCCCCACATATCTCACCATACTAAACTCTACAGCCTTATCTCTCCCAGCCCCACATATACATCCACCAGGCCTACCCTCAAGCCTAATCCAGAGGTCCAAGGGGGCACACAGCCCCACAAACCCGATGACTAGTGTCAGGAGGAGGAAGATCCAATAAAGGCAAGTGTTGGACCTGGTGAATGAAGGCATGGGCCGGATCAAAGTGGCAGCGTTGCGTGACACTGAATCGAGAGAGACGAGATGAAGAAGCACAAGAGGGGTGATTCTCCCACTGCCCGCATAAACTCTTTGTTATTTTGATTTTGTTCTGATAGTCCTCTGTCTATTTGAATATGTTGGTATAATTCATATTTAATTCCAGTGTTTCTTGTCAATGTTGTGTCTGATGCAATGTGTCTGTGATGCTGCTACAAATACGTTGTTCCTTTCACCTGTGCATAAATAAACTCGATTTGAACTTTACATTGAAATGTCCAAATCTCTCCTTCGTTCTCCTGCCTGTGTCATGAACTAAACGTCTTAGTGTTTAATTTTACAATATTTCATCTGATTTTATTTTCATTCTGCTTTTGAAATTTGCGTTTCCGTTTTCAATGTCAGCCCGCACCCCCGCCTGTCTCTGCCCTTCTGTACTTCCTCCCGCATTAAACGACAGCGGCAACCACCACACATTGGCGCCGCGTCCCATCCCCCAGCGTTCTGATTGGTGATTCATTTCTCCAAGCAGCCAATGGGAATGCCATCCTCATTAACATACCACTTTGAGCGCTGCCTATTTAATCCGCGCTCCGGACAGCTTCTGCTTATTATTGTGTTTGAAACCGACGAGGAAATGCCTGATCCACCGAAACCCGCTCCCAAGAAGGGCGCCAAGAAAGCTCTGGCCAAACCGGCGAGCAAGTCTGGCAAGAAGCGCAAGAGGTCGAGGAAGGAGAGTTACGCCATCTACATCTACAAAGTGATGAAGCAGGTTCACCCCGACACCGGCATCTCCTCCAAGGCCATGAGCATCATGAATTCATTCGTGAGCGATATTTTCGAGCGCATCGCGGGTGAGGCTTCCCGCCTGGCCCACTACAACAAGCGGTCCACCATCAGCTCCCGGGAGATCCAGACCGCCGTGCGCCTGCTGCTGCCCGGGGAGCTGGCCAAGCACGCCGTGTCCGAAGGGACAAAGGCGGTGACCAAGTACACCAGCTCCAAGTAAAGCTCCCCAGTGAGATGATCGAAAACACAACGGCTCTTTTAAGAGCCACTCACAATTTCAATGACAGAGTTGTACTAGCATTTAGGTATTAAATTACACATACTTTATGTCTGGTGACTTTTACAACAGCTAAATCGCGGTTGGAATAAGCTCCCAGTGAACTGACAAGGAATTGTTACCCCCCACGCTTCCCCATCAGTCCGTCCCACTCGGTATCCATGCCAAGCGGAGGATTGCGGCCGTTGTTGTTTTATTTGTGGCTTCTGGAGTTTATTGGTTCCAGTTGGGTAACTCCTGAATCTCATTTCAACTCGAGCCTGAAAGACATCATGGCTCTTTCATACGGAGAAGCGTCGACAGTGCTTCTCCTTATCGATGCTGCCTGGCCTGCTGGGTTCCACCAACATTTTGTGTGTGCTGTTTGACTTTCCGTTTTCCATAACCTGATAACGTTCACACAGAGACCGACCGCGGGCAGAAGCTGAGGGTCAGTTTTATTCGGTTCCGTTACGGGTTGAAAGAAATTAGAGAATTGAGTTCCCAGACACTCCAATATCAACTACACTTAAATCAAATGTGCCCGGTTTCAGTAACAGAGGGAAATGCGAAGACCCAATCTTAAAACAGGTCTGCAATTACTTAACTTGAAATTAAATTTGAACAGTAGATTTATTTTTTGGCGGGCTTTTTTCCAGATTTCAGTGCACTTCGGGGAGGAGACGGTTATTTTCCGCGCTTCTACTTTTACGGACTGCTGATTGGTGATTAAGGCAGTTCTTCGATTGGGGCATTTCACTTCACCAATGAGAATAAGCAGGATCACACCGATCACAAACATCACTTTGCATTATCAAAGAGGGTATAAAAACGACGAGTTGGGGCGGGGTGAACATTTCTTCATACTCGCTGGAGTAACATCGTGACGGTGGAAATGTCTGGACGTGGAAAAGGCGGCGCTGGCAAAGCTCGGTCGAAGGCCAAATCTCGCTCGTCTCGGGCTGGACTGCAGTTCCCGGTCGGCCGGGTTCACAGACTCCTAAGAAAGGGCAACTATGCTGAGCGGGTGGGTGCCGGAGCCCCGGTCTATCTGGCTGCTGTGCTCGAGTATCTGACGGCCGAAATCCTCGAATTGGCCGGCAACGCGGCCCGGGACAATAAGAAGACCCGCATCATCCCCCGACACCTGCAGCTGGCCGTCCGCAACGACGAGGAGCTGAACAAGCTGTTGGGAGGGGTGACTATCGCTCAGGGCGGTGTGTTACCCAACATCCAGGCCGTCCTGTTGCCCAAGAAAACCGGCGCTGCCAGTAAGTGAAGCGACGTAAGCTGAATCTATTTACCCAAAGGCTCTTTTCAGAGCCAATCACAATGTCTGTGGAAGGGCTGAGCGGCGGGTGTTTTCTGTCCGTTTGATATCCTGCATCTGTCAATGCCTCGACATGTTTCTTCCGCGAAAGAAACCGATATAAATCTGCAGGGAAACCGGTTCGTTTCAGTCCCGGCTCGTTTTCCCCTCTCAGCCGACCGAATGTAGCTCTCTCCCCTCGCAGAGAGTCAGCGGGTTCACTAGGCGCAGAGTCGTGAAATGAACTTCCGGAGTCAGCCCCGAGAGGGAGAATTTAATCTCCGACCACTGAACGACTCCGCTCTTCATCACCCAGAACCGCGTTGTCTGGGTTCCACATTGCGGGTTGACCCCGGACCGTTCCGGTGTGCAGAAGGCGGGAACATCGCCTGTTCGTTGCTTCATGAGCGATTCCCATCGCCTGACAGAAAAATAACATTTGCTTTTTACATTTCAGAATCAAGTTTATTATCACCGGCAAGTGACGTGAAATTTGTTAACTTAGCAGCAGCAGTTCAATGCAATACATAATCTAGAAGACAGAGTTATAAAAATAATAATTAAAATAAAACATAATAAAGAAACAAGTAAATCAGTTACGTATATTGACTGTTATTTTAAAAAATGTAAATACACAGAAATACTGTATATTAAAAAAGTGAGGTAGTGTGCATTGTTTTAATGTACATTTGGGAATCGGATGGCAGAGGGGAAGAAGCTGTGCACCCCCGGGTATCCTTTTCACCACAATGAATGTACAGAATTCAGTGCGGTTATCTTTAATCCTGCTCATCAGAGATTTTTCATCACTGCTTCTCGCTCTCCAAATGATCTTGTGTTCCCTCCTGTGTTTTAAATATAGTCCTCAAACTCCCTGTTTGATTCCAGATTCCCAAGCCTTGCATATGCTTCTCACTCTTCCTCGACTACATTTACTTCCTCTCTCATCATCCAAGGTGCCTGAACCTTGCCATCCTGGACCCTCCCCCTTACAGGAACAAACTGGCCCTGAATCACTGTGCAGCTGGTCTTTAAACAAACTCATGTCAGATGTGTATTTGTCTCAAAATCCATCCTTACAGCATTAAGCATCAAACTTAGCGTCAATCTCTCCATTCAGTGACTGGTGTTCCGGTTCACATCCCCCTGTCAATCTCATTTCAACCCTCCCAGAGAGCAACAATGAACTTCATGATACTGACCCTGCTCCAGTAAAGGTGCAAACCACCCCCCTTGTAACTGTCACCTCTGGACCTGAAGAGGTTCCAGTGTTCTGGAATCCTGAAACCCTGTCCCTGCACCAGCTCCTCAGCCACACATTCATCTGCTCTAACTTTCTGTTCCCACCCGTACTACCACAGAGCATTGGGAGTAACACAAAAATTATAACCTTTCAGGCCCTGCCCTTTAATTTGTTCCCTAACTCCCTGTATTCACTGTGGGACCTCATCCCTTTTCTACCTGTCCACTGCTACTGACGTGAACCACCACTCTGGCTGAGTGAACATTGTTCAGTAGCTGCTCTGAGACGTTCCTGACGCACAGTTATACAATTTACAAAACTTTGAAACCGACTAAAAAAGTCATTGAGAGGAAAAAATGAAATACGAAGGTAAGCTAGCCATTAGTATTAAAGAGGATACCAGAAGTTTCTTCAGATATACAAAGTGTAAAAGAGAGACAAAAGTAGATGATGCTGGAGAGGTAGTAATGGGGTACAGGGAAGTGGCAGAGAAGCTGAGTAAGTATTGTACATCAGTCTTCACTGTGGAAGACACTGGCAGTCTGCTGGAAATTCAGGAGAATCAGCGGCAGAAATGAGTGAATTGGCCTTTACTAGGGAAAAGCTGCTTGGGAAACTGAAAGATCTGAAGGTAGATAAATCAGCTGGACTGGATTTTCTACACCAGTGCTAAGAAAGAGGTGACTGAAGAGATAGTGGCAGTTTTAGGAATAATCTTTCTATAATCCCTGTATTCTGGCGTGGTTCTGGAGAAGAGGAAAATTGCAAACATTATTCCACACTTGAAGAAGGGAGAAGGGCGGAAGAAAGGAAATCATAGGCCAGTCAGTCTGACCTCAGTGGTTGGGAAGATGATGGACTGGATGTATTTTCGGGCTACTTGGCGACGCATGATAAAATAGGACAAAGTCAGCATCGTTTCCTTTAGGCCCAAGGTGTACAAGATGATGAGAGGCATCGATCGTGTGGATAGTCAGAGGCTTTTTCTCAGGGCTGAACTGGCTGCAACAAGAGGACACAGGTTAAGGTGCTGGGGAGCAGGTACAGAGATGTCAGGGGTAAGTTTTTTACTCAGAGAGTGGTGAGTGCGTGGAATGGGCTGCCCGCAACGGTGGTGGAGGCAGATACGATAGGGTCTTTTCAGAGACCTTTGAATAGGTAAGCCCACTAATTCCTAAAGTAGGGACATGTTCAGCACAACTTTGTGGGCCGAAAGGTCTGTTTGGTGCTGTAGGTTTTCTACGCTTCTATTAACTTACTTTGGATTAAAATTTTGGCTTTGACAATATTTTTCCGTAACGTTCTTTTTTCATAAAGGGTTCAGTGATCTAGTTACAACGTTTTTTTTACCCCAAATTATAAAAGATTATTCACACAAAAGTATAGAAAATACAAATATTAAATATTTATAAGACCGAAGAGTCAAATTAAAATGTGAATATTACTGTCTATAACACACTCAATTCCCGTGGGTGTGGGGTGGGGGGTCACTATTCCCGGAAATCCCCCTCTGTACCCACTGTGTTACAAAGCTCGCAATTTCTCAGCGGCTCCACTGATTGACAGCTCTCACTGCCCCGCCTCCCGGGATGTTGGCTCCACGTCACGTGATATCGTGATGCGAAAGCCGCTCTGTGACGAGATAACATCATAGATGTCTCACGTCTCCGACGTCGTTTCCAGGGGAACGGTCCGGGGCGGGCGGTGAGTCCGGGATGGTGGGCACGGGGTTGTAGTAAAGTGGAGTCGGTCTCTACTTTGGGTTTCGGCTCCACTGTGGGAATCGGCCTCTCCTCTTCCTGCCCACGGAACAGTGAGTGTCTGTCAGCGCCTCACCGCACCGGCTCTCTGCCTCAGGTACAATATTTCAACCATATTTACACAGTTACATGGATAGGAAAGGTTGAGAGGGACACGGGCCTAATGCAGGCGGATGGGACGAGTTCAGGTCGACAACTTCGTCGGCGTGGATGAGTTTTACCGAAGGGACGGTTTCAGTTCTGTATAAATCACTGACTCTATTCTGGGCGGTTAAACCAGGGCAGGATGTACACAGTGAATGACAGGTTCCTGAGAAGGTTTAATGAACAGAGACTTTGTGGGTTTCTGTCCCCACACCTCCTCCGGCAGCTGATTTAGGATAGCAGCTATTCTCTGTGTGAAGTATGTACCCTTCAGATCCCCTTTAAATCTGTCTTTAAACAGTTTTGTACAATTCTAATGAGAGGCAGTTCTTTGGCTGATAAGGCAAGTAGAACACACAACCCTGTCTACCTGTGATGCCACATACAGGGAACTGTGTAACAATATTAGAGACACATGCACAGGTACTTCAGTGAGCAAGGCCCAGACGGATATGAAACTAATGCAGGAAAGTGAGATTAGTATAGATTAGTGCGTGATGGGGAGCATAAATGTGATGGGCCAGAGGGTCTGTTTCTATCCTGGACAACCCTGGCAACAGCAGTCCTCCACTGCAGTGGGGTTTGTTACCTTCATTCCCAGCTGTGAGCTTGTTCCACTGAACCCCTTATCCTCTGAGAAGATATTTGCACCCCTCCTTTGTGACCAAGCTGTCCGTCATCTCTCCTAATATTAACCAGTGTTCTTCACCAAATTCCCAGTTAAAAGTCCTGTTGCTGGTACATGGGGATTGGGTGCATTTTGGTAGCCTTTTGAGGGGGTTAATTCACTATTAACCCTAATGCATTAATACCTTTGTCCAACAAAAATCCATTGTCCTGGGTTTTGAGTGTTTTAGGTAAGTCCATCCTGAAGTTCTGTGTTCCAGGTTCCCACTGAACTTTCACAGTCGGTGGTTTCTGCATGTCTATACTGACCATCGAGAATCTGTCTCCACTAACTCAGCACTTGGTCTGTCTCCTACCCTGCCCTGGTGATTCAAATGTTCATCCAGATGGTCCTTAAATACCAGCCTGCACCCCCCCCCTCAGGCAGTGTGTTCCAGATTGTAACCTTTATTTTTCCAGCTGGTCCGCATTCCACATCCAGATTTGTTAGCCGACTTTACTGTTCATCATACCCCTAATCTTGTTGTCATCTACAAACTTTCTGATCCAGTTTACCACATTCTCATCCAGATCGTTAATACAGATGGAAAACAACAATGGACCCAGCACTGGGAAGTTAAACCAGGGCAGGATGAACACAGTAATAACAGGTTCCTGGGAAGTGTTCAGGAACAGAGACTTTGTGTGTCTTTGTCTCCACCACCTCCTCTGGCAGCTTATTCGGGATACCAGCTATTCTCTGTGTCAAATATTTACTCTTCAGATTCCCTTTAAACACACCCTCTTACCTTACAACTATTCCCTTTAGCTTCAGACAGCCACACCACGGGAAACAGCCTCTGGTTCTCTGACCTTTGTATACCTCACATAATTTTATTCACCTCCATCAACTCACCCTTCAGATTCCCTTTCAACGTCCACCCTGTCACATCAAAACTGTTCCGTGCAGTTTTAGGACGGAGAAAACTGTTCCTTCCCTAAAAGACCCTGGGGAGTGAACAGTTTCTGCCTTCCCATCCCTAGAAGATGTCCCATTGATCCATGAAACTGGCTGTCTGCCCCCTGCACCAGCTCCTGAGCCGCACATTCATCAGTGGTATCTCTCTATATCTCCCCCACTAACAAGTGTCACTGGGAGTAATACAGAGTTTACTACCTTTTAGTTCCTGTCTAATTTCTCTGAATTCTCTGCACAGGACACAACCCTCCTCCTCCCTATGTTGCTATTACCAACATGCACCGTCCACCACGATGTCCGGCTGCTCAACCTTCCCTTTGAAATGTCCTGCAGCTGCTCCGAGACCATCGGACCATAAGACACAGGAGCAGAGTTAGGCCATTTGACCCATCCAGTCTGCTGCACCATTCTGCCAGGAATAAGAGATCATGACAGATCTCTTAACCCTCTCAAACACTCTTATCCCACCCCCCCCCCCCACAATCGAGAACCTCCACATTTAATATACCCAGTGAATTGGCCACATCCGTCTGTGGGGATGAATTCAGAGTCAGAACCAGAATCAGGTTTATTACCACCGGCAGGTGACAGGAAATTTGTTAATTTAGCAGCAGCAGTTCAACGCAGGACTTGATAATATAGAAATAATAAATAAATTACAGTATGTGTGAATATGGATATGTATATTAAGTAGATTAAAATAGTGCAAAAACAGAAATATTATAAATAATATATAGAATACATCTACAGCGGTTTTTGGGTGTTTTAAAGTGATAAACCAAATATCTTCAAACTCCTGATGAAATATATCTGCTGTCTTGCCTTCTTTATACTGTAGCTGCATCAATAGATCCTCAGAGATATTGACACCCAGGAACTTGAAATTGTTCACTGTCCACTTCTGATCCCTCTGTGAGGTTTGGTTCATGTTCCCTCGTCTTACCCTTCCTTCAATCAGCTGTTTTGTCTCACTGACATTAAGCACAAGGTTGTTGCTGTGACACCACTCAACTAGCTGGCATATCCCACTCCTGTTTGTCCCATCATCTCCATCTGAGATTCTACCGACAATGGTTGTATGCAGCATATTTATAGATTGCATTTGAGCTATATTTAGTCACATAGTCATGGGTTTAGAGGGAGTAGAGCAGTTGGCTAAGCACACATCCTTGAGGTGCACCAAGGCAGTATTGATCTTCAGAGAAGAGGAGATATTTGAATTGACTTTATTTCTTGCGTCTTTCACGTACATGAGGAGTAAAAATCTACATTATGTCTCTGTCTGAATATGCAATGTGCAATCATAGTGATTTATAATAATTGATAATAAATAGAACAGCCAATGTACATAGAGGTACCCTCAAATCAGCGTGAGTTAATCAGTCTGATGGCCTGGTGGAAGGAGCTGTCCAGAAGCCTGTTGGTCCTGTCTTTTATGCAGCAGTACCGCTTCCCGGATGGTTGCTGCTGGAATAGATTGTGCTTGGGGTGACTGGGGTCCACAATGATCCCTCGGGCCCTTTTCTCACACCTGTCTTTGTAAATGTCCTGAATCATGGGAAGTTCACAACTGCAGATGCGCTGGGCTGTCCGCAACACACTCTGCAGAGTCCTGCGATTGAGGGAAGTACAGTTCCCATACCAGGCAGTGATGCAGCCAGTCGGGAAGCTCCCAGTTGTGCCCCTGTAGAAAGTTCTTAGCATTTGGGGGCCCATAGCAAACTTCCTCAGTCGTCTGCGGTGAACGAGGCGCTGTTGTGCCTTTTTCACCACTCAGCAGATATGTACAGACCACATGAGATCCTCGGGTTTGTTGATGACGAGGAATTTAAAGCTGTTTGCCCTCTCAACCCCAGATCCATTGATGTCAATAGGGTTTAGCCCATCTCCATTAATACACACAATCTGTGTGGATTATCACTAATCCGCACAGATTGTGGTCTCCCGGTTAGGAAGTCGAGGATCCATTTGCAGGGGGACCAGGTTCCATAGGTTATTGATCAGGACTGTGGGATTGACGGTGTTAAATGCAGATCTCTTGTTACTGAACAACATCCTGACATAGGCAGCACAGATTCACTACCCTTTTCTAAGGAATTTGCTCCTTACCTTTGTTCTAACCACTGACCATTGACTCGACTGGCAAGTTTATCTTTAGGAAATCCTGCACATCTGAGACGGACCTGACCCCAGTACCCAGGAGGCGACACACCATCGTGTCATCTCCCTTGCTGCCACAGAATCTCCTGCACATCCCCTGTACTGTGAGTCTGCTGTCATCACTGCTCTGCTTGACCTTTCCTCCCACAGAGCATCGGTCTGGGGTCTCAGTACCACCAACCTGACGTGCTGCTGTCTCTGGGTCGTCATCCTCCCAGGGGTATCCAAAGGAGTGTACTTGTTGCTGAGGGTCACGGCCACAGGGAGACATTATTCTGTCTGTCTCTTCCCCTTTCCGTCGTGATGGTCACACAACAGTCTGCAGCCTGTCCTCAGGTGTGACCATCTCACTGAATCTCTGGTCTCAGCATCCTGGAAACTCTCGGTCTGTCCATCTCCATCTTCATTTCCTTCACACGGTCAGTCAGGAGCTGCACCTCGGTGCACTTCCCTCATGTGAAGTTATCGGGGACACTGAGTGACTCCCACATCCTGAGGTGGAGCATGACACTGCCGTAACTGTAATTCCAGCCACTCTGATGGGGAGAGGAATTCCAAAGAAATCCTCTGACATTTGACTTCCCAGAGTACACAGACTTATCTCCCATTTCACTGCCCACATTTCCAGCCAGTCTATGTTCTGCTGAATCCTTTGGTAACTTTCCTCACGATCCATAACTGCACCAATTTCTGTGTCTCTGCAGACCAACAAATCAGCCCTCCTTCATTTTCATCCAAATCATTTCACAAAGAGTAGAATTCCTTGTGGGGCCCCTGTTCACAGGTCTCCAGTCAGAATCACACCCCTCAACCATTACCTTCTGTGTTCTCTGGCCGAGTACATTTTGAATATACTCTACCAAATTTCTTTTGAATCATGTGCTTCCATGCTGTGGATCAGCCTACCACGGGGACTCTTGTTGAAAGCTTTACCAAAGTCCTTCTCTCCTATACCCACTACCCAGCTCTCATCAGTCGAGTCTGTCACTTAGAACGTTCGGCCAAGTTTGCTAGAGTTGACGTTGCCCATGCAAAGCGATATTGGCTACTCTGAAATTGTTTATGCTTTTTCAGATGCAAGCTGATCCTATCATTAAATATCTTTTGTCCCTGGCCTCGGGCAGAACAACCTGACCTTTTCGTTCTGGCCCTGCGTCTAAATCGTCGTCCAAACATTGGGTTCAGTTGCTTTGATATGATCTGGGGCCTGGTCCCCGCCACCTCGATTTGGCCTGTACCTGACTTTGCCATTTCAGCCCGGAGTTTAAATCAACCGTACTTTGGGTCTTCCTCACCTTGGTTCTGCCACATCAAATTGCGTCCAAGTCGAAAGGAAAGTTACAGGCTATTTGTTTACCAGAATAAGAGATTCACTGGTGTCACTTTAAACCAGAACCAGTGGAGATAACTCTATTTAACTTCACTTAACTCACCACTGAACTGTTTCCCACAATCTATCACTTCACTTTCAAATATTCTGCATCTCATGTTCTCTATTTATTTAATTATGACTACATTGTAGCGGTGTGCTACACGCAGCGCTGAAATAACGCCACGTAGTCGGTGAGCTGCAGTTGCAAAAGAGGTTTATTCAAACTTGGCGGCCTCGCTTTAAAGCCTTCCTGTTCCCGCCCTCCCCGGGCGGGAATACTGTAGGGGGCGCGTATTCACAGTCCTGTCCCGCACGCGGGCTTTCCCCTTGCTGGTGAAGCAGGCTTGGTGCCCTTTTTGGGACCGGCCTCAATGCCGGCACGCTCCACTTTGTGAGCCGGTTCGAGTGCGCTGGGAAGTGGGTCGCCACATAACGCCCCCCAGAACCGGCGATACTCCCCCCAATGTCCTCAGTCTGAGACGTCTGCCTCTGTGCCGCAGTGCCTGAATCTTGACCGGCTGCCCCAAGTCCACATGGGCTGGTTTGAGTCGGTCCACTGTGAAAACCTCCTCTTTCCCCCCAATGTCCAGCACGAATGTGGACACGTTGTTTCTGATCACCGTAAACGGCCCCTCGTAGGGCCGCTGTAGTGGTGCCCAATGTTCGTCCCATCGTACAAAAACGAACTTACAGTTTTGCAGGTCTTTGGGTACGCAGGTCGGGTTCTGTCCATTCTGTGAAGTGGGTATGGGGGCCAGGTTAATGAGCCTCTCGCGTAGTCTGCCCAGGACTGCTGCGGGTTCTTCCTCTTGCCCCCTTGCGGCTGGTATGAACTCTCCTGGGACGACTAGGGGTGCGCCGTACACCAACTCGGCCGACGAGATGTGCAGATCCTCTTTGGGCGCCGTGCGGATTCCGAGCAGGACCCAGGGAAGCTCGTCCACCCAGTTAGGCCCTTTGAGGCGGGCCATGAGAGCCGACTTCAGGTGACGGTGGAAACGCTCCACTCGTCCATTCGACTGTGGGTGGTAGGCAGTTGTGTGGTGCAGCTGTGTCCCCAAAAGGCTGGGCATAGCTGACCACAGGCTGGAGGTGAACTGGGCGCCTCTGTCGGAGGTAATGTGGGCCGGTACACCAAACCGAGATACCCAGGTTGCAATCAGTGCTCGGGCGCAAGATTCGGAGGTGGTGTCGGTGAGCGGGACTGCCTCTGGCCATCTTGTGAACCGGTCCACGATAGTCAGGAGGTGCCGCGCTCCTCGTGACATTGGCAGGGGCCCACGGTATCCACATGAATGTGGTTGAAACGCCGGCTGGTGGGGTGGAACTGCTGCGGCAGGGGTTTGGTGTGCTGCTGCACCTTGGCAGTTTGGCAGTGCATGCACGTTTTGGCCCATTCACTGACCTGCTTGCAGAGTCCGTGCCAAGCGAACCTGTTGGCTACCATCTGGATGGTTGACCTGATGGAGTGGTGCGCTAAGTTGTGAATGGAGTCGAAAACGCAACGCCACCAGGCTGCCGGGACGACGGGGCGGGGATGGCCGGTGGTGACGTCACAGAGTAGGGTCCTCTCACCTGGGCCTGCATGGAGGTCCTGGAGCTGCAGACCGGAGACTGCGGTTCTGTAACTAGGGATCTCCTCGTCTGCCTGCTGCACCTCCGCCAGCGCTTCATAGTCTACCCCCGGGACAGGGCTTGGATGTTAGGGCGGGAGAGGGCGTCCGCCACAACATCGTCCTTTCCTGAGACATGCCGGACATCCGTCGTGTTTTCGGAGATGTAGGACAGATGTCGCTGCTGGCGGAACAACCAGGGGTCGGATGCTTTCGTGAACGCAAAGATAAGAGTTTTGTGGTCCTTGAACGCGGTGAAGGGCCTACCTTCTAAGAAGTTCCTGAAATGCCAGATTGCCAGGTATAGCACCAACAGTTCCCGGTCGAAAGCACTGTATTTGAGCTCGGGTGGTCGTAGGTGTTTGCGGAAAAATGCCAGGGGTTGCCAGCCACCCTCGATGAGTTGTTCCAGCACTCCACCGACTGCCGTGTTAGATGCGTCCACTGTGAGGGCGGTAGGGACGTCCGTTCTGGGGTGCACTAGCATCGCGGTGTTTGCCAAGGCTTCTTTGGTTTTAATGAAAGCGGCGGCAGACTCCTCGTCCCAGGTAATGTCCTTGCCCTTACCCGACATCAGGGCGAACAGGGGCGCATGATTCGGTCCTTACTGTGCTGCCGTTCGCAGCCCTCTGGGTGGGATCCGGTTCTCTGTTGCGGGTGTCGTAACTCGTCGGAGGTAAGACGCTGACCTCGGCTCCGGTGTCGACCAAAAAGCGACGTCCCGACTGCTTATCCCAGACGTTCAGGAGGCTATCCCGATGGCCAGCTGCCGTAGTTCCCTAATTGCCTCCTGTTCATTAAATAACACACAATCCAGTATAGCTGATTCTCTATGTGGCGTTTCCCGGGAACTTGTAGGGCAGGCTACAGCGGCGGGCTTCTGCGCCCCACCGCTGGGGGTAGAAGCACCATTGTTGGTTGGTGTCCTCTGGAATTAGTGGACTCTGCGGCCAGGCCTGGGAGCGTGGCCTGGTGATCTGTGCGACGGATGCCCCACTCTCCTTGGCTTTCCACAGCACGTCTGCCCGGGCCGCCACCTTCGAGGCGGTCGCTGAAATCCATGTTGGACAGCAACAGACGTATGTCCTCGGGCAGCTGCTCCAGGAACGCCTGCTCAAACATGAGGCTGGGCTTGTGTCCTCCGGCCAGGGACAGCATCTCGTTCATCAAAGCCGACGGTGGCCTGTCCCCCAAACCATCCAGGTGCAGTAAGTGGACAGCTCACTCACGCCGTGACAGTCCAAAAGTCCTTTTGAGCAGGGCTTTGAATTCGGTGTATTTGCCGTCCTCCTCAACCTGGGCGGCTGTCTCCTGGTCGAGGGAGCTCACCACATAGTAGTAACATGTGGCATCCGAGTTTATCTGCCGAATGTGGAATTGGGCTTCTTCTTGCTGGAACCATAGGTGAGGTCGCAGCATCCAGAAGCTTGGCAGTTTTAACGAACCTGCATGAAAAGATGTGACGTTGTTCATCTCCGGTCCAAATATCGTTTGGGCTGTCGGGGTCACCAATTGTAGCGGTGTGCTACACGCAGCGCTGAAATAACGACACGTAGTCAGTGAGCTGCAGTTGCAAAAGAGTTTTATTCAAACTTCACGGCCTCGCTTTAAAGCCTTCCTGTTCCCACCCTCAGTCCCGTCCCGCGCACGGGCTTTCCCCTTGCTGGTGAAGCAGGCTTGGTGCCCTTTTTGGGACCGGCCTCAATGCCGGCACACGCCTCTTTGTGAGCCGGTTCGAGTGCGCTGGGAAGTGAGTCACCACAATATTATTATTTTCTCTCTTGTATTTACACAAGTTATTGTCGTTTGCACATTGGTGATTTAGCCACCCTGTTGGGTGCGGTCTTTCTGTTGTGGTTCTTGGATTTACTGAGTAATGCTGTACGACATAGCAGCAGAATTAGGCTATTTGGCCCATCGAGTCTGCTCTGCCATTCAATCATGGCTGACCCTTTTCTCTCTGTGCAGCCCCACTCCCTGGCCTTCTCCTTGCAAACTTTGATGCCATGTCCAATCATGTGACTATCAAGCTCTGCCTTAAATACACCCATGAACGTGGCCTCCACAGCAGCCTGTGGTTATAAATTGCACTAATTCACCACCCTCTGACTAAAGAATTTCTCCGCAGTTCTGTTTTGAATGGACAGCCCTCTATCCTGAGATTGTGCCTTCTCGTCCTAGACTCCCCCACCATAGGAAACATCCTTTCCACATCTACTCAGTCTAGGCCTTTCAGCATTTGAAATGAGATTCCCCCCCCCCCCATCCTTTGAAATTCCAGCGAGTACAGACCCAGAGCTATCAAATGTTCCTCGTATGATAACCGTTTCATTCCCAGAATCACCCTTGTGAACCTTTTCTGAACCCTTTCCAATGGCAGCACATCTTTTCTTCGATGAGGAGGCCAAAGCTCATCACAATACTCAAGGTGAGGCCTCACTAACGCCTTATAAAGTCTCAGCATCACATCCCTGCTCTTGTATTCTAACTGGATGATATGAATGCTAACATTGCTTTTGCCGTCCTCACCTCCGATTCTACCTGCAAGTTATCTTTTGGTTGGTCTGCACAAAGACTCCAGGTCCCTTTGCATCTCAGGTTTTTGGATTTTCTCCCTATTTGGAAAATAGTCTGTACATGTATTTCTACTACCAAAGTGCACGACCATGCATTTTCCAACATTGTATTTCCTTTGCCATTGTCTTGCCAATTCTCCTAATCTAAGTACTTCTGCAGCCTACCTGTTTCCTGAAGAGTACCTGCCCTTCTTGTCATCTGCAAACTTGCAACAAATCCATCTATTCCATCATTTAAATCATTGATATACAGCAGAAACAGAAGTGGTCCCAACACCGACCCCTGCGGAACACCACTACTCACTGGCAGCCAACCGGAAAGGATCCTTTTATTCCCACTTGTTGACTTGCTGCCTTCTACCAATCAGCCAATGTTCTAACCACGCCAGTAACTTTCCTGTAATACCATGGGCTATTAACTTGGTAAGCAGCCTCATGTGTGGCACCTTGTCAAAGGCCTTTCGAAAGTCGAAATATATGACATCTGTTGCATCCCCTTTATCTATCCTGCGTGTAATCTCAAAGAATTCCAACGGGTTCATTATTCAAGATTTCCCCTGAAGGAAACCATGCTGACTTTGTCCTTTCTTGTCCTGTGATTCCAAAGCTCCAGAACCTCATCCTTAACAATTAACTCCAGCATCTTCCCAACCGCTGAGGTCGGACTAACTGGTCTACAATTTCCTTTCTGCCGCCTTCCTCCTTTCTTAAAGAGTGGAGTGGCATTTGCAATTTTCCATTCCCCTAGCACCATGCCAGAGTCCATTACGTTTTGAAAGATCGTTACTAATGGCACCATGATCTCTACCGCTACCTCTGTCAGAACCCTAGGGTCCAGTTCATCTGGTCCAGGTGACTTATATACCCTCAGGTCTTTCAGCTTTTTGAGCACCTTTCCCTTATAATAATAACTGCACTCCCTTCTCTCCCCTCACACCCTTCAACATCTGGCACACGGCTAGTAACTTCCACTGATGCCAAATACTCATTTAGTTCATCTGCCATCTCCTTTCCCCCCCCCCCCCCCCCCCCACCCCGTTATTATTTTTCTGGCTTGATTTTCTAGCAATCCAGTATCCAGTCTCATCTCTCCTTTATGTTTTACATACTTGAAAAAGCTTCAACGTTCCACTTTGATAATATTTGCTAGCTTGCTTGCATATGTAATCTTTATCCTCTTTAGGTTGCTCTCTGTAAGGTGTTAGAAGCTACCCAATCCTCTGTATTCTGAAATGTTTCTTTGTTTTATGCCCTCCCTTTTGGTTTTACATTAGCTTTGACTTCCTTGTCAGCCACAGTTGTACTATTTTGCCATTTGAGTATTTATTTGTTTCTGGAATACATTTATCCTGTACCTCCCTCATTTTTCTCAGAAACTCTCACCATTGCTGCTCTGCTGCCATCTCTGCCAGCATCTCCTTCCAATTTACTTTAGCCAACTCCTCTCTCATACCACTGTTACTACCTTTACTCCACTGAAACACTGCTATGTCAGACTGTACTCTCTCCGTGTCCAATTTCAAGTTGAACTCAATGATACTGTGATCACTGCCTCCTAAGGGTTCTTTTACCTTAAGTTCCCTAATTGTCTCCTGTTCATTAAATAACACACAATCCAGTATAGCTGATTCCCTCGTAGGCTCAACGACAAACTGCTCTAAAAAGCCATCTCTTAGGCATTCAACAAACTCACTCTCTTGAGATCTATTTCCAACCTGATTCTCCCAATTGACCTGGATGTTGAAATCTCCAATATATTGCCCGTTTGACATGCCTTTTCTATTTCCTGTTGTAATCTGTGGTCCACATCCAAACAACTGTTGACTGCCTGTTTATAACTTCATCAATGTCCTTTTACACTTGCAGTTTTTTTTAACTCTACTCACAATGATTCAACATCTTCCGATCCTATGGCACATCTTCCTACTGATTTGATACCATTCTTTACCAGCAGAGCCATGCCATCCCCATTGCCTACGTTCCTTTCCCTCTGATATGTCTAAATTGGGCATTTAGCTCTCAACTATAAATATTTTTCAGCCGTGATTCAGTGATGATCACATTATACATGACAATCCGTAATAGGGCAGTAAGATTATTCACCTTATTTTTTATACTCTGTGCATTGAGGTATAACACTTCAAGTATTGGATTTGCTACCCTTATTGATTCTGCATCCCTCTGCTGGCTGCAGTTATGTCCTATCATCTGCTCGCTCTTCCTGACAGTGTGACTGCATGCTATCTTTTCTTTCTTTACCAACTGTACTATCTTGAGTCCTTTCATGCCAGTTCTCACGCCCCTGCCAAATTAGTGTATACCCTCCCCAACAGCTCTAACAAACCAGCAGTATGCCCGCAAGAAAAGAAACCCCGGGGTTGTGTATGATGAGAGAAATGTATTTTGATATTACATTTACTTTCAGCTTTGAACTTTGTAGTAGAGAGCCGGGTGTTGTACTGGTCTGTGTCCTCACTGGCCGGTGCTGTGCTCCGGCAGCTCAGTGTGCTTGGAATACAGTGTCAGTGTTTTTACAGAAGTGTGTCCTTATTACACAATTGATCTTGTCCACCCTGGAGCTTGGAAGATTGATGGGAGACCAGAATGATTTTTTCAGACTATTATTGGTCACAGGATCATTCTGGGATGGTCTGGACTATTTGTCCCATCAAGTTTATACCAACTCGTGCTACAGCGTTTCCACAGTCCCATTCCCCACTCTGTACCCACAGCTCTGCAGTTTATTTTCCCTGAAGGATCTGTCTAATCCCTCTTTGAACACTGGTTGTTCCTGCCACAATCTGGTGAGTCCCATATTCCAAGGCAAAGTCAAGAATGTCTCCCTCCCTGGTGGACCATCTACATACTGTTTCAGGAAACCATGCTGAACACACAACAAATAATGCCAAATAACCAAGTCTCAGGTGGTAAGGGAGTCCCAGTCACTCTGGGGACATTATTCACTCAGTAAAGCTACTCTGTTGTTTTTACATCAGCCCATAACCTGCCGACATATCTGTTCCTCTCTCTTACTGGCTATTTGGAGCCCTACAGTACAATCCCATCACAGTGATTGCACTCTTCTTATTCCTGAGTTCTACCCGCACTGTCTCACTGGATGAACTTGAATTTGTGACATTCTGACTGATCAGCGGTACAGCTCCCCCAGCCTCATTCACCTCCCTCTGGACTGTCTGAATCTGAATCCTGGAATGGTTAGCTACCAGTCCTGCCCTTCTCTGTAATGGCTGAATCACTGTGCCATGTACTAATCCAGGCTCTAAGTATGTCTGCATTAACTGTTCCACACCCGGCACTGATACAAACACACTTCAGCTCCTCGGTGCCACTGTGCTCATTAACTGGGCCTAACTATGCAGTGGTGTACTGGGCTAATGGCATCAACACGGGTTGAAGTCATTCTGACCCTCGGCTCTGTAATGAGTCAACCTATAGCCGGGGAAGTGACGACACCCCTCATGTTAGACTATTTGCGGTAACTTTTTATTCTTTCTCTTATTTCTAATATTTGTTATCTGTGCACTTGTAGTGCTACTGAGACACTCTAATTTATCTATTTGGACTTACTTTCTGTGTTTATCCACATCCATCAACTCCACTACTGACCTTTCACTCTTCCCATCTCCTCTCCTGAAAGAGAGCCCAATGATCCATGTAACAAAAATTCTCCGTCCTGCACCAGCTTGTGAGCCACACATATAACTGTACCACCTTTTTCTTTCTTCTCTCGCTAGCAGGTGACACTGGGATTACCCCCCCCCCCCC
Organism: Hemitrygon akajei; assembly: GCF_048418815.1. NCBI lineage: Eukaryota > Metazoa > Chordata > Chondrichthyes > Myliobatiformes > Dasyatidae > Hemitrygon > Hemitrygon akajei. The sequence continues at coordinate 36,498,658 of NC_133151.1, read as the reverse complement.
CAACACAGAGTTTCTACTTAAATTTTTCCCCAACTCCCTCAGTCTCTTTGCAGGACTTTGTCTCTTTTGTTAGAACCAATCTGGACATGACCTCTGGCTGCTCACCCTGTCCTTTCAGAATGGCCTGTACTTGTTCAGTTACATCCTTGGCCCTGGTACCAGGGAGGTAATGCACCATCCTGCAGTCTCTCTCCTTGCCACAGATACACCTGTCTGTGACCCCGGCTAAAGACTCACCCGTCACTGAGGCTCACCGAGAACACAGAACAGTACAGCACAGGAACAGGCCCTTCTTCCCATGATGTCTGTGCTGAACACGATGCCAAATGGAACTAAATCTCTTCTGCCTGCGTATAATTCATGTGCTTCAATCCTCTGAATATTTATGTGTTTATCTAAAACCCTGTTAAGTGTCATTATCATATCTACTTCCACCACTCCCTATGGCAGCCCAAACCCGGCCCTCACCACTCTCTGTATGGAAACAGAAATCTTACCTGCCCTAACATCCCCCTTTAAATTCTCACCCTGGCATTTTAAAGCTGTGCCTTCTCATATTTGATATTTCTAACCTGAGGAAGTGATTCTGACTGTCTACCTTGTCTGCACCTCTCATAGTTTTATAAACTTCTGTCAGGTCTCCCCTCAGCCTCCTTCACTCCCGGGAAAACAGTCCCAGTCAGTCTGATCTTTCCTTGTAACTCAAGCCCCCAGTCCAGGTAACATTCCTGTGAATTGTTTCTGCGTCTTTCCAGCTTAATCACATCCTTCCTCTCATGGTGACCAGAACTGCACAGGGTGCTCCTGGTGTGGTGTAATTATTGATTTGTACAACTGTAACGTGATGTCCCAACTCCTCTCAGAGCCTTTGCCGATGAAGGTAAGCATGTTGTGCACCTTCTTCACCACCTTGTCTACCTGTGTTGGCACTTTCAGGGAACTATTTACCTGTGCCTCAGGTTTATCTTTTCATTAACACTCCTCAGGACCCTGCCATTCACTGGGTATGTCCTACCTGCTTTAACTTCCCAAAATCCATCATTGTGCATTTGTCTGACACTGTAACTACACTGCTCTGTTTCTCTGCACTAATGCCCCAGCAATAAGTAATGAACCATTCACCTCTAAACCTTGCTCATATATGGTCTTATGAACCCCTCACTGCACCCGTCTCTATTTTGTTGTGCAGGCAACACCTCGACCCCTCTCTATTTCTCTCATTTACAATTTATCTCCACATAAATAGTAGTGAATTTTGATTCCTCCTACCACATGCCATCACACTTCACCGCATTAAACTCCATTTACCAAGTATCCGACACCAGCTTCCCCATATCCTGTTGTAGAGACCAAATGTCCAATCAGAACATGCCCGTCCCACATTCCTGTCATTGACAATCGGGGATTCCTCACTCTCTGCCCCTCCTCCAGGTCATTAATATCAATAGTAAATAATGGAGGGTCCAGAACAGTTTGCTGGGACACTCCAGTAGTTATGTCATCCCAGCCTGAAACAGACCTGTTATTCTGTCTCAGTATGATAACCAGTCTTCAGTCAATATTAACACACTTCCTTCCCAGTACTGAGATCTGGTCTTGTGCACCAGCCTTTCATGTGGGACCTTGGCAAATGGCTCCTGAAAATCCAAAATCACCACTTCTCCAACTTCCCTGTAAAGTCTCAAATCTCTGGTATGTTTGTCAAACATGACTTAACATTCAGTAACCCAGGTTACAGGGACAAAAACCAGGTTCCAGATGGACAGGGTGGTGAAGAGGCTTTTGGAACACTGGCCTTCAGTCACGGCACCGAATATAGAAGCTGGGATGAAATGGTGCAGTTGTACAACACGTTGGTTTGGCCACATTTCATAAATAGTGTTTAGTTTTATTGAGCATGCTATATGACAGGCACCATTGAGCTGGAAAGAGTGCAGAGCTGATTTATGGGGATGTTGTTGGATCTCGAAGGATTGATTTGTGGAAAGCGTTTTGGACTATTTTCACTGGAAAGTTGGAGAATGAGTGCTGATATTGCAGAGGTGTATTAAATAATAAGGGGCCTGGGTTGGGTCAAAGATAACAATGTTTTTGTCAGGGTTGGGGAATCAGGAACTGAAGGGCATTGGTTTGAGATGAGATTAATTAGGAACCTGAAGGGCAACTTTTCCACACACAGGCTGGTCAGTGTATGGAGTGAGCTGCCGGGGGAGTGGTTGAGTCAGGTATATTAAAAAGGTACTTGGACAGGTAGATGGGAAGGAAAAGTTTTGAAGGATATGGGTCAAATGCAAGGAAATGGGACAATGAGGAGGATAGTCTTGTTCATAATGTGGTGGTGAGGGGGTTACAGACCACAAGCTCAGATGGGAACTTTGGTCAGCGTGGACCATTTGAGCTGAAGGGCTCATTTCTGTGCTGTGTGAATCTGACTGTAAACCCTGTTGACTTAGTTCAATGACATTAAACTTTTCTAAATGACTTGTTATTTCTTCACAGATTATAGACTCCAGTACTTGAAGTGAAGTTAACTGGACTACAGTCACCTGGTTTTTATCTTCCACCCTTCTTGAGGCAATGAAGCCCTCAAAACTGCTTCGGCATCTTGAGTCCCAGCAGGCTGCACTTAAAGACAAATCAGTTGAGTTTTTTGAGTGGAAAAAACGTGAGCAAGCGGGACAGAAGCAAGTGCTGAGAGCCACCACCTCCACAAATGCTGCTGTTCTGAGAGCGTCATAGTTAGTGGCTTGCCGTATTGCTAAGGCTAAGAAGCCTTTCACTGTTGGGGAAGAATTGATTCTGCCTGCTGCCAAGGACATGTGCTGTGAACTGTTGAGAGAAGCTGCAGCTAACAAGATGGCACAGGTTTCTCTTCCAGTTTCAAGGAGAATTGATGACAAAGCGGGGGACATCGAAGCACAGATGTTGGAATGGCTTAACGAGTCACCATGGTATGCTATCCAGGTCGACGAGTCTACCAATGTCGACAACAAGGTAACACTGCTGGTTTATGTGCGATATATATTTCAAGACGATGTGCACGAGGATATGTTGTGCGCACTGCCACTGCCAACTAACACAACTGAGGCAGAACTGTTCAAGTCTTTCAATGACTACATGTTAGGCAAACCGGACTGGTCATTCTGTGTGGAATATGCACAGATGGGGCTGCAGCTATGACTGGACGGCTGTCTGGTTTCACTACCCGAGTCAAAGAGGTTGCTCCTGAATGCCAGTCTGCAAACTGTCATAAACAGGGAGATGCTGGCTAGCCGAAAAATGTCACCTCATCTTAACAGCGTATTTAGTGACGTCATTGAAATGATCAATCACATCAAAGTAAAAGCCCTTAATTCACGTCTGTTTGAGCAGCTTTGTGAAGAAATGGATACAGAGCACAAACGCCTTCTCTTTCACACTGAAGTCAGGTGGCTATCAAGATGGAGAGCCCTGGCCAAGGTTTTTGAGTTAAGAGAGCAGCTACAGAGATTTCTTTCAGGAAAAACGTCACCACTGGCAGCACACTTGACGAGGAGTGGATAGCAAAACTCGCTTATCTGTGTGACATCTTCAACCTGCTCAATGAACTCAATTTGTCACTTCAGGGGAGAATGACAACTATCCATGTCAGCGCGGGAAGATCAACTCCTCGAGCTTGCAAATGACGGTGGGCTGAAAAATATGTTTGACATAACATCTCTGCCGGCATTCTGGATCAAAGTCAGGGCTGAATATCCTGAGATAGCCACGAAAGCACTGAAAACGTTGCTTCCGTTTCCAACATCATATCTCTGTGAAGCCGGGTTTTCTGCAACGACTGCAACAAAAACTAAATTGCGGAATAGACTGGATATAAGGAGCAAACACGAGGAAATCTGCAGATGCTGGAAGTTCAAACACACACAAAATGCTGGTAGAACACAGCAGGCCAGGTAGCATCTATAAGGAGAAGCACTGTCGACGTTTCAGGCCGAGACCCTTCGTCAGGACATAAGGAACCCCCTTTGAGTATTGCTGTCTCCCATCACACCTCGATGAGACCGCCTTATTGCAGGGAAACAAGCCCAGGACTCTTACTGATTCACCGATATTGGTGTGTTGCAATGATTCTATATGTTCATACGAGGATAATAGGCGCTGTGTGTTTAATATCCAAATGTTACTTAAAATGTTATGATGCTATTGACATAAGTGCCCTATAATTGACTTATCACTATATTCATGGGAGGAAAATATGCACTGTGAGTTTAATATTAAATTCTTTAGATAAACCCTTTTAGAAACGAAATTGAGTGTATTAATTAGCCACTTATAAGTGACTTATAGTTCCACTTGTATTCTGGTATACATTAACAAACCTCCCCTCGCCAGCCGGTCCGCAAGAATATTGTCGATATTAAATGGGTCCGCGGTGCAAAAAAAGTTGGGAACCCCGACATAGATCCTTGTCAAATCCCAGCAATCTGCTCACTTGCTTCTTTCGCTATTGTAGGATATATGTGTTCAGTTCTTGGAGTCTTATCCATCTTATTGCTTTTCAGACGTCCCAGCACAGCCTGCTCCTTAATCTCAACACGTCTCTGCACATTAGCATGTCTCACACTGTTTTCATTGACATTCAATTCCTTCTCCTCGGTAAATATTGACACAACGGACGCATTTAGTACCCCAGCCATTTGGTCTGACTTCAACCACATCATTCCTCCTTTAATCTTGAGTGGACCTTTCCAGTCTCTGGTTATCCCTGTTTAACTAATATAAATCAAAAGGCCTTGGGATTATCTTTGATCCCACTCCACAAGGACAGTTTGAGGCCCCATTTGGCCTTTCCTATCACCAGCTTTAGCATTTCCCCGCTATCTTTATATTCCAAAGATACCCAGTCTGATTTTAGCTTCATAAACCTTCCATATCCTTCTGACTAAATTCAGGATCTCTCCATTCATCCAAAGTTCCCTTACCTTACCATCCTTGTCCTTACTCCTTACAGGAACATGCTGATCCTGAACTCAGATCTGCTGGTCTTTAAACAACTCCCACATGTCAGATGTGGACTTGTCTGACAGTGGCTGCTCCCAATCAATGCCCCTTGGCTTCTGTCTTACTCATAACTAACGAACAAAATAAATTGTGATCGTCAGCTGGCCTGGCTCGTTTCCCTGAACTAATTCCCGTCTGTTCTCGCCTCTGGTGGGGCTCTGTACATAATGTTTCAAACATTCCTCGGAATCGCTGAAGAAATCTTGAGCATCTAAGCATTGAGCAAGATGCAGTCAATTCTAGGGAAGATAAAGTCTCCCACTATGACAGTTCTGTTCTGCACCTCTCCATAAACATAAACCTCTGTGTTCCTCCACCTCCCGGTGGTTATTGGGGGCCAATACTATAATCCAATCCGTGTGACTGTAGATTGCCTCTGTAAGTGAGCCCTCCCGTTTGCTGTGACATTCCCAGTGGGGTAACCTCTGCATCTTATAACCCCCCTCCCCCCCCACTCACATGTAAAACAATGAAACCTAGAGATGTTGAGCTGCCAGCCCTGAACGTCCGACAACATAATACTCCCTAATGCTGAAATAAACTTATTTCAGCCCATCAATCCCACCATGTTTATTGGCCTGCCATTAGCTCTCGTTCTTTTCAGACTGTCTTGTCATACATACATTCTCCCACTTGCTACTCTAGTTCAAACTCTGCCAAGTGACACCATCAAACCTCCTGGTGAGGATATTGGTTCCTCTCCGGTTCAGATGGAAATGGCCTTGTTTGTCCCGGTCTCCCACCCGACTGGAAGGGAGCCCATTGATCCGTAAATCTGAAGACCTCCCTCCTGCATCAGTTCCTCAGCAGCAATTGTTTTCTCACCACACCAGCACAAGGTTTGGGCCACAATTCTGTAATTACAATCCTGGAAGTCCTGCTTTTTCACCTATTTCCTGAAAATCACTGTGTAGGACCTCATACCTGCTCGTTTAAACCCTTCCGTGTAGCACGAAAAATGATCCGGTAAACATATTGGCTCCCCTCCTTGGACCCGTCTCACCTTTCCCTCGGGACCTCAATGATCCTCGTACCTAAAGCCCTCACCCACCTCACACCAGCTCCTCAGCCACCACTTTACCTGGGCTTTAGAAGGCCCAGAAGAGCGGTCTATATATCCTTATATCTGCCTATGTATCCTGTTCCTTTATGTGACCAGACTTTCATTTCCCTCACGACCCAGAGGAACAATTGTTCTGATAAATTAACCCTCTCATCACTGGAAGTGACTGCACCCTCGCCCACCAACTGCTGTGTGTGAGGACGCTCGCACTGGTCATGGGGCCGGGGAGGGACAGACTGAGGTCCTCGGGGATTTGCGGAATGGAAAAGCACTTCCTATAATTTAAAGCAGGAGAATCAGCAACTTTCCAGAAATCCTCCAGTCTGTACGTGTTGCATGCCATCTTGGACAATGACTCCCATCCACTCCATAATGTACTGGTTAGGCACAGGAGTGCATTCAGCCAGAGACTCATTCCACCGAGATGCACCACTGAAGTCATTCCTGCCTGTGGCCATCAAACTTTACAACCCGTCCCTCGGAGTGTCAGACAACCTGAGCCAATAGGCTGGTCCTGGACTTATTTCCACTTGGCATAATTTACTTATTATTATTGAATTATTTATGGTTTTATATTGCTATATTTCTACACTATTCTTGGTTGGTGTGACTGTAACGAAACCCAATTTCCCCCGGGATCAATAAAGTATGTCTCTCTGTCTGTCTGGAGTGGATGTGGAGAAGATGTTTCCTACAGTCGGGGAGTCTAGAATCAGAGGACACAGAGTGGATGTGGAGAAGATGTTTCCTATAGTGGGGGAGTCTCGGATCAGAGGACACAGATAGAGTGGATGTGGAGAAGATGTTTCCTATAGTGGGGGAGTCTAGGATCAGAGGACACAAATAGAGCTGGAGCACTTTGTGTCGGATAAATCATTGGAAATTGGCGGGTGTGGCAAAGTGGAGGCGGAGCTGGACGATGAGAGGCCCGTCTTGGCTCTGTCCGTGACTCTGACTCTGTCTCCTCCCCTCCCCGCCTCTGACTCTCTGCGCGTTTCTCGGGCAGGTCCGGGCGCTGTGTATAAAAGGAGACAGCAGCAGTCGGTTTGTCACTGAGCAGCGACCTGAGTGAAGCAGCATCATGTCCGGCAGAGGGAAAGGAGGCAAAGGACTGGGCAAAGGCGGAGCCAAGCGGCACCGTAAAGTGCTCCGTGATAACATCCAGGGCATCACCAAACCGGCCATCCGCCGTCTGGCTCGCCGTGGCGGCGTCAAGCGGATCTCGGGTCTGATCTACGAGGAGACCCGCGGGGTGCTGAAGGTTTTCCTGGAGAATGTGATCCGGGATGCGGTCACCTACACTGAACACGCCAAGCGCAAGACGGTCACTGCCATGGATGTGGTGTACGCTCTGAAACGCCAGGGCCGCACTCTCTATGGCTTCGGCGGCTGAAAAACTCCCACTTCCTCCCGAGAACACAAAGGCTCTTCTAAGAGCCACCCACCGCCTCACAGAGGGAGCCGTGTCCATAAGATTTTAATTATTTTTTTATCAATATATTCATCTGGTTCCATTTGAAATAGGTTAATCATTCCGCTTGAAATATATATAGCTGCGATTGTACCTTTCCAGGCGGCGATTACCGTAAATGTTGAATGCATTTATATCGATCTTAATCATTCTGTCCATCTCGGACAAAAATCAGTTCCCTCGTTTGGAGAATCGATTCCGTAATCATGCATTCAAATATTAACTGAGGGAATTAGATATTAAATGAAACTGAAAATCCATGATCCGTGATAGTTTTTTATTTACAATTAATTCTATCAAGCTGCGTGCTCTGAAATTGGCGGGCGGTTTGAAATTAATCGTGCGCCAATCACAGTGCATTCTGATTGGATGAAGTCCGACCGCCAGTTAACAATTTTCCATTTTGTCGTAAATTTTTATTCGCCGCCAGCCTGCTTGAAATTAATAAACCAATCGCAGCAACCAGATCCTTTAATAGACAGTTGGTGTTCAGCCAATCAGAAGCGATGGGACGGCCCTCCCAGCGGAATAAAAGCCTGTGCTGGAGCCGGTTTCGTCTATTTTGTTCCTGTATTTCAGCCTGTGTTCTCACTCCCGAAGCAGAATGGCCCGCACCAAGCAGACAGCGCGCAAATCGACTGGCGGAAAAGCTCCTCGCAAACAGTTGGCGACCAAAGCGGCGCGGAAGAGCGCTCCTGCCACCGGCGGAGTGAAGAAGCCTCATCGCTACCGGCCCGGCACCGTGGCTCTGAGGGAGATCCGGCGCTACCAGAAATCCACCGAGCTGCTCATCCGCAAACTTCCCTTCCAGCGCCTGGTCCGGGAGATCGCTCAGGACTTTAAAACCGATCTGCGTTTCCAGAGCTCGGCCGTCATGGCCCTGCAGGAGGCAAGTGAGGCTTACCTGGTCGGGCTCTTTGAGGACACTAACCTGTGCGCCATCCACGCCAAGCGAGTCACCATTATGCCCAAGGACATCCAGTTGGCCCGCCGCATCCGCGGGGAGCGCGCCTAAGCCCAGCCTACACACCGAACACCAGAAACGGCTCTTTTAAGAGCCACTACTACGGCAAAGGAAAGGACTATAGCCAGCTGATCATTATTGTAGTAGCGATCTGCCTTCCCGATCGGTTTTGCAGTAATTGACCCCGAGCATCAGTTCTGTGCAGACAGGGTAATTCAGCGAGGGACAGGAGATAATAGACAATGCACAGTAGGTGCAGCAGTAGGCCATTCGGCCCTTCTAGCCAGCTCCGCCATTCACTGTGATCATGGCTGATCATACACAATCAGTACCCCGTCCCTGCCCTCTCCCCATATCCCTTGACCCCGCTATCTATAAGAGCTCTATCTCACTCTCTTGAATGCATCCTGAGATGAACGCGCTCTCTCCCTGTCAGGGTCTCATCTGGCCCTTCACTTCTCCCACAAACCTGTCATGTACAGCTGGTGCGGCTGTTACCGTTTTGTTTGCTTTGGACATGGGGATACGTTCGTGCCCGCTGTGCTTGGAGTGGGAGCATGCCGACGCGAGGGGTACAGTTGGGGATTTCGGGGGGTGGTGACTACCAGGAAATAGTGAATTTTTACATTAGATTTCACTCTCTTGTACATTTTTGGTATTGGTGTTTTTTGTAAATTAATTATGTAGTTTTGTAGCTGGGACCCGCATGAAGGTCAGTCGGCAATGCCACCGGGTAGTTTATCACATATCCTCCCGCTGCAGTCCGTCCCCAGAGACGGATCCCTCTCTCAACACGCCCCCTCCCCTCTCGCGTAGCTTTCAGCAGTTCCCAATCAACTCAGCTGAATCTCCGCTGGTGTCAAAGTCTCAGTCACTCTCTCCCGGATCGGAGAAGGAATTGGGCCTGAAACTGCCCACATCCCATATCTCTCAATCTCAGCTCGGGCATCCACGTCTCATTTCAGACACTGAGACGGCACGGCCGCACCAAATGTCAGAGGTACCGGTAATCTCGGGTTCCATGTGAGAAGTTCCCCCGGAAAACTCAATCGGACCCGGCGCGGGAATCACAACACTCTGAATCAGCTCTTTTCTGAGATGTGGGTGGCTCTGAGAAGAGCCGTTGGGTTCAGATACACACAAATGGTGTATTCTCAATTCACTTTTTGACTGCTGTCTTCTTGGGTTTCGCGGATTTCGACTTCGGCTTCTTGGCCGCCTTCGTCTTCGGGGCTGCGGCTTTCTTGGGGCTCTTGGGCTTCGGCGCCGCTTTCTTAGCCGCGGGTTTCTTAGCTGCTGGTTTCTTAGCCGCTGGTTTCTTAGCTGCCGCTTTCTTAGCTGCTGGTTTCTTACCTCCCACTTTCTTAGCCGCGGGTTTCTTGGCGCCAAGCTTCTTGCTGGGAGATTTCTTGGTGGCAGATTTCTTTGCCGCTGGCTTGTTCGCTTTCTTCACCACCTTCACGGCAGTTTTTCCTTTACCGGATTTAAAGGATCCCGAAATACCCGAGCCCTTGGCCTGAACCAAGGAGCCGCTTTCCAGTTTCCTCTTGATGCTCATTTTGATCTGGGGGCGAAGTTTCACCACATCGACACCGCTGTCGGCCAGAGCCTTAATGATGGCCGTACCGGACATACCCTTCCTATCGTGACAACCCGCCACGATCTTATCGATCTGTTCGCCCAGCGAGGGACCGGTTGGTTTGCTCCGGGCAGCCGCCTTCTTCTTGGGAGTCTTCTTTGCGGCGGCGGGTGCGGCTGGAGGAGCCGTTTCGGCGGGTGCTGTCTCAGTCATGTCGGCGACTCTGATAAATCCTTCTCACAATCAGAACTGAATGAGAAATGAAGCGAAAGGCGGCGGCACAGAGCAATTTAAAGGCAGCGAGCGGACGGGGCGGAGACATCCTGCTTTCAGCTCTCGGCAGCTTCATTTTTCTGTGTTTCTCTCTCCTCAAAAACTCGCCGATTCCAATTCAAATCGGACACTGCGGAGACTCTGACTAGTCCCTGTCCGTCCCTGAGACCGGAATGTTAGCTGGAAAGAAAGTTTAATCGGGATTAAAGGCAGCGCTTTCTATTTTAACCCGTTTCCTTACTGCATTGCCCGCGTTCGCTCTCCCGATCGTTGACTTGTTCTCTGCTTTATGGCTGAAATATTTAATCTAATTAAATCTTTGCGGTTAATTCCCTCTTCGGACTGAGCTGGGGAGCGGGGCGCTTCCGTAACAGAGAAATCTTTTCATTTTCTACAGGAGGCGCTGAGAAATCCTACGATGTGTTCGGACCCACAAACACAGTGACACTGGTCTAAGCCGCCCGCCCCTTTAACTCACTCTCTCTGACACAATACACTCTCAATGCTGGTGGAAATCAACAAGTCAGGCAGCATCAATGGTGGGAATAAACAGCCGACATTTCGGTTAATGCTGATGGTTGCCTCATTCTCCCTTTCAAATATAGTTTCTGCTGAGGGATGAACTGATCCTGCATCTGCCAAATTACTCTTGGAAACTGAAGCTTTTCATACAAAGGTAATCTGGTTAATGCTGGGGAAGTCAAAATGCCCGACTGCTGTAAGCCTGTTCCCATTACACCTCTGTGTGATTTACCAACATGTCTGCTCCACAATACCTGAGCCTATTGGGAGGTGAGCAGTGTAATCCCATCAAAATCACCATTCATCATTTTATTTAAAACCTCTACTTACAAGGCCTCATCAAATCCCTCACTTATTACTGTAGTGTTGGTCTCCTTAATCAAACATGCAACATCCCCCCACCTGTCAGGTAGCCTTTAAATGTTTCACCATCACCTTAAACAATTGTCTTGTAAATTTATGCTTCCCTACCCTGACACAAAGAGTGATTGCCTACTGATTTTCTAAACCTTTGGATGGTCACCAGACAGCTCCTTAATCTCTCTGGTGAGAAAGAGAGTCCCAGTCTGTCCAAACTTCTGCCAATAATTCAAATCCTCCAGTGTCAGTAACACTCTCATCAAACTTCCCTCCACACTTTCCAGCTTCATGACATCCTTCCTGTAGCTGGGTGACTAGAACTGTGCACAATACAGTGCAATCTCACTTTGATGATTACAGTTGTCATATGACATCCCAAATCCTGTAACTCAGTTCCCTGACCAATGAAGACAAATAGGCCAAACATCATCTTCACCATCCTGACTACCTGTGTTGTCACTTTCAGTGAATGATGTTTCTGTATTCCATGGACACTCTCTCTGCAATACTCTCCAAGGAACAAGAATTTACTGTGCAGGTCCTTCCCTGGTTGGACTTCTCAAAATGCAAGAGCTCACAGTTGTCCACATCAACATCCATCTGCCATTCTTTGTCCGACTTCCCCAGGTCATCTCGATCCCATTGTACTCTCAAAGAATCTTCACTGTCCACTCTACCAACAACAAAGCACTGTGTAACAAACACTAGAATCCCCTAACTGAGAGGAATGGAGATGCTGGATGACCAAAAAGATTTAAAGAGAAGCAAAATAACTGTTTATAAAATCAGGGAAGTGGGATCGACATACAGGAGGAGTCTGATGGCAGATCAGCTTTTACATGGTATTGTGGGTAAGAGACTAAGAGAGAACACACTGGAGGCTTCATCCAGTGAGACAGTGTGAATAGAGCTCAGGATAAGAGAGGTGCATTCACTGACGGAGTTGTGCTACAGGCCTCCCAAATGCCAGCAGGAGGTAAAGAAACTGAAATGTAGCGGGGAATGAAAGATGAAAAAACAACAGGGTCGTTGTAGAGGGCGACTAATTTCCCCAATGTTGACTGGGACTCCCTTAGACTCAGGGGCTTAGATATCACTGCATATGTTGGAAGAATACTGGGATGTTTCTTAACATAGAAGTGGATAGTCTAACCAGGGAAGGTGGTCATAGAAGACACTGTTTCGGGCCGACACCCTGTGTTGTGCGTGTTGCTTTGACCTCAGCATCTGCAGAGTAGTTTGTGATTGACATGTGACTATTTGTTAAAGGCAATCAGGTCAGAATTCAGACTGTTTCTATGTGTGGAGGAAAGACAAGGATGATAAAGTCTGGCAGACGGGCATGGTAAGAGATGTCATGAATTCAGTCTGAAAGAAAAAGATAAAGAATGTTTCAGGTGTATAAATTGGAGATGGCCTCTGGCAATATGAAGCAAGCATGAGAGAAGATAAACAGGATCAGAAGTTTCAAACGGGGACAAGAAATGATTGTGGGGAGAAGGGGCACTATGGAGAGGGTACAACAACAAAAGGACAAAGGTGAGAGTTTATGTCTGAAGTGGGTGAAGGACTGAACCAGTACTTCACATCAGTATTCATCAGTGTGGTCATAGAGGATAGTGAGATCAGAGAAGGGAATGCTGATATTCCAGGGCATGTTGTTCCTCAGGCAATAGAGGAAAACCAGGAAATTATTGACTGATGAGGCTTGGATCAATGCTCAGGAAATTGTTCGAGAATATTATTAGACATACGATCTCCCATAAAAATTAGGAGTGTAAAAGGACAATATATCAAGAATTGGAAGGAAAAGCAAGTAAAATCCCCTGAGATTCTCTCGGTACATTCAGAGGAAAAGGGAATTTAGACAGAATTGTTCCGCGTGGAGATAAGGATGGCCATCTGTGTGTGGAACTGAAGGAAATGGGAGAGGCTTTCTATGAATGTTTCTGACGTTTATTTCACCATTGAGAAAATTATGGAAAGTGATGGAGTTACCAAAATGGCAGGAATCAGCTGTGATTTCTTAGACCACATTCAAATTAGCAGGGATCTATATTGGAAGCCTTAAGATGCATTAAGGTTGTTGAATCTCCAGGGCCTTATCCGGTACATTCTTGTACTTTGTGAGAAGCTAGAGAATACACTGTGGAGGCCACGGGAGAGATTGTTGCTTCATCACAGGCACCATTTGATGTTACATGTGATTGGAGAGAGACTAATGTGGAATTGACAGTTTTGAGGCCGTCTGTGAATAAATCAAAAATAGAATGAGCGGCAGGCAGTGTTATGGAAGCAGGGAATCTGCAGTAGCACTTGGACAGATTTAGAGAATGGACAAAGAAGTGCCAGACAATATACAGTGTAAGGAAGTGTGGTCATGTACTCTGGGAGGAGGAATAAGACTCCATCTAATCAGGGAGAGAACAGAAATCAGATGTGTAAAGGGACTTTGGGGGTACTAGTGAGGATTCCCTAAAGGTTAATGTGCACGTTTAGATGTAGTAAGGAAGGCAAATGCAATATTTGTATTCATGCCAAGAGAACTAGAATATAAAAGCAAGCATCTAATGCTGAAGCTTTAGTCAGACCTTATTTGGAGTATCCTGAGCAGGTTTGGGTCACTTTTCTAAGAAAGGCTGTGCTGGCATTGCAGAGGCTGCAGGGGAAATTCACGAGAATGATCCCAAGTCTGAAAGAGTTAGGATATAACGATCATTTGATGATTTGGGCCTGTACTCACTGGAGTCTAGAAGAATGAGGGAGCATCGTATAGAAACACATTGAATGTTGAAAGGCGTAGGTAGTGTTGATATGAGAGGATGTTTCCAATAATGGAAGAATCGAGAACCAGACTACACCCCCAATACAATGATGCCCCTCTAGAATAGACGAGTAATTTCTTTAGTCAGAAGGTGATCAATCGATGGGTTTCTTTGGCACACGCGGCCATGAAGGCAGTCAGTAGGTCTATTTAAAGCAGAGGTTAGTGGGATTTAATTATCATTAAATGCATCAAAGTTTACGGGGAGAAGGCCGGAGAATGGGGTTGGGATGGATAATAAATCAGGCATGATGGAATAATGGAACAGACTGGATGAGCCAAAAGACCCAATCCTGCTCCAATGACTTAAGGTCTTTTGTTTTAATGTCGTGCCATTGTTTAAAAAGGGGAGTGGAAACTAGTCAGGAAACTACAGGCACGTTATCAGTGTTGGGGAATATACTGGAGGGGTTTCTGAGGAACAGGATCTACTAACATTTGGTCTGATTCAAGACAGTCAGCACAGTTTTGTGCAAGGGAAATCATGTCCGACAAATATCTTGTAGCTCTTCGAGGAATTTCACAAGTGCGTAGATGAGGTTAGGGTTGTGAGTGTTGTCTATCTGGACATTAGCCAGACCTTTGACTCTGGTCTGGGAGATTAGTTCTGAGAGATGGAATCCAGGGGAGGTAATTGATTGGTTTCATAATTGCCTCAGTATCAGGAGGCAGAGGCTGGTGGTTGAGGGTTATACCTCAGACTGGAGGTCTCTGTCAAGTGGTGTTCCACTGCACACCGGGACCTTGGTTGTTTGTAATTTATATAAACAATGTCCATGTGAATCATAGTTCACCGGAAGTGACACCTCAGGGAGATACGGTGGTGAAGTTGGTGTTCTTTGACCTGCTCTCCTTCATCATTCATGGCACAGAGTATAAGAGTTGAGAAGATATGTTGTAGATATACAAGTCTTTGGTGAGGACTGACTGGGTATACTGACTATAGTTTTGATCACCCTATTATAGCAAAGATGTTCCTAAACTAGAAAGAGAGCACAGAAAAAAATAAATACCAGATGTTTGCTTAGACCTGGGGAGTCAGAGTTAGAAGGACAGGTTGTATAGACTAGTGTTACAAATGAGGAGCAACTCTGATGGGCAGAAGGGTGCAAAGTCGCCCCCCCCCCCCCTTTTTGAGAATCACAAAATCGCTACTATTTTGGGTCTGATACCAAGGAAATGAGAGAGTGACAACGCAGAGATAAACAAAAGTGGAATGTCTCCTCCTAACAAAAGCGGAACAGTAGCACTGATTACTGCTATTGTCTCTTGGAGAAGGATTGTGTATTGAGTACTGTTCAATTCATTGAAACCCCTCAGGGGGCAACCAGAGTGGTCTGGTTGATGGGTTGCATCATCCCAACCTGATTGACACCTGAGACCCCGTGAGTGGGGATAAAAGTAGGGTCTGGGGAAACACCCCTCAGACGCACCAGGAGAGATGCTACGAGACCGGTGGGGGCTTGTGTGTGTGTCCACCCTTGCCTGGGTGATGAGTCCGCCACAGAAGAACGGTCTAGCTAAAGGACGGAGGGGTCATACGTGAATGGCCACAACAACAACGCATCGACGGATCAAGATCGAAAAGGAAAGTCGGCAAGTCAATAGCTGTTTCTCTCTCTCTCCCTCTCTCTCTCTCTCTCCAACAATTGCAACATAGTGACCAACAAACTACCACAGCCTGAATGAACTGAACCGAACTTTATATTTCCATCGGACAATTCATTATCCCCTAGACAACGATAGAGCTTATTTCTTATTGATTATTATTATACCCGCACTTTTATGTTTAGTATTGATGATGTATATTATCTGTATATTTGCATTGATATTATTTTTGTGTATTTTTACTAATAAATACTGTTAAAAATAGTATCATCAGACTTCAATGGATACTCCTATTTTTGCTGGTAAGACACCCAGTTACGGGGTTCGTAACAACTTAGGGGCTCGTCCGAGATTTGATACCAAATTGGAGTGCCAGTGAATCGGGCTTTTAAGTCCAGACTTGGATCTGGTCGCGTGGGTAACCAGACGGGAAACCAGCAAAGATGGACATAGACGAATTTACACAAAACCCGACGTTGAAGGCGCTAGAGGAGGCCACAAAGACAGACTTGGTAAATATTGCGAAAGGACTAAATCTCGCAGAGATGAGGTCGTCAATGAAGAAGTGGGAGATGCGGAGGGCCATAACTCAGTATTATATTGAGAAAAATGTTTTCGGCTGAGGTATTGGAAAATATCCCTGAAAAGGTACCAGCTATTGGGACGGCTCAGTTAGAGTTGGAAAAATTAAGGTTGGAACAGAAGAAAAGGGAGCATGAGCTCCAGGTACAGGAGACAAAAAAACAGAGAGAGCATGAACTTAGGTTAAAACAGCTGGAAGCAGAGGAAAGGGAGAAGGAAAGAGCTGAGAAGGAGAAATAGAGACAGCATGAGCTGGACATGGAGAAGTTAAAGCAAGAGAAAAGGGTCTAAGGGGCAGACCGAGAGGAGATGTATAATGTTAGTAGGGAGTTTAGGTTAGTACCTCCGTTCGAGGAGACGGATGTTGATAGTTATTTCTTGCATTTTGAAAAGGTGGCAGTGAATCAGAAGTGGCCCAGAGATCAGTGGGTGGCATTGTTACAAAGTGTGTTAAAAGGGAAGGCACAACGGGCATATGCGGCGTTGTCTGTGGAGGAGGAGGAGTATGAGAATTACGAGGAAGTAAAACAGGTCATTCTTCGGGCCTACGAATTGGTACCTGAGGCATATAGACAGAAGTTCAGAGATTTAAAGAAAGTGTGGAATCAGACGTATGCAGAGTTTGCCTATGAGAAGGATGTGCTCTTGGATCGCTGGTGTGCGGCAGAAGGGGTGGAAGAGGATTTTCGGCGTTTCAGGGAGTTAATTCTGATTGAGGAATTTAAAGGTTGTGTTTTGGATGATATCCGCATGTATTTGAACGAGAAGCCGAATAAGTCCATATCAGAATTTGCCAGGTTCGCAGATGAATATCCCCTAACCCACAAGACAAAGTTTTCCTCGAATAAGAGTTACCAGAAAGACCGTAGGAACGGTAGAGAAAGCCCGCCGGCTGAGGTAGAAATTCAGCCGGGATCTAATGGTAAAAGTAAGGAGGAAGAAAGGCAAGCTGGCAGGAGGGTTCCTGGCTTGACCTGTTTTAATTGTGGAAAGGTTGGTCATATTGCATCTAAGTGCTTTGATCCAAGGAAGGAGACAGGAAAAGGGAACGCAGCAGTCCCTACAGGGTGTATTGTGTCGATCAGCAAATCGACGAGAAAGCCCCAGGTAGATAGAATACGAGAGGGGCGTGAGAAATTTATTTCAGAAGGGACCGTATCTGTGAAAGAGGGAGAAACACCAGTTCCAGTGCGGATCTGGAGAGATACTGGAGCTGAGCAGTCATTGATTCTCAGTAAGGTACTAGATTTTGGTCCTGAGACTGGAGAGGTAATTTTGAGAGGCATAGGAAAAGGGACAGAAGCTGTGCCTTTGCATAGGATCATTATAAATTGTGATCTGGTATCTGGGCCAGTTGAAATAGGGGTGCGATCAGAATTCCCGAGAGCTGGTGTGGACGTCCTTCTTGGTAATGATTTAGCAGGGGGTGAGGTGTGTTCAGCCATGAAGCTGACGAGCAAGCCTGTGAAGGCTGAGGACCCGCCCCTAGGTTCCAAGATCTATCCCGCATGCGCGATCACCTGCAGCATGTCGAGAAAGGCAGCTGAGAAAGAGACCAGTTTAAATCAGTCTAGTATCAATTTGGCTGAGACGTTTTTACCGACCCTGTACCAAGAGGGGTTAGAGGATGGTAAAATGGAGAATAGGGAGGTGAAAGAGAGTAAAGGAGAGGAGGTAGACCTACCCTTAGCCAAGAGGGAATTTATAGAGGCACGGAGTAAAAATGAGAAACAGATAAGGCTGTTAGAAGGTCCAGGGTTGGACATGGATGATCTGTCTGGCTTGACAGAACTATCTGAAGAAGTTGAAAATTTTAAATGTGTTCCCTATAATGAAATAAGGGCAGTCCTAGATGAAAAGGATGCCATTACCTTGAAGGAGTCTGCTGGATTAGCAGATGAGGTTGTTTTAACCCGCAGGGTTGAGTTTACTCCGGAAGGGAGTTGCCCAGAGAGTAACTGGGAGGATCAGGGGAACTTAGAATTTGAAAAGGGGACAGGTATTGAAAGCCTGGAGGAGGCAGATGTCCCGTTTGAGTGTGTTCAAGATGTGGATGCACATGGTACTGAACCTAGTAATGAAACTCAGGAAAAGCCTGAGGTATCTGATTTAGTTGAAAAGGAATGCAGTCCTTTTGGGTCAGATGGACTTGGTTCAGTGAAGAAAGGGTTAACCTTGGTACTAGTGGGAAGTGAGAATTCCCAGTTGTTTGTGTTAGAAGGTGTGTTAAAAGTTAGTGAGGTGATGGAAGCTGGTCATGTGAATATTATTATTGATGGGGAAGGGAAAAGTGTAGTTACTAAATTGAATAAAGAAAATTTAAAGTCTGGATTGGTTTCAGAAGCAGTAACCAGGCTGAAGGAACAATGGCTTGGTAACAAGGTGCTTGTGAATCAATTACAGTTTGATTTGGAATGTAAAGGTACCCCACTCGCTAATGTTATTCAAGGGTGTGCTGTGAAGAGGCAGAATTTGAAATGTTGTTTGGACAAAGAGGGATCACTTGCAGATGTGAAACTGAAAATTAATAGAATGAAGGGTCCTGAAGATAAAACTAACGACTTGCTTAAAAATAAAGAATTGTGTGGAAGTTCAGAAGATGGGCTAAGTTTGGAAAACATTGTTGATAAAATAACTCCTATGAGAGGAGTATGCGAAAGCCTATTCCACACTGGTGAGCAAGCTAACCACGTGAGAGTTAAATGGAAAAGAGGCGAAGGTTGACAAAATGCCACTTTAAATAACAGGATCTGGTTTTGAGGGATTTCGACAAAGCATGTAAATTATAAAGACAACACCATGGAAGACTGACTGTTAAGTTTAAAAGTAAAATAAAGATTAGTATTTGCATAAACTTTTGTAATGTACTACAGAATAATCACACATGTATTGGTTCACCTTTTGTAATATATACTTAAGATCACAACTCTAGTTTTGTTTTTGCTGAAGAAAAGGAATAAAAATAGGTGGTATTTAATTGGAGTCTGATGCTACAGGAATTTATTAAGGTACAAGATATTAAAGGAAGTGACAATGTAATCGCTAACTATCTAGATGCTAAATTGAATGTATAACTGTATTACTCTGTAGTGAAAAACACTTGTATTTTGTTAGATTCTGAAATTCTGTAAGACTCTGTACTAGTTAATTTTCCCCTTTTGGGTGAAAATTCTTAGAAGGATGGGGATATTACGAATGAGGAGCAACTCTGATGGGCAGAAGGGTGCAAAGTCGCCCCCCCCCCTTTTTTGAGAATCACAAAATCGCTACTATTTTGGTTCTGATACCAAGGAAATGAGAGAGAGACAACGCAGAGATTCACAAAAGTGGAATGTCTCCTCCTAACAAAAGCGGAACGGAACCACTGATTACTGCTATTGTCTCTTGGAGAAAGATTGTGTATTGAGTACTGTTCTATTCATTGAAACCCCTCAGGGGGCAACCAGAGTGGTCTGGTTGATGGGTTGCATCATCCCAATCTGATTGACACCTGAGACCCCGTGAGTGGGGATAAAAGTAAGGTCTGGGGAAACACCCCTCAGACGCACCAGGAGAGACACTATGAGACCGGTGGGGGCTTGTGTGTGTGTCCACCCTTGCCTGGGTGACGAGTCCGCCACGGAAGAACGGTCTAGCTAAAGGACGGAGGGGTCATACGTGAATGCCCACAACAACAACGCATCGACGGATCAAGATCGAAAAGGAAAGTCGGCAAGTCAATAGCTGTTACTCTCTCTCTCCAACAATTGCAACATAGTGACCAACAAACTACCACAGCCTGCATGAACTGACTGAACTTTATATTTCCATCGGACAATTCATTATCCCCTAGACAACGATAGAGCTTATTTCTTATTGATTATTATTATACCCGCACTTTTAGGTTCAGTATTGATGACATATATTACCTGTATATTTGCATTGATATTATTTTTGTGTATTTTTACTAATAAATACTGTTAAAAATATTAACATCAGACTTCAACGGATACTCCTATCTTTGCTGGTAAGACACCCAGTTACGGGGTTCGTAACACTAGTATTTTATTCCCTGGAGCAGAGCAGATTCAGAGGTGATCCCAGGAGAGGTATGTAGATCATGGGGAGCACAGACAGGGTAAAAACAGTTTTTTTCACAGGAAATGGCTGGTAAAAACAAGAAGGTAGGTGTTTCAGATCAGACATAATGGGCAGAGGGTGGTGTGTATTTTGAACAAACTGCCAGTGATTGTGGCAGACACATTAGAAACATTTTAAAATCTTGTGATCAGAGCTGGTTGCCACATCTCAGGAAGGACAGTTTCAGTTATAAGGTGAGGTTGTACAAACACAGATTGTTTACAAACTGTGTTTGTTCAATCTCCCTTTATCTCTCGTTTCAAAGGCCTAGCAGAGACCTTTAAAACAGATAAGGTGGACAAGAGTCTTTTACACAGGCAGCAAATGTCAAATACTCAAGGGCAGAGCTTCAATTTAAAATTGCGAGAGGGAATGGTTCAAATAGATTGAGCAGGTGAGTTTCTATTTTTCTCAGAGACTGATGGCTGCCAGGGAAAGGTTCAAGCTGATACACTGGTAATGTTGAAGAGGTGTTTCGTCAGGCAGGAGAAGCCCATTCCATCCCCTCTCATTCTTCCAAAGGGCAGCCAGTACAGACCGACCCCATTTCAGTTCGGTCCCTGCTGCCCCGCTGGGGGGGGGGAAGGAAGCCTCACCCCCACCCCCGGGACGAGGGCGTACCCCCTCCCTCTCCCGCATCCGTTGCCGAGGAAACGAGTCACAGAGTGCAACATGCAACAACCGAGGGAATCTGCAGATGCTGGAAATCTAAACTACACACATAAAATGCTGGAGGAACTCAGCAGGCCAGACAGCGTGTATGGGAAAGCATGTATCGGGCTGAAGGGTCTCGGTCCGAGACTTCCACTGTACTTTTTTTTTCCATAGATGCTGCCTGGCCAGCTGAGTCCTCCAGCATTTTGTGAAATATAAAGCGAGAAAGATTTGAAAACTAATGCTGAGACATTTAATATGAACAGACTTATTGCTGAGAATTTTAACTACATTGGTAAAGCACAGTGAGTTTTGGAGATATTGCGGGTATTAATGGCAGAAAATAAAGAGTTAATAGATAAAAGACGTTTTAGGCACCAGCTTGATAACATGTGGGTTTTCACACTGCTGGCGTACTGTCTGCTTGTCTGGTCGACACACTGTAGAAAGAAAATTATCACTGGAATGGGTGACCTGGGGCTCTGGTCCCCATCCCCTGCCAATCCCAGGGAACAAGAATGAACCTCCCCGACAGTGTGGAGCAGGTTTACCAGGAGGTTGTTTGGGATGGAACCTATCTGATGTAAGACCATAAAATATAGGAGCAGAGTTAGACCCTTTGGCCCATTAAGACAGTACTTCCATTTCATCATGGCTGATCCATTTCCCTCTCAGCCCCAATATCCTGACCTCCCCTTTACCCATCATGCCCTGACAAACCAACAATGTATCAACCTCTACCATAAATATACCCAATGACGGCCTCTACAGCTGCCTTTAGCATGAAATTCCACAGATTAACCACTCTCTGGATAAATAAATTCCTCCTCATCTCCATTTAAATGGACGTCCCTCTAGTCAGAGGCTGTGCCCTCTGTTCCTAGACTCCCCCTCTACAGAAAACATCCTCTCCCTATCCACTCTACCGTGGCCGTTCAACATTCAACAGGTTTCAAAGCAATCCCTTCTCATCCTTATGAATTCCAGTCAGTTCAGGCCCAGCATAATCAAATGGTCTTCATATGATAACCCTTCAATCCTGGAATCATTCTCGTGAACTTCCTCTGAACCCTCTCCAATGTCAGTGCACCTTTCTTAGATAAGGGGCCTAGAATTGCTCACAGTACAAACGAACCTCAAGGA
Organism: Hemitrygon akajei; assembly: GCF_048418815.1. NCBI lineage: Eukaryota > Metazoa > Chordata > Chondrichthyes > Myliobatiformes > Dasyatidae > Hemitrygon > Hemitrygon akajei. The sequence continues at coordinate 36,476,456 of NC_133151.1, read as the reverse complement.
ACCTCCTCTGCTACAAAGTTCCTTTGCACATCAGATTTTGATTTTTCTTTCCTCTTAGAGCAATTGTCTATCCTTTCATTTTTTTACCAATGTCCATGACCATAAACTTCTCAACATGGTATTCCACCTGCCAGATCTTTGCCTATTCTCACAATCTGTCTAAGCCCTTCTGTAGCCTCTCTGCTTCCTCGGCACTGTCTTCTCCCGACCTATTTTGAACTGAAAATGGCCCCGAAGCCATCATTTCTGTCATCCAAATCATTGACATATACTATAACATAAAATGCCATTAGACATTGTGTCAACCAGAAAAGACTCCCTTTATGACACTCTTTGCTTCCTGCCAATCAGCCAAGTCTTAATCCATGCTCGTATCTTTCCTGTGTCATCGGCTCTTAATTTAAGCAGCCTCATGTGTGGCACCTTGTCAAAAGCCTTCTAAAAATCCAATTGCACAAGACACACCCATCCAGTGATTCTCTTGTCTATCCTGCTTATTTCTTCAAGGAATTTCAACACATTTGACAGGCAGGATAATCCCCTAAAGTAGTGGTCACCAACCTTTTTAAGCCCAAGATCCCCTACCTCGGCCTTAGTGAGATTGACTCCAAATTGATTAGAAACACACAGGCGCACCGGGGCAGAAAGACTGGAAGTAATACCCCAGAACCCGGAAGTAGAAATAATGCATAAACACCAGGGGTGCCCACCCTTTTTTGCACCACGGACCGGTTTAATATTGACAATAATCTCGCGGACCGGCCGACGGGGGTGGTGGGGGGACGGGATGGGACGACGGGAATGAAGCAGGTTCCTCATGTCCAGACTATCCCGCAATTTAGTTTTCGCGACTCTCAGCTGCTGTCCCGCGCTGCTCACGTTTTTTCCTCTGAAAAATCTCAGCGGGTTCATCTTTAAGTGCAGGGTGCTTGGACTCAAGGTACCGAAGCAGTTTTGAGGGCTTCATTGCCTCATTAGACAGCCTCCGGGCCCGAACTCCAGCCTCTGCCCGCCCGCCGCCAGACGCCCTGGCCAGGTGCGGCTGGTCGTGGGTGGGGTGAGAGGACAAGTTCAGGGCCAGAGGTCCTCGTGCCGGGGACGCGGCAGTCACAGTTAGAACAGAGCGACCGACCGAGTGAGGAGAGCGACAGGCCTGCGCTCGCCCCCCTTGTAGGATAGGATCTATCGACCGATAAAAATTTGTTTCAGTAGATCGCAGTGAGGTAGCTGTTCTGATACTTACGAAACCTTGAGCCGAAATTAGGTTGTCTGCGAATATTTTAGCACCGGGTTCCCCACGAACATTCGGTGTGCTAAACAGGTTTAGAGGCGGCTCCCATCTGTCCGCGCTCCAGGCCAGTAGCATCAACACTTCCCGCCAGCCGCGCTCCAGGCCAGTAGCGTTGGCAGTTCCCGCCAGCTGCGCGAGGCGAACACTGGCGCGAGGGTGTCACTGCGTTTCGGCGACTGATGACCTCACGTGAGTTCAAGTTCAAAAGTCAGTGTGACAGCGACTGAAGGAAGGTGCAGCTAACTCATATTGTTTCCTCGCGGCCCGGTGGTTGGGGACCACTGAAGTACACTGTGTCGTGCGGGGGAGATATGCGCATGCGCTCTGAGCGGAAAGAATGGAACTGAAACCCCGCAACCCGGAAACAAACTCGCAACAGTATTTGTGTATTTCTTTTTCTTTTTTTTTGGGATCTACTGGGAAAGTCTCAAAGATCGACCAGTCGATCGCGATCGACGGGTTGGCGACCAGTGATCTGGATGATGGGGTGGTAAATTGGATTAGTAAGTATGCAGATGATACTAAGATAGATGGCGTTGTGGATAATGAAATAGGTTTTCAAAGCTTGCAGAGAGATTTAGGCCAGTTAGAAGAGTGAGCTGAAAGATAGCAGATGGAGTTTAATGCTCGTAAGTGTGAGGTGCTGCATTTTGGTAGGACTAATCAAAATAGGACATAGATGGTACATGGTAGGGCATTGAGGAATGCAGTAGAACAGAGTGGTCTAGGAATAATGGTGCATCGTTCCCTGAAGGTGGAATCTCAAGTGGATAGAGTGGTGAAGAAAGCTTTTGGTATGCTGGCCTTTATAAATCGGAGCATAGAGTATAGGAGTTGGGATGTAATGTTAAAATTGTACAAGGCATTGGTAAGGCCAAATTTAGAGTATCGTGTACAGTTCAGTTCACCGAATTATAGGAGAGATGTCAACAAAATAGAGAGAGTACAGAGAAAATTTATTAGAATGTTACCTGGGTTTCAGCACCTAAATTACAGAGAAAGGTTGAACAAGTTAGGTCTTTATTCTTTAGAGCGTAGAAGGTTGATAGGGAACTTGATAGAGGCATTTATAATTATGAGGGGGATAGATAGAGTTGGTGTGGATAGGCTTTTTCCATTGAGAGTAGGGGAGATTCATACAAGAGGACATGAGTTGAGAGTTAGGGGGCAAAAGTTTAGGGGTAACACGAGGAGGAACTTCTTTACTCAGAGAGTGGTAGCTGTGTGGAACGAGCTTCCAGTAGAAGTGGTAGAGGCAGGTTCGGTATTGTCACTTAAAAAAAATTGGATTGGTATATGGACAGGAAAGGAATAGAGGGTTATGGGCTGTGTGCAGGTCGGTGGGACTAGGTGAGTGTAAGCGTTCGGCATGGACTAGAAGGGCTGAGATGGCCTGTTTCCGTGCTGTAATTATTATACATTATATATAACACTTAGGAGGCAGTGATCACAGTGTCATTGAGTCCATCTTGGACAGGGAGAGAGTACAGTTTGACATGGCAGTGTTTCAGTGGAGTAAAGGTAGGAACAGTGGTATGAGAGAGGAGTTGGCTAAAGTAAATTGGAAGGAGATGCTGGCACAGATGGCAGCTGAGCAGCAATGGTGAGAGTTTCTGAGAACAATGAGGGAGGTGCAGGATAAATGTATTTCAGAAACAAATAAATACTCAAATGGCAAAATAGTACAAACGTGGCTGACAAGGAAGTCAAAGCTAATGTAAAACCAAAAGGAAGGGCATACAACAAAGAAAAAATTCAGAATACAGAAGATTGGGAAGCTTCTAACACCTTTGCAGGGGTGTCAAACTCATTTTAGGTCACGGGCCGGATTGAGCAAAATGCAGCTTCATGCGGGCCGGATCAGTCGGCCGCGTGCGAACGCAGCTTTCGTTGCCTCCGTTTTCTCAGCCTGCTCTCATGTGTCTCAGTCTCTGCTATAACTACAAAGTGTTTCACTTTACAAATTCCGTTTCTTATGAAGAAGACTGCCGAGCAAGACTGCCGAATAAACACTAAAAACCCTGAAAACCTGGTACCTGAATAAACTCAGCATTAGCCATATCATACGCCATAGGCGCTTCGATTACTGGGGCCAACTTTAATAGTAATTAGATATTATCTCGCGGGCCAAAGATAATTCCACCGCGGGCCGGATTTGGCCCGCGGGCCTTGAGTTTGACATATATGCCTTACAGAGAGCAACCTAAAGAGGATACAGATTAAGTCTGCAAGCAAGCTAGCAAATATTATCAAAGTGGATAGCTTAAACTTTTTTAAGTATGTAAAACATAGAGGAGAGATGAGACTGGATATTGCATTGCTAGAAAATAAGGCCAGAGAAATAAAAACAGGGTGGGGGGGGGAAGGAGATGGCAGATGAACTAAATTAGTATTTGGCATCAGTGGAAGTTACTAGCCGTGTGCCGGATGTTGAAGGGTGTGAGGGGAGAGAAGGGAGTGCAGTTATTATTATAAGGGAAAGATGCTCAAAAAGCTGAAAGACTTGAGGGTATATCAGTCACCTGGACCAGATGAACTGGACCCTAGGGTTCTGACAGAGGTAGCGGTAGAGATCGTGGTGCCATTAGTAATGATCTTTCAAAACGTATTGGACTCTGGCATGGTGCTAGGGGAATGGAAAATTGCAAATGTCACTCCACTCTTTAAGAAAGGAGGAAGGCAGCAGAAAGGAAATTATAGACCAGTTAGTCTGACCTCAGTGGTTGGGAAGATGCTGGAGTTAACTCTTAAGGATGACGTTATGGAGCATTGGAAACACAGGACAAGAAAGGACAAAGTCAGCATGGTTTCCTTCAGGGGAGATCTTGAATGATGAACCTGTTGGAATTGTTTGAAGAGATTACACGCAGGATAAATAAAGGGGATGCAACAGATGTCATATATTTGGACTTTCAAAAGGCCTTTGACAAGGTGCCACACATGAGGCTGCTTACCAAGTTAATAGCCCATGGTATGACAGGAAAGTTACTGGCGTGGTTAGAACATTGGCTGATTGGTAGAAGGCAGCAAGTCAACAAGTGGGAATAAAAGGATCCTTTCCGGTTGTCTGCCAGTGGGTAGTGGTGTTCCGCAGGGGTCGGTGTTGGGACCACTTCTTTTTATGCTGTATATCAAGGATTTAAATGATGGAATAGATGGATTTGTTGCAAGTTTGCAAATGACAAGAAGAACAGTACCTGCCCTTCTTGACAATGGCAAATGAATTATGATGCTGGAAAATGCATGGTTGTGCACTTTAGTAGTAGAAATAAATGTACAGATATTTTCCAAATAGGGAGAAAATCCAAAAATCTGAGCAGACCAACCAAAAAAACTTGCAGGTAGAGTCGGAGGTGAGGAAGGCAAAAGCAATGTTAGCATTCACATCAAACGGTTAGAATACAAGAGCAGGGATGTGATGCTGAGACTTTATAAGGCATTGGTGAGGCCTCACCTTGAGTATTGTGATGAGCTTTGGCCTCCTCATCTAAGAAAAGATGTGCTGGCATTGGAAAGGGTTCAGAACAGGTTCACAAGGGTGATTCTGGGAATGAAACGGTTATCATACGAGGAATATTTGATAGCTCTGGGTCTGTACTCACTGGAATTTCGAAGGATTGGGGGGCGGGGGAATCTCATTTCAAATGTTGAAAGGCCTAGACTGAGTAGATGTGGAAAGGATGTTTCCTATGGTGGGGGAGTCTAGGACTAGAAGGCACAAACTCAGGATAGAGGGCTGTCCATTCAAAACAGAAATGCGGAGAAATTCTTTAGTCAGAGGGTGGTGAATTAGTGCAATTTATAACAACAGGCTGCTGTGCAGGCCACGTTCATGGGTGTATTTAAGGCAGAGCTTGATAGGCTCATGATTGGACACGGCATCAAAGTTTGCAAGGAGAAGGCCAGGGAGTGGGGCTGCAAAGGGAAAAAAGGGTCTGCCATGATTGAATGGGAGAGTAGACTCGACGGGCCAAATAGCCTAATTCTGCTGCTATGTCGTACGGTCTTACTCAGTAAATCCATGAAAGACCACACCCAACAGGGTGGCCAAATCACCAATGTGCAAACAACAATAGCTTGTGTAAATACAAGAGAGAAAATAATAATAAGTCATAATTAAATAAATAGAGAACATGAGATGCAGAATCCTTGAAAGTGAATTGGTAGATTGTGGGCACAAGGAAATCTGCAGATGCTGGAAATTCAAGCAACACACACAAAATGTTGGTGGAACACAGCAGACCAGGCAGCATCTATAAGGAGAAGCGCTGTCGAAGTTTCAGGCCGAGACCCTTCGTCAGGACTAACTGAAAGGAAAGATAGCAAGAGATTTGAAAGTAGCAGGGGGAGGGGAAAATGCAAAATGATAGGAGAAGACCGAGGGGGTGGGTTGAAGCTGAGGCCCGGAAAGGAGATTGGCAAAAGGGGTACAGAGCTGGAGAAGGGAAAGGATCATTGGACGGGAGGCCTAGGGAGAAACAAAGGGGGAGGGGAGCACCAGAGGGAGATGGAGAACAGGCAGAGTGATGGGCAGAAAGAGAGAAAACAAAAGGAGGGGGAAAAAAACTAAATATATCAGGGATGGGGTAAGAAGTGGAGGAGGGGCATTAACGGAAGTTGGAGAAGTCAATGTTCATGCCATCAAGTTGGAGGCTACCCAGCCGGTATATAAGGTGTTGTTCCTCCAACCTGAGTGTGGCTTCATCTTGACAGTAGAGAGTTGAGTATCTCTTACTATCTTTCCTTTCAGTTAGTCCTGACGAAGGGTCTCAGCCCAAAACGTCAACAGTGCTTCTCCTTATAGATGCTGCCTGGCCTGCTGAGTTCCACCAGCATTTTGTGTGTATTGATAGATTGTGGGAAACAGTTCTGTGGTGATTTAAGTGAAATTAAATGCAGTTATCTCCACTGGTTCTGGTTTAAGGTGACATCAGTGAATCTCTTTTTCTGGTAAACAAATAGCCTGTAACTTCCCTTTCGACTTGGACGCAATTTGATGTGGCAGAACCAACGTCACAGAAAGTGAGGAAGACCCGAAGTACGGTTAATTAAACTCCGGGCTGAAATGGAAAAGTCAAGTACAGGCCAAATCGAGGTGGTGGGTACCAGGCCCCAAATCGTATCAAAGCGACTGAACCCAATGTTTGGACAACGATTTAGACGCGGGGCCAGATTGAAAAGGTCAGGTTGTTCTGCCTAATGCCAGGGACAAGCCGGTTCAGCTCGCTGCTCCACTCTGCACTGAACTAAGCATCTGTGCACAGACTCTCTTTGAGCATTTCAGTTCAATACGCTACAGAATTTGCTTGTGTTTATTGTTTGCAGGATTTGTCTTTCTTTCTGTACATTGGGTGTTTGATGGTCACTAATTTTATTAGTGGGTTCTTTTGGCTTCCTTTGTTTTACGACAGCCTGTTTGAAACAAACCTCAAAGTTGTATAATGCATACGTACTTTAATAATAAATTTACTTTGAACAATGAGTCAAAAACCTGATGCTTGAGGGATAAAATAAGGACAAAAAGATAACCAACTCAAAAGTGATTCTCTTTTAATTACAGGCCAGGATGCAGAAGAGCAGAAAATGACAAATATCCTTCACCTTTTTAAGAATTGCAATAGGGACAAGATGGGAAACTATACCCTGGTGACTCTTAAGTTAGTGGGAGGGATATTATAAATTGCTGATATTACGGGAAAAGATATTTAACGATAGGATCAGCTTGCATCTGAAAAAGCATAAACAATTTCAGAGCAGCCAATATCGCTTTGCATGGGCAACGTCAAGTCTTGCAAACTTGGCCGAACGTTTTAAGTGACAAATTCTATTGATGAGAGCTGGGTAGTGGGTATAGGACACAAGGACTTTGGTAAAGCTTTCAACACGAGTCCCCATGGTAGGCTGATCCACAGCATGGAAGCACATGACTCAAAAGAAATATGGTAGAATATATTCAAAATGTACTCGGTCAGAGAACACAGAAGGTAATGGTTGAGGGGTGTGATTCTGACTGGACACCTGTGAACAGGGGGCCCCCAAGGAATTCTACTTTTTGTGAAATGATCTGGATGAAAATGAAGGAGGGCTGATTTGTTGGTCTGCAGAGACACAGAAATTGGTGCAGTTATGGATCGTGAGGAAAGTTGCCAAAGGATTCAGCAGAACATAGACCGGCTGGAAATGTGGGCAGAGAAATGGGAGATAAGTCGGTGTACTCTGGGAAGTCAAATGTCAGAGGATTTCTTTGGAATTCCTCTCCCCATCAGAGTGGCTGGAATTACAGTTACGGCAGTGACATGCTCCACCTCAGGATGTGGGAGTCACTCAGTGTCCCCGATAGCTTCACATGAGGGAAGTGCACCGAGGTGCAGCTCCTGACTGACCGTGTGAAGGAAATGAAGATGGAGATGGACAGACCTAGAGTTTCCAGGATGCTGAGACCAGAGATTCAGTGAGTTGGTCACACCTGAGGTCAGGTTGTAGATTGTTGGGTGACCACCACGACGGAAAGGGGAAGAGACACACGGTGCAATGTCTCCCTGTGGCCGTGACCCTCAGCAACAAGTACACTCCTTTGTACAAGTACTGACAAACCAGAGACAGCAGCCCGCCAGGTCGGTGGTACTGAGACCCCAGACCGATGCTCCGCGGGAGGAAAGGTCAAGCAGAGCAGTGATGACAGCAGACTCACAGTACAGGGGATGTGCAGGAGATTCTGTGGCAGCAACAGAGATGACACGATGGTGTGTCGCCTCCTGGGTACTGGGGTCAGGTCCGTCTCAGAGGTGCAGGATTTCCTAATGATAAACTTGCCAGTTGAGTCAGTGGTAAGGAAACCAAATGTCGGCATTCATTCTGAGAGGACTACAATACAAAAGCAAGGATGTAAGCATTGGTCCGATCACACTTGGAGTATTGTGAACTGTTTTGGGCCCCTTATCTAAAAAGCTACATGCTCGCATCGGAGAGGGTCCAGAGGAAGTTCATAAAAATGATCCTGGCAATAAAAGGGTTAATGCACGAGGCTTGTTTGATGGCTCTGGGCTTGTACTCTCTCGACTTTAGAAGAATGAGGGAATCTCATTGAAACCGATCAAATATTGAAAGGCCAAGAATGGAGTGGGGAGGGTGTTTCTGATAGTGGGGCCATCTAGGACCACAGGGCACAGCCTCAGAATACTAGGACATACTGTTAGAACAAAGATAAGGAGCAATTTCCTTAGTAAAGGGTAGTGAATCTGTGCTGCCTATGTCAGAATGTTGCTCATTGACTAGAGCTCAACGTTTAACACCGTCATTCCCACAGTCCTGATCAATAAGCTACGGAACCTGGTCCTTCTGCAAATGGATCCTCGACTTCCTAACCGGGAAACCACAATCTGTGCGGATTAGTGATAATCCACAGAGATTGTGTGGATTTATGGGGATGGGCTAACCCCTATTGACATCAATGGATCTGGGGTTGAGAGGGTAAACAGCTTTAAGCTCCTCGGCATCAACATACCCGAGGATCTCACGTGGTCTGTACGTACCTGCTGTGTGGTGAAAAAGGCACAACAGCGCCTCTTTCACCTCCCAAACCCTAAGAACTTTCTACAGGGGCACAATTGGGAGCATCCTGACTGGCTGCATCACTGTCTGGTATGGGAACTGTACTTCCCTTAATTGCAGCACAGCCCAGCACATCTGTTGTTGTCAACTTCCCATGATTCAGGACATTTACAAAGACAGGTGTGAGAAAAGGGCCCGAGGGATCATTGTGGATCCCAGTCACCCCAAGCACAATCTATTCCAGCAGCAACCATCCAGGAAACGGTACCACAGCACAAAAGACAGGACCAACAGGCTTCTGGACAGCTCCTTCCACCAGGCCATCAGACTGATTAACTCACGCTGATTTGAGGGTACCTCCATGTTACACTGGCTGTTCTATTTATTATCAATTATTATAAATCACTATGATTGCACATTGCATATTTAGATGGAGACATAACGTAGATTTTTACACCTCATGTATGTGAAGGATGCAAGAAATAAAGTCAATTTAAATTCATCTATCTCCTCTTCTCTGAAGATCAACACTACTCTGGTGCACCTCCAGGATGTGTGCTTAGCCAACTGCTCTACTCCCTCTAAACCCATGACTATGTGACTAAATATTAGCTCAAATGCAATCTATAAATATGCCTCATACAACCATTGTCGGTAGAATCTCAGATGGAGATGATTGGACATACAGGAGTGGGATATACCAGCTAGTTGAGTGGTGTCGCAGCAACAACCTTGTGCTTAATGTCAGTGAGACAAAACAGCTGATTGAAGGAAGGGTAAGACGAGGGAACACGAACCAATCCTCATAGAGGGATCAGAAGTGGACAGTGAACAATTTCAAGTTCCTGGGTGTCAATATCTGAGGATCTATTGATGCAGCTACAGTATAAAGAAGGCAAGACAGCTGATATATTTCATCAGGAGTTTGAAGATATTTGGTTTATCACTTTAAAACACCCAAAAACCGCTGTAGATGTATTCTATTTATTATTTATATTAGTTCAATTTTGCACTATTTTAATCTACTTTATGTACATATCCATATACACTGTAATTTATTTATTATTTCTATATTATCATGTCCTGCATTGAACAGCTGCTGCTAAATTAACAAATTTCCTGACACCTGCTGGTGATAATAAACCTGATTCTGGTTCTGACTCTGAATTCATCCCCACAGACGGATGTGGCCAATTCACTGGGTATATTGAATGTGGAGGTTCTTGATTGTGGGGGGGGGGGGGGGTGGGATAAGAGTGTTTGAGAGGGTTAAGAGATCTGTCATGATCTCTTATTCCTGGCAGAATGGTGCAGCAGACTGGATGGGCCAAATGGCCTAATTCTGCTCCTGTGTCTTATGGTCCGATGGTCTCGGAGCAGCTGCAGGACATTTCAAAGGGAAGGTTGAATAGCCGGACACCGTGGTGGACGGTGCATGTTGGTAATAGCAACGTAGGGATACGGAGGGTTGTGTCCTGTGCAGTGAATTTAGAGAAATAAGACAGAAACTAAAAAGTAGTAAGCTCTGTATTACACCCAGTGACACTTGTTAGTGGGGGGAGATATAGAGATACCACTGATGAATGTGTGGCTCAGGAGCTGGTGCAGGGGGCAGAGCGCCTGTTTCATGGATCAATCGGACATCTTCTAGGGATGGGAAGGCAGAAACTGTTCACTCCCCAGGGTCTTTTAGGGAAGCAACAGTTTTCTCCGTCCTAAAACTGCACGGAACAGTTTTGATGTGACAGGGTGGAGGTTGAAAGGGAATCTGAAGGGTGAGTTGATGGAGGTGAATAAAATTATGTGAGGCATACAAAGGTTAGAGAAGCAGAGGCTGTTTCCCGTGGTGTGGCTGTCTAAAGCTAAAGGGAATTGTTGTAAGGTGAGGGGGGGGTGGTTTTAAGGGGATCTGAAGGGTAAATATTTGACACAGAGAATAGCTGGTATCCCAAATAAGCTGCCAGAGGAGGTGGTGGAGGCAAAAACACACAAAGTCTCTGTTGATGAACACTTCCCAGGAACCCGTCATTCACTGTGTACATCCTACCCTGGTTGAACAGCCTAGAATAGAGTCAGTGATTTATACAGAATTGAAACCGTCCCTTCGGCCCAGTGCTGGGTCCATTGTTGTTTTCCATCTGTACAAACAATCTGGATGAGAATGTGGTAAACTGGATCAGCAAGTTTGCAGATGACACTAAGATTAGGGGTATGATGGACAGCAAAGGCGGCTAGCAAATCTTGATGTGCGATGTGGACCATCTGGAAAAATGAAGGAGGTTACAATCTGGAACACACTGCCTGAGTGGGTGGTGCAGGCTGGTATTTAAGGACCATCTAGATGAGTATTTGAATCACCAGGGCAGGGTAGGAGACAGAGCAAGTGCTGAGTTAGTGGAGACAGATTCTCGATGGTCAGTATAGACATGCAGAAACCACCGACTGTGAAAGTTCAGTGGGAACCTGGAACACAGAACTTCAGGATGGACTTACCTAAAACACTCAAAACCCAGGACAATGGATTTTTGTTGGACAAAGGTATTAATACATTAGGGTTAATCAACCCCCTCAAAAGGCTACAAAAAATCTCCCATTCCCCATGCACCAGTAACAGTACTTTTAAATGGGAATTTGGTGAAGAACACTGGTTAATAGCAGGAGAGATGGCAGACAGCTTGGTCACAAAGGAGGGGTGCAAATATCTTCTCAGAGGATAAGGGGTTCAGTGGAACAAGCTCACAGCTGAGAATGAAGGTAACAAACCCCACTGCAGTGGAGGACTGCTGTTCCCAGGGTTGTCCAGGATAGAAACAGACCCTCTGGCCCATCACATTTATGCTCCCCATCACGCACAGCTATACTAATCCCACTTTCCTGCATTAGTTTCATATCCCTCTGGGCCTTGCTCACTGAAGTACCTGTGCATGTGTCTCTAATATTGTTACACAGTTCCCTGTATGTGGCATTACAGGTAGACAGAGTTGTGTGTTCTACTTGCCTTATCAGCCAAAGAACTGCCTCTCATTAGAATTGTACAAAACTGTTTAAAGACAGATTTACAGGGGATCTGAAGGGTACATACTTCACACAGAGAATAGCTGCTATCCTGAATCAGCTGCCAGAGGAGGTGTGGGGGCAGAAACCCACAAAGTCTCTGTTCAGTAAACTTCTCAGGAACCTGTCATTCACTGTGTACATCCTGCCCTGGGTGAACCGCCCAGAATAGAGTCAGTGATTTATACAGAACTGAAACCGTCCCTTTGGTAAAACTCATCCACGCCGACCAAGTTGTCGACCTGAACTCGTCCCATCCGCCTGCATTAGGCCCGTGTCCCTCTCAACCTTTCCTATCCATGTAACTGTGCAAATATGGTTGAAATATTGTACCTGAGGCAGAGAGCCGGTGCGGTGAGGCGCTGACAGACACTCACTGTTCCGTGGGCAGGAAGAGGAGAGGCCGATTCCCACAGTGGAGCCGAAACCCAAAGTAGAGACCGACTCCACTTTACTACAACCCCGTGCCCACCATCCCGGACCAACCGCCCGCCCCGGACCGTTCCCCTGGAAACGACGTCGGTGAAGGCGGGTCATGAATGACGTCAGCTCGTCACAGATCAGCACACTCGCATATTCACGTGACGGTGTCCATCAGCTCGGGAGGCGGGGCCGGGAGAGCTGTCAATCAGTGGAGCCGCTGAGAAATTGATAGCATTGTAACAGAGTGGGTACAGAGGGGCATTTCCGGGAACAGTGACCCCCCCTCCCCACACCCACGGGAATTGAGTGTGTTATATACAGTAATATTCACATTTTAATTTGACTCTTCGGTCTTATAAATATTAAATATTTGTATTTTCTATACTTTTGTGTGAATAATCTTTTATAATTTGGGGTAAAAAAAACGTTGTAACTAGATCACTGAACCCTTTATGAAAAAAGAACGTTACGGAAAAATATTGTCAAAGCCAAAATTTTAATCCAATCTGTTAATAGCAACATAGAAAACCTACAGCACAATACAGACCCTTCAGCCCAGAAAGTTATGCCGAAACTGTCCCTGCCTTAGAAGTTACTAGGCTTACCCATAGCCCTCTATTTTTCGAAGCTCCATGTACCTATCTGAAAGCCTCTTAAAAGAACCTATCGTATCCGCTTCCACCACCGTTGCCAGCAGCCTATTCCACACATTTGCCACTCTGAGTAAAAACTTTCCACTGACGTCTCCTCTGTACCTACTCCCCAGCACCTTAAACCTGTGTCCTTTTGTGGCAGCCATTTCAGTCCTGAGAAAAAGCTTCTGACTATCCACACGAACAATGCCTCTCATCATCTTATACACCTCTATCAGGTCACCTCTCATCCTTCGTCGCTCCGAGGAGAAAAGGCCGAGTTCACTCAACGTATTCTCATAAGGCATGCTCCTCAATCCAGGCAACTTCCTTGTAAATCTCATCCGCACCTTTTCTATGGCGTGTACATTCTTCCTATAGGGAGGCGACCAGAACTGAGCACAGTACTGCAAGTGGGGTCTGACCAGGGTCCTATATAACTGCAGCATTACCTCTCGGCTCCTCAATTCAATTCCACGGTTGATGAAGGCCAATACACCATATGCCTTCTTAACCACAGAGTCAACCTGCACAGCTGCTTTGAGTGTCCATTGGAGTCAGACCCCAAGATCCTTCTGATCCTCCACACTACCAAGAGTCTTACCATTAATACTATATTCTGCCACCATATTTGACCTACCAAAATGAACCACTTCTCACTTATCTGGGTTGAACTCCATCTGCCACTTCTCAGCCCAGTTTTGCATCCTATCAATGTCCCGCTGTAATCTCTGACAGCCCTACACACTGTCTACAACACCTCCAACCTTTGTGTCATTAGCAAAGTTACTAAACCATCCCTCCACTTCCTCATTCAGGTCATTTATAAAAATCACAAAAAGTATATGTCCCAGAATAGATTCCTGAGGCACAACACAGGTCACTGACCTCCATGCAGAATATAACCGGTCTACAACCACTCTTCTGTGGGCAAGCCAGTTCTGGATCCACAAAGCCTCCTTACATTTTCAATAAACCTTGCATCGGGTACCTTATCAAATGCCTTGCTGAAATCCATATACACTACATCTACTGCTCATGCTTCATCAATGTGTTTAGTCACATCCTCAAAAAATACAATCAGGCTCCTAAGGCACGATTTACCCTTGACAAAACCATGCTGACTATTCCTAATCATATTATAGCTCTCCAAATGTTCATAGATCCTGCCTTTTGGGATCTTCTCCATCAACTTACCAACCACTGAGGTAAGACTCACTGGTCTATAATTTCCTGGGCTATCACTACACCCTTTCTCGAACAAAGGAACAACATCCACAACCCTCCAACCCTCTGAAATCTGTCCCATTCCCATTGATGATGCAAATATAATTGCCAGAATCTCAGCAATTTCCTGCCTCGCTTCCCACAGTAGCCTGGGGTACATGTCATTCGATCCCAATGACTTATCCAACTTGATGCTTTCCAAAAGCTCCAGCACATCCTCTTTCTTAATATCTACATGCTCAAGCTTTTTAGTCTGCTGCAAGTCATCACTACAATCACCAAGATCCTTTTCCATAGTGAATGCTGAAGTAAAATATTCATTAGGTACCTCTGGTACTTCCTCTGGTTCCATACACACTTCCCTACTGTCGCACTTGATAGGTCCTATTCTTTCATGTCTTATCCTCTTGCTCTTCACATATTTGTAGAATGCCTTGGGGTTTTCCTTAATCCTGCCCACCAAGGCATTCTCATGGCCCCTTCTGGCTCTCCTAATTTCCTTCTTAAGCTCCTTCCTGTTAGCCTTATAATCTTCTAGATCTCTAACATTACCCAGCTTTCTGAAACTTCTGTAAGTTTTTCTTTTCTCCTTGACTAGATTTATTACAGCCTTTGTACACCACGGTTCCTGTATCCTACCATAACTTCCCTGTCTTACTGGAACGCACTTATGCAGAACTCCACACAAATATCTCCTGAACATTTACCACTTTTCTTCCGTAGTTTTCCCTGAGAACATCTCTTTCCAAATTAAGCTTCCTGCCTGATAGCCACATATTTCCCGTACTCCAATTAAATGCTTTTCTAACTTGTCTGTTCCTAGCTCTCTCCAACGCTATTGTAAAGGAAATAAAATTATGATCACTATCTACAAAATGCTCTCCCACTGAGAGATCTGACACCTGACCAGGTTCATTTCACAGTTGTTATTACAGTGTGTGATATTTCACCATATAGTTCAAAGTTCAAAGTATTTTTTTCTCACAGTGCATACACGTCACCACATTCAACCCTGAGATTCATTTTCTGCGGGCATTCTTTGTGAATCTATAGAACAGTAACTGTGAACTGTAAATATGAGGAACTGCAAACTGTAAACAAACAGTGCAAATGCAGAAAAATAAATAGCAATAAATAATGAGCATGAAATAACAATATAACAGAGCCCCTAAATGAGTCCTGACACGAGTGTAGCTATCCCCTTTTCTTCAGGCCCCTGATGTTTGAGGGGTGGTAACTGATCTTGAACGTGGTGGTGTGAGTCCTGAGGTACCTGTGCTTTCTATCTGATGGTAGCAGTGAGAAAAGAGCATTGCCTGGGTTGTGAGGATCTTTGATGATGGATGTTGCTTTTCTATGGCTATGTTTCTTGTAGATGTGCTCAGTGGTTTTGAATGTTTTACCCGTGATGTACCTCGGCTGAATCCACTACCTTTTGTCCGATTTTCCACACAAAGGCATTGATGATCCTATACCAGGCCATAATGCAGCCAGTCAGCACACTTTCTACCTCATACTTATAGAAGTTTGGCAAAGTTTTCCATGACATGCTGAATCTCTGAGAGCCCTGGGGAAGTATAGGTGCAGTCGTGCTTTCTTCACAATAATATTTATATGATGGGTCCAGGTCAGATCCTCTGACAGAGACACACTGGAATTTAAAGTTATTGACTCTCTTCACTTCTGATTGTCCAATGATTACTGGCTCATGGATGCCTGGTTTCCCTCTCCTGAAGTCTGCAATCTGTCCCTTGGTCTTACTGACACTGAGTGAGAGGTTGTTGTTATTATGCCACTCAGACAAGCTTGATCTCTGGAGCCTTGCTCTTTAGGCTCTGTCTGTATACAGGTAGGACGAGTACAGTCACATGATCTGACTTAACAAAATGCGGTCCTGGGAGCAAGCAATAGGCATTACTTATCGTAGTGCAGTAGAGGTCCAGTGTGTTGGGACCTCTGGCACAATAGGGTACTACTTTCAGTTTCATTTTCTTTCAGGTATTTACAGGAAAATAAATACAATGGAATTTATGAAAACTATAAACAGCAAAGACTGACAGACAACCAATGTGCAAAAGACAGAACATTCAAATGATAAAAAATAAATTTTACTGTAAAATTCAATTGCAGTATACTTGAAAGTGAGTCTGCAGATTATGGAATCAATTCAGTGAAGATACCTGTGTCATTTCAAGACCATGACTGCTGTAGGGCAATAACTCTTCCTGAAGCTGGTGGTGTGGGACCTAAGGCTCCTGTACATCCTTCCCGATGGCAGCTGTGAGAAGAGAGCATGAGATGGACGAAGGATGTTGTTGATGATGGTTGCAGTTTTCTTGTAGCAGTGCATCTTGTAAATGTACTGAATGATGGGGAGGGTTTTTCCTGTGACAAACTGGGATGCATCCACTAGTTAGAAACATAGAAAAGCTACAGCACAATACAATCCCCTCAGCCCACGATGCACTGCCAAACCTGCACTTATTTTAGAGATTCTCTGGCATTACCCGTAGCCCCATGTACCTATCCAGGAGTCTCTTAAAAGACTCCATTGTATCCGCCTCCACCACCTTGGCCGGCAGCCCATTCCATGCACTCACCATGCTCTGTGTAAAAAACCTACCTCTGACATCTCCACAAAATTCCTGTAGACCTTTCCTTTCCATTCCTGATCATTGTGTTTCCTTATCAGGCCATGATGAAGCCAGTCAGGTTACTCTCCACTGTGCATCTATATATGTCAAAGTTTGAGATGCCACGCTGACTATACGCAGGTAGAGTCGCTGCCTTCTTTATAATGGCACTTACTGCTAGTCCCCGGACAGACCCTCTGAAATGATAATGCTGAGAAATTTAATGTTACTGACTCCATCCATCTCCAGTCCCTGATGATGACTGGCTCATGGATCTCCGGTTTCCTCCCCCTGTCGTCAGTGATCATCTCCTCGGTTTTGCTGATATTGAGTGAGAGGTTGTCGTTGTGGCATCATTCAACCAGATCGTCCAACTCCCTCCTGAGGGCAAATGTTTCACCACCTTTGATTCATCCAACAACAGTGGTGTCATCTGCACACTTAAATCTGGCATTGGAGTTGTACTTAGCCATACAATCACAGGTATAAAGTGAGTAGAGTAGTGGACAAAGCTCACAGCCTTGTGGTGCACCAGTGCTGATGGTGATTGTGGAGGAGATGCTGTTGACTTTGAATGCAAAGTCATCACCGTGGAAGGGAAATAGAAATTGCATCTGAGAGAGAAGATTACATTAAAATCAGCAAAATATAAGAATGAAAATGAGTTACTTTTTTCACAGAAACTTGAAAACGCTGACATTTGTCAGTCCACAATAGTATTGTGAGCAATGCTGGGCCCTTTATCCAAGGAATGATGTGTTTGCATCAGACAGGCTCCAGAGCGGTTTCACGAGAATGACCCCGGAAATGAAAGGGTTAACATATGAGGAGCATTTGATGCCTCTGGGCCTGTACTTGCTGGAGTTTAGAAGAATGAGGAGAGAATCACATTATAACCACCTGAGAGAATGTAGAGAGGATGGTTCCTGTAGTGGGTTAGTCCAGCACCAGATGGCACACACTCAGAATAGAAGGATATCTCTTCAGAACAGAGATGAGAAGACATTTATTTGGCCAGAGGGTCATGGATCTGTGGAATTCATTGTCAAGAGTGAAGGAGGCCACACAGTGAGCACCGGATACAGTCAATTGACATGTTAATCCATGGCCTCCTCCACTGTTGTGATGAGGCCACACTCAGGTTGAAGGAGCAACACCTTATATTCTGTCTGAGTAGCCTACAACCTGATGGCATGAACTTCAATTTCTCTAACATCTGGTGATGCCCCATGACTCCTTCACCATTCCTCATTCCCTTTTCCATCTCACATTATCTTCCTACCTGCCCATCACCGCCCTCTTGTGTTCGTCCCTGTTATTTTTCTTCCATGGCTTTCTGTCCTCTCCTTCTAGATTCCCCCTCCCTAGCCCTGTATCTCATTCACAAACTCCCAGCTCTTTACTTCACCATCCCTTCTCACAGTTTCACCTATCACCTTGTGTTTCTTCCCCTCTACCCCTCACTCTGACTCTTCATCTTGTTTTCTTCAGTCCTGCTGAAGGGTAACGGCCCTCAACATCGACTATACACTTTTCCAAAGATGCTGCCTGGCCTGCTGGGTCCCTCCAGCATTTTGTGTGTGCTGTCCGGATGCAGGTGATGATCTCAAAAGGCCTTTCAGGTGAAGTTTTGCTTCTCCTGGATGGGCTATATGGGTTTCTGAATGGCGTTGCAGGGGCAGGTGTAGCACATGTTCCGATTACAGGGATGTGCCAGGAGTGGAATCAGTGGGGAAGGATGAATGGAGGGAATCACGGAGAGAGTGATCCCAGCTGAAAGTGGGTGGAAGGATGTGTTTAGTGCTAGAATCCCTTTGAAGATGGTGAACTTTATGTAGAATATTGTGTTGAATAGTACGTAAAGACAAGGGGAACTCACCCTGTTATGGCAGTGAGAAGATGGGGCAAGGGCAAATTTCTGGGAAATGGGGGGATATATGAGGGTGTGAGCAGCAGCAATGAGAGAGGAAGGGAATCACTGTTCTTTGAAGAAGGAAGTCATCGCTGTTATTCTGGCAAGGGAAGCATCATCCTGGGAACAGATGTGGTGCGACGAATAAAAGGGATGGCATTTGTACAGTAGACAGGGTGGGAAGAAGGGTAGTCAAGATAGCTGTGAGAGTTAGTAAGTTTATAGAAAGATATCACCAGACAGTCTGTCTCCAGAGATGCCACACTAGCCAGTCCGTCTCCAGAGTCCGACTGCTGCTGTCTCCTTTTATACACAACGCCCCGACCTGCCCGAGAAACGCGCAGAGAGACAGAGGCGGGGAGGGGAGGAGACAGAGTCAGAGTGACGGACAGAGCCGAGAGCGGCTTCTCATCTTCCAACTCCACCTTCACTCTCCCACAACCACCAATTTCCAACGGATTATCTGCAACAGAAAAGAAACACAGCGCACGGATAAACCTTCAGACACACATCGTCAGTATTGGTCAGTCTGTAAAGTTAATACCTAACACTCTGGAGAACTGACACATAACCTCTTTAAATTTCTGCTGAAATCTAAAACTAAACGATGATAATCTGGACCAATGATCGATTTTAAAGATGGTAATTCTGACATTCCAGTAAAACACAGAGACAGCTGGAAACACGCAGCAGGTCAGGCAGCGCCTGTGGACAGAGAAACAGAGTTAACGTTTCAAGCTGGAGCCCCTTCATCAGATACATTCTGTTCACACTCCGAATTCCATCTGGAGCTGCGAATGGACTTTTGTGAATGATGCACCAGGTCTTCAAGTTCCCTCTGCACCACCAGACCCTGTTGCCTTTGAACAATTAGAGAATGTTCTGAATTAAATATTTTTCCTGTCAAAATGTACAAGTTCACACCCTCCATCCCCCCACAATATCCCAGCTGCCAGACCTGTGTCCAATCACGTCATCCTTTGTAGACTCCTCACCGCTCTTCACAACTCAGTTCCCATCTCTGTTTGTCATCAGCAAGCTTAACACAGTCTGCTCTCATTTTCCCCAACCCCCTCTGATGGTGTGGCTTATCAAACCTGTCCTGGACATCTCAGTTCAGTGCGTCCCTGGGTCCCTTTATCCACAGTTGGTGTTACTGTTCCAACCACTCGATTGTACTTGTTAAACGTGAAGTCTTTTTCACCAAACCCTGTTGATTTTGCATGAGGGTTTGAAGTTTTGTAGGTTTGCAATAATTTCCTGCTTTGTTACAGCTCCAAATGTTTTCCCGGTACAGTTGGTGATCTGACAGGTCTGGAGTTTCCTGTTTTCTGCTTTTGCTTCCGACTACAGAATCTGCAGCTTTTATTGTAATTTTTATTTCTTTTCTATTTGCTCATTTTTCTCCTATTTGGAGTGAAGGAGTTACTCAATGTGGTCTCCCGACTGACACAGACTAGTTTATTGGTCCTGACCATCCTCACCCAGGTCTGCCGTCACAGACGAAGTTTATTGATACGGTTCATATGGTCCTCAGTCAGGCCGTTTAGTAAATTGGATCCAGAATTGTCTTTGCAATAGGAGACAGAGTGATGGCAGAGAGCGGTTTTGTGATCAGATGCTGGTGACGTGCTGTTTCAATTGGATCTGTTCTGGGACCTTTGGTGTTTGTGATACGGCTGAGTGATTTGGGAGTGGATGTAGGGACCGTGAGCAGTAAGTTCACACTGAGTATGAGATGGGTGGAGTTATCGCTGTGTGGAGGGACGTCTTAGGCTAAAGGGCGACATCGATCTGGTGGTGAAATAGGTTGAGACCAAAACAAGTAGGTCAGTTTGTGTGAGAGCTGGGATTCCCCATTAGACAATCCCAAAGCCCCCACAGAGGAAGGTCGGGGGATAATATGTGTCAACTCCGCAATAGTGTAATGAACAGGAAGTGACATTGACAGCCCTTTCATCTGCCACATTAGTGACTCTTAAATGGGCCTTTTGTTGTGTTTGGTGCCGAGGCCAGGTTTAGGCTCATTTCTGGCCGATGCAGTGGGCCAACTGAATGTCTTTAGGCACAGGGGTGACTCGCCTGGTGTGGATGGTGCAAAGAGCCCGACCAGGTAAGCCTCACTTGCCTCCTGCAGGGCCATGACGGCCGAGCTCTGGAAGCGCAGATCGGTTTTGAAGTCCTGAGCGATCTCCCGCACCAGGCGCTGGAAGGGAAGTTTGTGGATGAGCAGCTCGGTGGATTTCTGGTAGCATCGGCTCCCCCTCAGAGTCACGGTGATGTGCCGGTGGTGCCCCAAGAATACGTACACAGACACCCTAGGGTATTCAGTGCTCCTTTACATTTGTCAATTATTTTACAGATATGGTGCTTCCATGTCGCCTTATTAACCAGCCAAATGCCACAAAATCGTACCACTGGCATTTATTCAAAAGTCTGACCATACAATTTCAAGTCAATTGCTATTGAGAATAATATGGATCAATAAAGAGGTCTATTGATCCTCCTTGTAAAACACATAATATATTTTAACTACTGAAAGCTTAAAACCCGATCTATTCGATGAGTGATAATCACTTATCACATTCTATATAGAATTAAACTGAATTTTCTACCTCTAATCCATTAAGCTCCATCATGTGCAAAAGGTGATTTCCCCACCCCAGTACCTATTTCAAAGAAAATATCATTAGTCATAATATTAAACAATAAAGAGCTACAATGTGGGGTCCCATTCTCCACCAGATAGAAGCGCAAAAATACCTT
Source organism: Hemitrygon akajei (assembly GCF_048418815.1). NCBI lineage: Eukaryota > Metazoa > Chordata > Chondrichthyes > Myliobatiformes > Dasyatidae > Hemitrygon > Hemitrygon akajei. The sequence goes on along the minus strand of NC_133151.1, from coordinate 36,454,967 downwards.
AACCACCCTTACCTGCCTAGACCATACAAATAAAAAAACTCTGAAAAAAGTAGCCTTCTCTCAGACCAAATTTCCATAATTCAATCTTTTCATAACATATCACATGCTTTTTAATATCTAAATACTGCATTTACAACTTATTTATTTACCTGTGCTTTCCTAATATCATCTTCCAAAAATAAAACTGAATCTAATGTCATTCAGCCCTTCTGAAATGCACACTGATAAAATGCTGTATCACCTCTTGTTCCCAAAATATAATTCAATCGCTCTAATACCATACGTTCCATAAGTTACCCAAATGATGTTGGTCTATAACTAGAAAGATCCTATGGGGCTTTCCAAGTTTTGGAACAGCACTACCATTTTCTATGAAGAGCCAAGGTGGCTTAAACACCAAATATGATCCAAAAATGGTTATATTATCTCAAGAGTTGTAAGGCATAAGTTTAAACATATATTAACATATACAGTGGCATGCAAAAGTCTGGGCAGCCCTGGTCAAAATTTATGTTACTGTGAATAGCTAAGTGAGTAAAAGATGACCTGATTTCCAAAAGGCATAAAGTTAAAGATGACACACTTCTTTAATATCTTAAGCAAGATTATTTTTTTAATTTCGTCTTTTACAGTTTCAAGATAACAAAAAAGGAAAAGGGCCCGAAGCAAAAGTTTAAGCACCCTGCATGGTCAGTACTTAGAAACATCCCCTTTGGCAAGTATCACAGTTTGTAAACACTTTCTGTAGCCAGCTAAGAGTCTTTCAATTCTCGTTTGGGGGGGGGGGGGGGGTTTCGCCCATCCTTCCTTGCAAAAGGCTTCTAGTTCTGTGAGATTCTTGGACCATCTTGCAGGCACTGTTCTTTTGAGGTCTATCCACAGATTTTCGATGATGTTTAGATCGGCGGACTGTGAGGACCATGGCAAAACCTTCATCTTGCGACTCTTGAGGTAGTCCATTGTGGATTTTGAGGTGTGTTTAGGATCATTATCCTGTTGTAGAAGCCATTCTTTTTTCATCTTCAGCTTTTTTACAGACGATGTGATGTTTGCTTCCAGAATTTGCCGGTATTTAATTGAATTCATTCTTCCCTCTACCAGTGAAATGTTCCCCGTGTCACTGGCTGCAACACAAGCCCAAAGCATGATCGATCCACCCCCGTGCTTAACAGTTAGAGAGGTGTACTTTTCATGAAATTCTGCACTTTTTTTCTGCAAACACACCTTTGTTCAATGCGGCCAAAAAGTTATATTTTAACTTCATCAGTTGACAGGATTTGTTTCCAAAATGCATCAGGCTTATTTGTGTGTTCCTTTGCAAACTTTTGAGGCTGAATTTTGTGGTGAGGATGCAGGAAAGGTTTTCTTCTGATGATTCCTTCATGAAGGTTATATTTGGGCAGGTGTCACTGCACAGTGAAAAGTGCACCACCACTCCAGAGTCTGCGAAAACTTTCTAAAAGTCTTTTGCAGTCAAACGGGAGTTTCGATTTGCCTTTCTAGCAGTCCTACAAGAAATTCTCTTGGAAAGTTTTCTTGGTCTTCCAGACCTCAACTTGACCTCTCCCGTTCCTGTTAACTGCCATTTCATTACGAACTGAGGAAACAGCTACCTGAAAACACTTTGCTATCTTCTTATATCCTTCTCCTGTTTAGTGGCATCATTTATTTTAATTTTCAGAGTGCTAAGCAGCTGCTTAGAGGAGCCCATGGCTGCTGATTGTTGGGACAAGGTTTGTGGGGTCAGGGTATTTATAAAGCTTTGAAATTTGCATCACCTGGTCTTTCCGAACGATCACTGTGAACAGGCCATAGACGTAACAAGCTAATTAAGGTCTGAGACCTTGGTAAAACTTATCTGAGAGCTCAAATCTCTTGGGGTGCCCAAACTTTTGCATGGTGCTCCTTTCCTTTTTTTCACTCTAAAATAGTACAAAATGAAATGAATACACTAATCTTGCTTAAAATGTTGAAGAGAATGTTTCATGTTTAACTTTACGATGTTTGGAGATCAGTTCACCTTCTACTCGCTTCACTATTCACAATAACAGAAATTTTGACAAGGGTTGCCCAAACTTTTGTATGCCACTCTATCATCCTTTCCTGGAGCCGTCTGGCCAGTGCTATTAAAAGCTTTCTTAAATTCACACAAACAAAACTCTACATCACTATCATTGCTGCAATTGGCTTCCAACACATCAGCATATTCACTCAAAACGTCATCCTTACATCATTTAGGCTCTTCAGTTAAATTATGTTGATTATGAATTGAAGCAAATGACTGAGGCAGTGACTCAACCTTCTCTATTTCAGTAACAATCACCTTCGTTAATCAATACTGGAGTGTTATTAACCCTATGAATACCCCAACCCCCCAAATTTTCTTAATAATTCCCAAACATCTCCAAGTTTAATATCCTATCAACACTCTCACAAGATGACCTCCAGTAAATCTCTTTCAGAACCCTCACCAATTTCCTCACCACAACCTGTACTTAATAAGATCACTTGGAGTGTGATAATTCTCAAATCTCCAAACCACCTTATTTCTCTTCCCAATTGCCTCTGCACACTCCTCTGTCCACCATGGTACAACCTTCCTCCTATTAATGTCATCATTAACAGGGGACACTTACACAGCAGTTTGATGAATAATGTGACATATCCATTCATGGCAGAAATCCATATCATCCTCAATGTTCAGCCGTGATAGACGTTCATCACGTAAAACTTCTCCCAGTTTGTTTTACCAAAATTCCACCTCCCAAAAACAGACTCCTGTCCCCTATAGAACTCCAAGCACAAGCTTATAAATATATGAAAATGATCACGCCCCAATGTTTCAGTCACTCCAGCCAGAATGCTTGAAACTGGAGTTAAATCTACAGCAGTATCTAAATTATTATAAACTTTCAATCTCATACCTCGCTCATCATTAAGGCACAAAGATTGGAAATACCTAAAAATACTTCTACAAACAAACCATTCCATGAATGACCCCACAGTGAACTTTGAGCACTGAAATACCCATACCATACCACCCTTAGTGAGCTGGAGCTACAGATACTTTCCAACAAATTAATCAAAAGCTTTCCTCAAGAGTTTTACCACTTTAAAACCCCTACCTGTGTAATCAAATACATCTACTACAAGAGCCTCAGACACTTTATTTACATCCACAACTCTATGTCCGATCCCTTTCCGTATTAAACTTGCAACACCACCCCCTCTACCAACTAACCCAACACATCTAATTACAATATAATCCTGCAAAGGAAAACATAAAAGTGGTAACAACCAGGTTTCCTGAATAAATATGATATTGGGTGAATTTGATAAATTCAAAATAAACTTTCTAATGTCTTGACAATCAGATTTCTCACATACAACTGCAATATTCTTAATCCCATGATGTATCTGCAGAAGAAGACTGAAATAGATAGCCCACCTACCAAGGCATCATTTACAGTTTCCCACATAACACCAGTTATAGATAGATACTTTTCAGCAGCTTTCCCAATAATTTTAATTTTCTCAGTATGACTTGATAACTGAGCAGTACAATTCACCACATCCTTTATAAACATCACAAACTTCATTTTATCAACTAGCAAAGTATCTTTAGTAATGGACCTGCGATGCAACATATAGCCACTGAATTCACATTCTGGTCTCCAACTGGTAATATATGATCAACATTTGGTTTAACTTTTTGCAAGGCCTCTGCATAAGACACACCCATCTGTACTTTAACCTGTTCAACCAACTACCTTCTTAAGCACCTCACATCCTTATAAACTGCACTACGTTCTCCTCGTAATTACAACAATTAAACTTTACACCTTCACAATCTTCATACTTATATTTCCCACCACACTCACTACAACTCAGTTTCCCATGACATACTGCCACAACATGCAGTACCTTCGCACAAAATGCTGGTGGAACGCAACAGGCCAGGCAGCATCTATAGGAAGAAGCACTGTCGGCGTTTCGGGCCGAGACCCTTCGTCAGGACTCATCTGACGAAGGGTCTCGACCAGAAACGTCGACAGCGCTTCTTCCTATAGATGCTGCCTGGCCTGTTGCGTTCCACCAGCATTTTGTGTGTGTTGCTTGAATTTCCAGCATCTGCAGATTTCCTCGTGTGTGCAGCATCTTCTTAACCCTGCCTCCCAATAAACGAGGTTTAATCTCTTCTATCGAAATCTCCACCGGAACACCTGTTCTATCACCCCCGATACCCCTATTTTAATTAGGCAGCTGTTCTGATGTACGTGCACCCGTGAGCAGACGATTGAAGTCGGTGCGCATGCGCCGTTGTTTTTATCTGAAACATCTGTCTCAAAACATGGTTGCGGCGATGATGCTCAGAAAATTGCTTTTCTTAACCGCAGCGCCCGATTTTTGCAACTTGCAGTTGGCAGCAGAATAACAGCGCAACTCTCAAACATCGGAGGGTGAGTGTAAGAGTAGAAAAATGTCATCCGAGACGAGCAACCAGCCACAAATAGAGACGGGAGCAGTAGCAATGTCCGGAGGGGAGGCAGCAGACTTTCAGCGGCACCCAGCACCCGCGGTCGACCCCGTGCCGGGGAACCATGGTCGGGGCAGAAGTCCTTCCCCAGTCAGCGGCATTCGCTCGCCACCGGCCGTGACGGTCAGCCGCGGACTGATAGACGGATGGAAGACATGGCGGCAGATGCGGACTAACTACAGCGTCGCAGCATAACTGCACAAACAAGTTCCAGCATAGCAGACGGCATTGTTTTTGTATACAATTGGACCGTCAGGACTTGAGATCTGCAACAGTTTGGTGTTCGCAGATGAGGCTGAAGACCAAGACCTCGCACAGCATTTGACAGATATGCTATCAGTGAGAAAAATGAGATATATGAACGGTCCTTGTTCAGCAAGCGGCAGCAAGAACAAAGTGAGACCTTTGAGTCGTTTCTTGCCAGCCTTAGATCTCTTGCAAAGATGTAATTTTTGCTCCTGTATGTCAGACAGACTGCTGAGAGACAAGATCGTACTGGGCATTAATGACTGTCAAACCAGAAAACATCTGTTACAAGAGGGAAAGCTAACGCTCAATAACTGCATTGACATCTGTAAAAACACAGAAATGGCTGAATCACACCTACAGACATTCGGTACAGCTGCAGATAGCATGTCCGCTAACGTCCATGGGATTAAACCTCGCACTAACAAGAAAGGTTCAAAGCATCCTGGACAGAAGGCTAGTGCTAGTGGTGGAGCCGGAGCAAAAGGCACCTTGAACAGCCACATAGGCAAAGTGAACCCTTGCAAGTACTGTGGCACGGAACACGCAAGAGACAAGCAACAATGCCCAGCATACGGACAGGCGGGCAAGGCGTGTGGCATTCGACATCACTTTGCAAAGCTACGCAAGCAGAAGCCCGTGCATGGGGTGGGAGCTCAAAGCGATGACCAAACCGACAGTGACAGCAGCACCGAGTATATCGACAAAGGATGACTTATTCGCACAGATGCTCATCACTGGAAAGCCAATAGACTTCCAAGTCGACAGCGGGGCGAGCTTTTCGATTTTACCCCGCAAATACGTGGAGAGAGTAGATCACGCACTAAGACAAAGCAGAGAAAAGCTGATGATGTGGAACAAGACCACCATGGATGCCGAGTGAAATTGCGTAACACCGTGACGAACCTCAAGTATTCTGTCGAATTTGTCCTGGTCACTGACAGCAAATGAAGCAGGGCCAGCCAGCAAATGAAGCTGATTACGGTCAACGATGGCAACTTTCGCAGGGAGCGTGCGTCTACACTTAAAGAAAAACAATGCACACCAGGAGAACGCTGTGCAGAGGAGTTTGATGATGCTCTCGGGGAGCTTCCCGGTGCACCCCACCTGCAGACTGATGAGGAAGTTCAACCCACAGTGCTACCCCACGACTTCTACCTCACGCCATGAAGCGGAAAGTGAAAGCTGAGCTTGATCAAGTGGTAGTCCGCAAGGTGATAACTCCAGTCGATGAACCAACAAGGTGGGTTAGCCAGCTAGTGGTCGCAGAGAAGAAGAACGACAATCTTCGTATATGCATTGACCCTCGACCATTGAACAAAACGCTGAGGAGAGAACACTACCCCCATCCGGTGATAGAGGACATTTTGCTAGACCTTGACCGGGCTGAGGTTTTCAGCAAGCTTGATGTGAGTTCTGCATTCCGGCAAGTAAAATAGGCCAGTTAATCAAGCGTGCTCACCACCGTCAACACACATTTCGGGCGGTAGAGGTGGCTCAGACTTCCGTTTGGAGCCAGCGTTTCATCAGACTGCATCAGGCGCTGGTAGGGCTACCGGGAGCGATCTGCGTCGCCAACGACATTCTGGTGTACGGAAAATTGGAAACGCAGGGAAAGGGCAATCGCCGATCATGATGTGAAACTTGACCAGCTATTACAGCGTTGTGCATATCAGCATATCAGGCTCAACAAGAACAAATCTCTCTTCCGAGCGACAGAGATATCCTTTTTGGGGCATCTCATCACAAGTGAGGGAGTTCAGCCTGATCCTGAGAAGGTCGCTGACGTTCTCAACATGCCAGCACCCGCAAAAGTGCGGGGAGTGCAGCGATTGATCGGATTTGCCAACCACCTGAGCCGTTTTCTACCAAGTCTCTCAGATACCCTTGAGTCAATAAGACAGCTGACAAAGCCAGGTGTAGCATGGGAGCGGTCAGCTGAGCAGCGAAACGCTCTGTCCAAGATCAAGCGGGTGGTATCCGCAGCACCGGTGTTAGCATGCTACAATTCTAAGGAAGAGGTAACCCATCCAATGTGACGCCCGCAACAGAGGCCTAGGGGCAGCACTCCTCCGGAATGGGCGTCCGGTCGCATATGCAAGCAGAGCGCTAAGGGACACAAAAACGCGTTACGCAGCGATCGAAAAGGAAATGCTCGCAATCGTTTGAGGCGTTTTCATCAATACACTTTTAGCCGCTTCAGAAGAGTACTCTGCGATCACAAGCCGCTCGAAGTGATAGTTAAGAAGCCGTTGGTGAAGGCACCAAAGCGCGTACAGGGAATGCTTCTTCGCTTATTCTGCGTAGCAATATAGCTGCATTCTAATAACGAAATAGGCAAGTGCCGCTTGATATGGGATTGGGATGTCCCATGCATTTGCAAGTCCAGCTGCTTTTTTAAAATTAAACAGATGAATAATTATATAATGAATGACAGCGTGTGTAGCACTAACGCAAACTCGGAATAGTATTAATCAACAGATATTTAAAGCCCAGAAGGACGCAAGGGCTGCAGATTGTTGGATCCATACAATAGGAGACTGGATGCTGCTCAGGTATTGCTGACGAACTTGGAAGCACAATTTGGGAACAGATGTTCTTATGAAAATGTACGGCAGAAATGTGGCAAATGTTCAGTGGATGTTTGCGTGGCGTCTGCTTTGGTACGTTCCAATGAATCAGGGAAAGTGTGGTAGGGTACAGGAAGGGTCGTGTACAAAGGCTTTTGTAAATCTCGTCGAGAAGAAAAGAAAAGTTTACGAAAGGTCCAAAAAGCTAGGAAATGATAGACATCGAGAAGATTATAAGGCTATCAGGAACGAACTTAAGAATGAAAATAGGAGCTCCAGAAGGAGCTATGAGACGGCCTTGGCAGCAGGATTAACGAAAATGCCAAGACATTCTACAAGTATGTGAAGAGCAAGAGGATAAGATGTGAGAACATGATCATGTATGACAGTGGGAAAGTGTGTATGAAACCGGAGGAGATAGCAGAGATACTTAATGAATACTTTCCTTCAGTATTAACTAGGAATAGGATCTTGGCGATTGCAGGGATGACTCACAACGGTTGAAAATTTTGTGTTTTTAGACATTAAGAAAGAGGATGTGCTGGAGCATTTGGAAATCATCATGTTGGGGATGTCTCTGGGACGGGATGAGATGTACTCAGGCTACTGTGGGAGGCGACGGAGGAGATTGCTGAGCCTCCTTCCATGATCTTTGCATTATCAATGGGGACGGGAGAGGTTCCGGAGGATTGGAGGGTTGCAGATGTTCCCTTATTCCAGAAAGGGAGTAGAGATAACCCAGGAGATTACAGACCAGTGAGTCTTACTTCAGTGCTTGGTAAGTTGCTGGAAAAGATCCTGTGAGGCAGGATTCGTGAACATTTGGAGAAGTATAATATTATTAGGAACAGTCAGCATGGCTTTGTCAAAGGCAAGTTGTGCCTTACGAGCTTGACTGAATTTATTAAGGATGTGACTAAACACACTGATGGAAGTAGAGCAGCAGATGCAGTGTATATGATAAGCATTTGATAAGGTTCAAAGGTTCAAAGGTCCAATTTAATGTCAGAAAAATGTATACAAAATACATCCTGAAATGCTTTTTCTTTGCAAACATCCACGAGAGCAAAGAAATGCCCCAAGGAGTGAACGTCAGTTAAACGTAAGAACTCTAAACTCAGCCCACCCCAGCCCCCTTCTCTCCCGCGCGTAAGGATCAGCGAGCAACAATCTCCCCTTCACACCCCCTCCGGGCAAATAAGCAAGCATCGGCACCGCCACTGAGCATTCAAGCCTGAGCAAATCAATCGCAACACCACAGACTTGCAGTTACCCCAAACACTTCGCGTTTCTCCCGGTATTCAACATACCTCACGTTCTCTCTCTACCTAATAAGGGAGAAGGCGGTATCTCCATTTTCCCAGCGAGCGGGGAGACATAACGAACAACTCGCTGGTTTACGATGTTAAAGGTCCGTTGAGTTGCTTTTTCCGAGCTCTGTGCCTGAAGATTGCAAAGATCTCGTGTCTCCGGGCACACAGCAGCAGAATACCCTCATCCCCCGAAGACACACGGGTCTCCTGTCTTGACACCGACTGTTTCGAGTCATATAATTGAGGTGAAAACAACTGCGCATGCGCACCAACTTTAATCATCTGCTCACGAGTGCATGTACAAGTCTATCATAACATCCCCTTTTTTATCAAAACAAAGAAAAGGAACAATTGTATTAACAATTAAACTTAATATCTCTGGAGTCTGCTTTCCAGTAACATTTTCATGGATTTAACTTCCAAAGCATTCATTAATCATGCCTTTGTCTCTTATGCCTGTCACAAATACATACAACTCATTATTTCCGTTTGTATGAGCATATATACAAAATACAAAACATGCTAAAATGCAACTTTAAATTCAAACTACAAACTAAACAACCTCAAATAGGTTGATATTTTCCTTGATTATAAACATGGCATTAAAATGCCAAATAGTGCCACACACTAATTTTTCAATTGTTCATGCAATTATTCAATGTGGGACAAAGTCTTCTAGATATTGTGGCCTTTCCACTGCGCGGCCAGAACGAGTTTTTACACAGTTTGGCACACTGTGGTTATTGATCTCTGGTGTTTGACATGATTTTGCCTGTTCGTGTGTGATTAGCTTTTCAGGCGGGTCTTCAGCCGTCTTTCCGGAGATGTGTGTGATGACGTCGGTAGATCCCAGAGGGTTTGAACAACATATGGACGCTCATCAAAGCGCCGACACACAATTACTTTCTCCCAATTCTTTTTGCCTTGCACCAGGGGGTTGCATGCGCACGGGATCCCCTTCGTCGAGTGTGGCAAGATCTTTGGCTGATTTGTTGTCATTGTCGACCTGCTGCTGGACGCGTTGTTTCATACGCTCGCGTCCGCGTGCGACTCTGGGTCCCAGTAAACTCGCTGTTGTGGGCGAAGGTGTGTTGCGATGGTCTAGAAGTGCGAGGTAGGGGTCTGCTCGCCATTTGTTGCTCTTTGTGAGGATCCGCTTAGCTGTTTAAACCGCTTCCATTCGCTTTGCTATTGCCGGGACTGCTACACAAGTGCTCCAAGTCCCATTCTCCTGCAATTCTGTGAAACCCCGTTGACGTGTATTGTGGCCTATTATCACTAACCACTTGTGTTGGGCTACCATGTCTCGCAAAATGTGCCTTCAGTTTGCTGCGCTGGTCGTATCGCAAAGAAGATCTACCTGGAAGAAATTGCTGTAGTAATCAATGGTGACGAGTTACCCTTTTCCTTCGAATGTAAACAGGTCGGTACCTACCTTTTCCCACAGCCGAGCAGGCCATGACTCATAAGCGATTCTTTCTGCTGACTCATTTCGTATGTGCGAAAGCATCACTTGTAGCAATATATCGGTTGATGTCGCTGCTCATGCCTGGCCAAAAAATACATTCGCGTGCGCGTCTGAGGCATCCTTCTACGTCCAAGTGTGACGATTGAACTCTTTCCTTCATTTGCTTTCGCTCACTTTGCGGTATGATGACGCGCTCACCTTTGAAGAGTAAGCCGTCTTGCACTGCGAGCTCATCCCTATAGGTATAGTAAGGTGTGAGTTGCTCTGGTAGCGCATCACGTTCCCTCGGCTATCCGCTTATGATTACGCGTTTCAACATCTGTAGTGTGCCATCTTTCGCTGTTTCTATGCGAATCTGCTCTATGCGAACGTCCTCTCGGCAGGGCATTCACGGTAAAGTTGGCCTAGGCCAGGTCTGCCTTTATTAATTGTCAGGGCAGTCATGAAACTTTGACAGCTTGTAGCCCTTCATAGGTGCTGCCTGATCTGCTGAGTTCCTCCAGCGTCTTGTATGTGTGCCTCATGACGTTCAGCATCTTCGATAATAAAATTACTTTGAACTTCGATCTGCAGAATCTCTTGTTCAAATTTCAAGTTCAAAGTTGCAAGTTTTTGTTTAGAAAGCAACATCAGCAGATCCTACCCTGAGGTTCATTTCCTTGCGGGCATTCACAGGAGAACAAAGAAATAAAGTAGAATCAACAGAAGCACATCCTTTTAGATCAGAGGTGTGACAGAACTAGAGACTACACACAAAGAGTGACAAACGACCAATGTGCAAAATAAGACAGTGAAAATATAAGTAAATAAACAATAAACAAACAAATAAATAAATAAATAACACCGATAACATGAGTCGTAAAGTCCTGGAAAGTGAGTCAACTGGTTGTAGAATCAGTTCAGCGTTGAGGTGAAAGAAGTTATCGGCAATGGTTCTGGAGTCAGATGTTTGAAGGGAGCTAACTTTTCCTGAAACTGGTGGAGTGGGACACACGGCTCCTGTACTTCCTACCTGATGGGAGCAGTGAGAAGAGAGCGTAGTGTGGATGGCAGAAGTCTGCCTTGTCTTTATAAGTTGATATATTGAGCTCAGGAGTTAGGACGATACATTGCAACTTTATCAAGCTCTGCTTCGGTCACACCTGGCGAAATGAATTCAGATTGAGCCGCCCCTATTCCAAGGATGACGTGGAGACTTTGGGGAGGGTACAGTGGAGGTTAACCAGGATGCTGTCAGGAATATCAAGAGGATGTTTCCTATAGTAGAGGAGCCAATAACCAGAGGACACCGTCTCCGAATGCAAGCACACCCTTTTGGATCAGAAATGAGACAGAATTACGTTTCTGTAGTTCAGCACTGAGGGAATATGTTCTGTGTTCAATCTAGTTTGTTTTATGATCTGTGTTCTGTGTTTTAAGATTTATGTTATGTGCTCTATGATGTATGATTAAGATTTGGAATAAGGTTTCAAAAGCTGGTAGGAAATAAGGAGATAAGTAAGGGAGGAGCGATTTAAAAAGATGTTACCCAATCAACTGCCAGCAGGGCTCTGTCGGTTTCCAAAGCACCATCAGTTGTTGTCCTCCCCGCTCTCTACTTTCCTGCCTTCAAAAACTAAGGGAATTAAAAATAAAAGTAATATGTAAGCTATGCATTGTTTTTCAGTGAAATAAATGAATTGAAATATTGTTTCAGACCGTTTTATAATTGGAAATAAATTGCATAAAATGTGGCTAATTACGGTTCAACCAGCAAACATTATTCTTTGTCCTGTGTCCTCCCAGATAGCGGAGAAAACGCAGTCATACAAACGAAATATGATTTTAAGAGTACTCTGTCGATTATTTACTGGTATCACCAAACATGAATAGGGTTGTCTTCAAAACAGCGTCTGCCGCCGTTACTCCATTACTTTGTACTTTCTAGCGCGACCATCTGCTGAATGGAGGGTTGGCAGATAGAAAGCAAAGGGTAGCGGTGAATGGGTGTTTCTCGGAATGGCAGGTGGTGACTAGTGGGGTGCCACAGGGCTCGGTATTGGGACTACAGCTGTTTACAATTTACGTCAACGATTTGGATGAAGGCACTGAGAATAACATCAGCAAATTTGCTGATGATACTAAGCTGGGTGGCAGTGTGACATGTGATGAGGATGTTAGGAGAATTCAGGGTGACTTGGATAGGCTGGGTGAGTGGGCAGATACTTGGCAGATGACGTTTAATGTGAATAAGTGTAAGATTATCCACTTTGGGAGTAAGAACAGGAAGGTAGATTATTATCTGAACGGTGTAGAGTTAGGTAAGGGAGAAATACAAATAGATCTTGGAGTCCTTGTTCATCAGTCACTGAAGGTGAATGAGCAAGTGCAGCAGGCAGTGAAGAAGGCTAATGGAATGTTGGCCTTTATTACAAAGGGAATTGAGTACAAGAGCAAGGAAATCCTTTTGCATTTGTACAGAGCCCTGGTGAGACCACACCAGGAGTATTGTGTACAGTTTTGGTCTCCAGGGTTAAGGAAGGACATCCTGGATGTAGAGGAAGTGCAGCGTAGATTCACGAGGTTAATTCCTGGGATGTCTGGACTGTCTTACGCAGAGAGGTTAGAGAGACTGGGCTTGTACACGCTGGAATTAAGGAGATTGAGAGGGGATCTGATTGCAACATATAAGATTATTAAGGGATTGGACAAGATAGAGGCAGGAAATATGTTCCAGATGCTGGGAGAGTCCAGTACCAGAAGGCATGGATTGAGAATCAGGGGTAGGTCATTTAGGACAAAGTTAAGGAAAAACTACTTCTCCCAGAGAGTTGTGGTCTGGAATGCACTGCCTCGGAAGGTAGTGGAGGCCAATTCTCTGGATGCTTTCAAGAAGGAGCTAGATAGGTATCTTATGGATAGAGGAATCAAGGGATATGGGGATAAGGCAGGAACCGGGTATTGATAGTAGTTGATCAGCCATGATCTCAAAATGGCGGTGCAGGCTCGAAAGGCCGAATGGTCTACTTCTGCACCTATTGTCTATTGTATATTGTCTATTGTAATGCGTGTCCTTTTGTAATAACCCTCCCGTTCATTAGCTGCTCCTTTCTTATTTTCCTTTTATCCATCTGATTGATTATTTATCGAAGGTGTGGATCTTATTGTTCAGGCATTATTTGAAATTCATATTGATTTTCTTTGAGCATGTGAATTTCCCACGATTGTTTCGCTGATTACGACCGTCTCGGCAAAGCTCTTTTTAGCTGACAGGCGGCACCCATTCACAAGTTTGCTGTCTTACACTCCGTGGCGCGCCAACATTCAGGACGCCTGGCCAAGTGCGTAGAGTGTGACTGCTGAGGTTAAATTTGATGATCTGTCAGTCTGTGATCAGTTAGACAGAGAACCGTTTCACATCTTGTGAAGTTACAAGACATTCTCTGCCGTCTCCAAATATCTCCCGATTTTCGATGAAAAACATTCAAGGCCGTCTTGTCGATATAATTACTGAACAATTTCATTTTGAATTGAAGCCAATTAAATAAACTCTTTATAAAGGTGTAATTACGTCATACTGTCTGAAAATAAAACCAATCTCGCTGTTATCTGTGTCGTTCTCCTATTCGGGATAGCTCTTCATAACCTCGCTGTACAGGAATGGTATCTGACCCTTTATTCACTACTTAACACAGCCACTTGAGGGCGCTCTGCAGTCAGCCTCCGGCTCTCCTGATTGTTAACTTCTCGATGTGAAACTAGCGAGATCTAAATTATGCATCATAAAATAGAATCAGCTTGATCGGGCTACCCACATCCCACCTCTGTCAGCTGTTACCCTGACTCCAGTCCATGGCCCGAGCGTCCATTACTACCACAGCAGAATTAAAGTTGCACTCGTTATTCTGCAGTAACTTACAGTAATATTTTTAATTGACTTATGTCAGTTAATTTAACGGCGACTGTGACCCTCACCCGCGGGAAGTGTGGCCTTTCTAAATGCATCACGGTGAACCTTGTGGCCACGGTGGTAGCCAATCTGATGGTGGTCTTCGTTGTTATCATATTAGAAAGGATAAATTATATTTATTTGCTTTATTATAGCAACAAATAGAGTTCGTCTGGTACTTGGAAAAAGCTGGGGAAATCGCAATGATCCAGAGGGATCAAACCTGGATGCCCAATGTCGTACGTTCAATGAACTGGCAATCGAAAACTATTTATATGCAGACAGGTATTTCAGCAAACCGACCTATATCCTGCAGGTATGTAGGTTTATGTTGTCGTCTCTCAGTACCTGCACCAACACCTGTATTTATGGACAGAGAAAATTCAGAGAGGAGCTGAAGAATGGAGTGAAGCACCTATTTGTCACAAAGGGGAGATTTCCAAATAAAATGCAAACACAATTATTATCCTTGCAACTTCAAAACAATTTTTGGAAGTGTATTTGATTTGAGCAAGGCAACAGCCCGTGGAAATACAGGGAAGTTACTAGCTTGGGTGGAGCATTGGCTGCTCGGCAGAAAAGAGAGAGAGAGTGGGAATAAAGAGATCCTATTCTGGCTAGCTGCCGGTTACCACTGGAGTTCCACAGGGGTCGGGGTTGAGATCGCTGCTTTTTACGATGTATGTCGTTGATTTGAACGACGGTATTAATGGGTTTGTGGTTAAATTTGCCGATGATACAAAGGTAAGTGGAGGGGCGGGTAGTGTTGAGGAATCTGAGATCCTGCAGAGAATTAGATAGCTTAGAGGAATGGGCAAAAAAGTGGCAAATGATATGCAGCGTTCAAGATTGTATGGGCATGCATTTCAGTGGAATAAATGAACGGCCAGTCTATTATTTAGATGAGGAGAAAATTCGAAATGCAGAGATGCAAAGGGACTTGGGACGTTGGAGTAAGGGGAAATATGAGGCTATCAGGCAGGAACTTGGTAGCATAAATTGGAAACAGATTTTCTTGTTGCAAGATGGCGTTGGGAGCGGACTCACATGCAAAGACACAGGCACTGAGGTACTAGGATCTGGACAAAGATTATCAAGAATGCAAGGGAAATCGGAAACCAGAGGGAAATCCAGGAGAGAACAAAGCAGAAGCGGGAAGAAGCGAAGCTGGACACGGACACAGGCCCTGGACTAGATAGGGCAGGGGTGTCAAACACATTTTAGGTCACGGGCCGGATTGAGCAAAATGCAGCTTCATGCGGGCCGGATCAGTCGGACGCGTGCGAACGCAGCTTTCGTTGCCTCCGTTTTTTCAGCCTGCTCTCATGTGTTTCAGTCTCTGCTATAACTACAAAGTGTTTCACTTTACAAATTCCGTTTCTTATGAAGAAGACTGCCGAATAAACACTAAAAACCCTGAAAACCTGGTACCTGAATAAACTCAGCATTAGCCATATCATACGCCATAGGCGCTTCGATTACTGGGGCCAGCTTTAATAGTAATTAGTTATTATCTCGCGGGCCAAAAATAATTCCACCGCAGGCCGGATTTGGCCCGCGGGCCTTGAGTTTGACAGATATGAGATAGGGAGACATGGCCTGGGCTATAACTTGGACTTGAAGCACGGAACGTAGACGAGAAAATTGAAACTAGGAGCCCGGACAGGGACTCCGAACCGGGGTCTTGACTGGGACTCGGATCCGGGGTCTTGACAGGGACTCAGGACCGGGGTCTGGACTGGAACTCGGAACCGGGATCTTGACTGGAACTCGGAACCGGGGTCTTGACTGGGACTCGGAACCGGGGTCTTGACTGGAACTCGGAACCGGGGTCTTGATTGGAACTTAGAACCGGGGTCTTGATTGGGACGGGATCGGGGTCTTGACTGGGACTCGGAACCCGGATCTTGACTGGAACTCGGAACCGTGGTCTTGATTGGAACTTAGAACCGGGGTCTTGATTGGGACTTGGGATCGGGATCTTGACTGGAACTCGGATCCGGGGTCTTAGCTAGGACTTGGGACCGGGAACTTAGCTATGACTAGGGACTAGGATCTCGGTTTGGACTCGGGTCTAGGATCTTGGCTAGGATTCGGGACTAGGATCTTGGCTAAACACTCGAGTGGGACTTGGATCGGAGTTGACGCTCGACTGGGACTTTGTTCGGACTTGGCAGCGGCAAACGGCCAGACCTAACTAGCGAAAGCGAGGACACAAAGAGACAAGACCACACTACGATATACTGTTCCTTATCTTGACGCGACAAGGCTCCAGTCTCACTCCGGCGGGTTCACTTGATGGGGATTCTGACAAAGTTGCAGATGAGATGGGGTTCTGACAGGAATTGTCCAGCCACCATCACTGGTCCCCAGAGCTATTTATATTGCCAGCCCGAAACGAGAATCAGGTGCCTCAATTTAGGCAGGCAACAGTAAAACGGAATAACCGGAGTACGGAATCCACGGACCGGACCGTGAACCGGAATGCGGATTTTACGGACCAGACCGTGACAGTTCTCGGGGAAACGTACGGAAAAAAATGGTAAATGTTCAGCGGATATTTTCGTGGGGTTCTGAGTAAGTATGTTCCAATGGGACAGGGAAAAGATGGTAGGGCACATGATCCGTGGTGTACAAAAGCTGTTGTAAATCTAGTCAAGAAGAAATGAGCTTAATAAAGATGCGAAAAGCTAGGTAATGATAGGAATCTGGAAGATTATAAGGCTAGCAAGAAACTTAAGAATGGAATTCAGTGAGTTAGAAGGGTCCATGAGAAGGCCTTGGTGGACAGGATTAAGGAAAACCCCAAGGCATTCTACAAGTATGTGAAGAGCAAGAGGATAAGACATGAGAGAATAGGACCTATCAAGTGTGACAGTGGAAAAGTGTGTATGGAACAGGAGGAAATGGCGAAGATACTTAATAAATAATTTGCTTCGGTATTCAGGGCGGAAAATGATCCTGGCGATTGTACGGATGATTTGCAGTGGACTGAAAAGCCTGAGCATATAGATATGAAATAAGATGATGTGCTGGAACCTTTAGTTTGCAGCAAGTTAGATAACTCACCGGGACCGGACGGGATGGACCCCAGACCAACTGTGGGAGTGAGGGAGGAGACGGCTGAGCCTCTGGCGATGATCTTTGCATCATCAAAGGGGACGGGAGAGGTTCCGGAGGATTGGAGGGCTGCCGATGTTATTCCCTTATTCAAGAAAGTGAGAAGTGTTACGTATCCTGTAACTGGGTGTCTAACCAGCAGAGAAAGAAGAATCCGTTGGAGTCTGGTGGTAGTATTTTCAAACAGTGTTTATTAGTTAAATAAGCAAATCAATATCAATAATGCAAATAAATAGATAACACGAGTTAGCAATAATAAACCTAAAAGTGTAGGAATATTAATAAGCAATAATAAACAAGCTCTATCGATGTCTAGGGGTAAATGAATTGTCATAGAAAAGTATAAAGTTCAGTTCAGTTCAGTTCATGCGTGCTGAGGTAGATATGGTTATTGTGTTGTAATCGT
This sequence comes from Hemitrygon akajei, assembly GCF_048418815.1. NCBI lineage: Eukaryota > Metazoa > Chordata > Chondrichthyes > Myliobatiformes > Dasyatidae > Hemitrygon > Hemitrygon akajei. The sequence continues at coordinate 36,437,379 of NC_133151.1, read as the reverse complement.
TGGAGAGAGAGGGGGAGAGAGAGAGAGAGAGAGAGAGAGAGAGAGAGAGAGAGAGAGAGAGAGAGAGAGAGAGAGAGAGAGAGAGAGAGAGAGAGAGAGAGAGAGAGAGAGAGAGAGAGAGAGAGAGAGAGAGAGAGAGAGAGAGAGAGAGAGAGAGAGCGAGAAGTAACAGCTACAGCAGTCAAACCTTCATTTGCGTTCTTGATCCGTCGTGTCGTTGTGGCCGTTCAGCTATGACCCCTCTGTCATTCAGCTAGACCGTTCTTCTGTGGTGGACTCGTCACTCTGGCATGAATGGACACGTACACAAGTCCCCACCGGCCCTGCTGTAACACTGTGCGTTTTACTGACCGACATTCTTGTACAGTCTCCGAAGCCCCACACCTTCCCGTGGGTTCCAACATTCAATCAGTGTCCGCCAGTGTGTCTCCTGCTGTGTCTGAAGGGTGTCTCTCCGGACACGACTTTTATCCCTACTCACGGGGTCTCAGCTATCAATCAATTTTGAATGACTGTGTCCATCAAACCAGCCAACTCCGGCTGTCCACTGAGGAATGTTACTGAACAGAATGGTATAAGATAAATAACCCTCGCAGACGTCATAATACGGTAAATCAACAATTCTCTCTCCCCTCTCTTATCTCTAGCAGATGTTCTTGTATGTTTTCTTTTCATCTCTCTCTCTCATGAGCAGCATAGCAATAGTAATGGTTTGTGATTCTCAAAGGAGGGGGGATATGGGCAACCCTGCACCCCATTGTCCATCAGACCTGTTCATCCTTCATAACAGAAGGGATAGCCCAGGAAATTACAGGCCAGTGAGTCTTACTTCAGTAGTTATTAAGTTGATGGAGAGGATCCTGAAAGGCAGGATTTATGAACATTTGGAGAGGTATAGTATGATTAGGAATAGTCAGCATGGCCTTTGTCAAAGGCAGGTCGTGCCTTACAAGCCCGATTGAATTTTTTGAGGTTGTGACTAAACACATTGATGAAGGGAGAGCCAGAGATGTAGTGTCTAGCTTGGCTTGCCCGCCGAAGGGAAAGATGGTATAGACGGATCGTATTCTGCATGGAGGCCGGTGACCAGTGGTGTGTCACAGGGATCTGTTCTGGGACCCCTACTCTTTGTGATTTTACGAATGACCTGGATGAGGAACTGGAGGGACGGGTTAGTAAATGTGCTGATGACACAAAGTTTGGGGGTGTTGTGAATAGTTGGAGGGTTGTCAGAAGTTACAAAGGGACATTGATAGGATGCAAAGCTGGGCTGAGAAGTGGCAGATGGAGTTTAACCCAGTTAAATGTGAGGTGGTTTATTTTGGTAGCTCAAATATGATGGCAGAATATAGTATTAATGATAAGACTCTTGGCAGTGTGGTGGATCAGAGGGATCTCGGGGCCCTAGTCGATAGGACACTCAAAGCTGCTACGCAGTTTGACTTTGTGGTTAAGAATGCATATGGGGCATTGGCCTTCATCAATCGTGGGATTCAGTTTAAGAGCCGAGAGGTAATGTTGCATTATATAGGAGCCTGGTCAGACCCCACTTATAGTACTGTACTCAGTTCTGTTGGCTTCACTACAGGATGGATGTGGAAACCATAGCAAGGGTGCAGAGGACATTTACAAGAATGTTGCCTGGATTGGGGAGCATGCCTTTTCTGCTTGGAGCGACGGAGGATGAGATGTGACCTGATAGAAATGTTAAAGATAATAGGGGCATTGATCATGTGGATAGTCAGAGGCTTTTCCCCAGGGTGAAATGGCTAGCACGAGAGAGTATAGCTTTAAGGTGCTTGGAAGTGGGTGCAGAGAAGATGTCAGGGGCAAGTTTTTTACGCAGAGAGTGGTGAGTGCGTTGAATGGGCTGCTGGCGGCGGTGGTGGAGGCGAAAAAGATAGTGTATTTTAAGAGACGCCTGGATGGCTACACGGAGCTTAGAAGAATAGAGGAGTATGGGTAAAGCTTAGGTAGTTCTAAGGCAGGGACATGTTCGGCACAGCTTTGTGGGCCGAAGAGCCTGTGTTGTTGTTTAGGTTTTCTATGTTTCTATGTTTCTGTACCCAAAAGGTTAACCTTTAGGTTGAGTAGGTGGTGAAGAAGGTGAATGCGATGTTGGTATTCATTTCTGGAGGTATGGAATATAAGAACAGGGATGTGATTTTGAGGCTCTATAAGGCACTCGTGAGACTGCACTTGGAGCATTGCGTGCAGGTTTCGGCTCTGCATTTTAGAAAGCATATACTGACATTCGGGAGGGTTCAGAGAAGATTCACAAGAATGATTCCGGGAACGAAAGTGTTACCGTATGATGAACGTCTGGCAGCTCTTGGTCTGTATCTCTGGGGTCCAGCAGAATGATTGGGGATCTCTGAGAAACATTCCGAATGTTAAAAGACCTGTACAGATGAGATATTCCAAAATTATTTCCCATGGTAAGGGTCTCTAGGACAAGAGAGAAGGACGTCAGGACTGAAGGACATCCATCTAGAACTGAGATGCGGAGAAATTGCTTTGGTCAGAGGGTGGTAAATCTGCGGGATTTGTGGCCACAAATGGCTATGGAGGCCAAGTGATTGGGTGTATTTAAGGCAGAGATAGGTAGGTTCTTGATTAACACGGGCATGAAGGTGTATGGAGTGAAGGCAGGGGAGTGGTGGTGACTGGAAGAATTGGATCAGCCCATGATTGAATAGGTCGATAGGCTGAATGGCCTTCTTCTGTTCCTATATCTTACGGTCTTTGTTGTCCGTCTTTTCTGCTGCCACATTAGCTTTGACATCCTGTATCAGCCACGGCTGTACTATTTATTTGTTTTTAGAATCCATCCACCTTCCTCATTTTTCCCAGAAACAGAAACTATTTCTCCTCTGATATCATCCCAACCAGCATCTTCTTCCAGGTTACTTTGGCCAATGCCTCTCCAATATACTGATATTTCCTTTATTCCACTGAAGTACCGCTACGCCAGGCTTATCCTTTTTCCTGTCCAATTTCAAGATGAACTCAATATACTGTGATCACTACCTCCTAAGGGTTCACTTACCCTAAATTCTCAAATCGCCTCAGGTTCATTACATAACATACAATCCATTAACTCTGATCTCAGAGTAGGCTCAACGATAAACTGCTCTAAAAATCCATCTCAGAGACATTCAAGAAATTCACTCTTACTGATGGAGTAAAAGAGCTGGAAAAAGCGGAGCCCAATCTATGCCGCACCTCAGCGATCTGGAGATTGTTGGGGCTACCTGATATAATAGATGACATCGACAGATTGGCGGGTGAACTGCTACCTCACCTGGAAAGAGTGTTTGGGGGCATGAAGGAGAACCTCCATGGGCAGGAGCAGAGCTGCTTCTCCTTGCAGGGTTAACTACTAGGGGAAAAATTGATGGATCCAGATCCATTTTCAAATGAATCCCGGAGAATTGGAAAGTGACGGGGCGGGGGGAGGGGTGGTGTTAAGGGACTTTTCAAAGGTTTCAAAGGTACATTTAATGGAGGAGAAATGTATAAAATATACATCCTAAAGTGCTTTTTCTTAGCAAACCTCCACAAAAGACAGAAGAGTGCCCCCAAAGAATGAATGACAAACGTTAGAAACCGCCACATCCCCCAGCTCCCCTCAGCAATCAACGATGCCCCTCCGCTCCCCCCCCCCACCCCATCGTCCAGAAAAAAGGATCGGCACCTGCCACCGAGCACTCAAACCTGAGCAAAGTTACAACAAAGACACAGATTGAAGTACTCGAAAGACTGCTCGTTCACCCGATATTCGGCATACGACAGACTCTCTCTCTCTCTCCCTAATAAGGGAGAAAGAGATGTCTGCAGTTCACCGCGAGACAGGGGAACATTACAAGCGACTGGGTGGTTTACGATGTTAAACGACCTTTGCGTCACCTTTATCGAGCTCTGCGCGCAAACATCTCGTGGTCTCTGAGCACACAGTTTCGGATCTTCATCTCCCACGACACACCGATCACCTGTCCGGATGCTGACCTCCGATTCCCCCGTCTCCAGCGCCACGAAATATCGGACCTCTAAAGGCGAGGGAAACTCTCAGGCCGCGTCCTTGGGGTGCCAACTAACGGCCAGTCGTGAAACCCCGAGAGCGGTTCCCATTCCCGCAAAAGGAAAACCGTAATTAAGGTGTAACTCAAGGCCAGGGCCTTCGAAGGGACCCTAAAAGGGAAAAATAGGGACATTAAAGATGGAAATAGGGCAGTTTCCGAAGATGCAAGCAAACCGTCGCAGTTGAGATGTAAATGTGCGATTGGAGGTGGGATCCCGTTGAAGATGCTGAGGCTATGGAGAATGGGATGCTGGATGCATACATTGAGTGTATATACTTATATATTGAGAGTATATACACTCATTAAGTGTATATCTGTTAGGATGTGTAACCCTGTTAGGGAGGCGGGAAGATGTGTTAAGGACGGAAGGCCGTGAAATTTAGGAGATACGAGGGAGGGCAGAAACACTGGTAGAGGAAAGGTAAACCAATTCTCTGAAGGAAGTTCCAGAGGGAGGTTGGAATCCATAACACACTGCCCAGGTCCATGACCGGCAAATCGTTCCCTGCATGAATTACTCTCTCAATGCATCCTGTTGGTGAATGTTTCTTCACTAAAAGAGAATGAGAACAGAATGGGGGTTGTCTCCTCCGTCCGGTGCTTGACGCAAGGAGTGTACAAGTTGAAAAGGAATCCGGGTACATCTCCGTTCACGCAGGAATAAGTGTATGCCCATTAAGCGTCGGATTCAATAAATGAACGAACATCGGAGTGATCCTTGCAGCACCCTGTACCCGGACATCAGACGAACAGATCGCCCGTTTCTCACAGGGTTCTGCTTCGTCATGTGAGTAGTATCCCAGCCTGTCACTGGGGGTGTTTAATCGTGTTATCTTCCTTGATATATAGAACAAAAGAGGGTTGGGTCGGTAGATAAGACACCTGGACTAGATGGTGCACAACCCAGGGTACTCAAAGAGGTGGGTGAATTGACGGTGGAGGGATTAGTAATGACCTTTCAAGGACCACGAGGTCCTGAACTGGTTTCGTAAGAATGTAACATTGAAATGTCACTCCACTCTTCAAGAAGTGAGCGCGACGGAAGTAAGGACATTATAGACCAATTGGTCTGACCTCAGTGGTTGGAGAGACGTTTGAGTGGTGATCTTGGGGAACTTCAAGGCACATATGACAGTATGCAGTTCACAGCATTTTCCTCAAGGGAAAATCATGCCTGATAAATCCTTTAGCATTCTTTGAAGAAATTTAAAAAAAAAAACAGGATAGACAAAGGAGAATCTGTTGATGAAGTGCTGTTGGATTTTCAGAATGCCTTTGACAAAGTGCCAGAGATGAGGCTGCTTAACAGCCAATGCATTGCAGAAATGCTTCGAGTCTGGGTAAAGCGGTGGCTATGTACAGGAAGTAAAGAGTGGAAATAAATGATTGGTGGTTTTCCATAGGTGTCTATCTTGGAATCTGTTCTATTTTTACGATATGTTTCAGTGATTTGCAACAGGGAATTAATGGCTTCGTTGCAACGTTTGGAGAGACAAATAGTTTTCAACAAGTAGAGAGGCTGCAGAAAGACTTTTACTGATTCAGGGAAACGACAGATGGAATACAGTGACGGGAAGTGTATGGTCATGGGCGTTGGTAGAAGAAAATAAAGGGTTGACTATTCTCCAAATGAAGAGAAAATAGAAAACGCTGATGCGCAAAGGCACCTTAGAGTTCTTGTGCAGGACTCCCTAAAGGTGAGTTTACAGGTTGAGTCAGACATGAGGAAGGGAAATGCGATGTTAGTATTCATGGGCTTTTGAATACGTTTACATCAGCATATTTCTAGCTTTTATTCCCAAACCACAACATTAGACGAGCATACCGCATTAATTTACATCAAAGGCGTCAGCGTTTCCTCAGCGCAATGAACTAGCTCCAGGTGATCACCCCACATTCGTGATTAGCAGGTATGAAGGAACCCTTGTTACTCCGCTATTCCCGACCATTCTGTCACGGACATGTTACTGAGGGCGGTAGAGTAACCAAATCATTCTAGAATTATTATTTTGACGTTACAGTCCGGTGTTGGGATTCAGCGATAATAATTCAAAACAAATATGCCATACGGACAGATGATGATAATTTTCGGATAATACTAGGATGTATTTTTATATATTTTACATGCTTTGAATATCATGCTCAGACCATTCGAGTCAATAATCATTGCCTGAAGAGAATAATTATTTAATGCCTACTGCTCCATCGCAACTAATCGTTTGAACAGTGAGATCCGGCAACAACATCGCCTAAATCTCAAATCAGCTACTCTTCCAAATAATTGTTTTGAAGTTGCCAGAATGAATAATTGTGTTTGCATTTTATTTGCAAATCTCCCCCATTGTGACAAACAGATACTTCACTCCATTCTTCAGCTCCTCCCTGAATTTTCTCTGTGTCAGTCCATACGTACACGTGTTGGTGCATGTACTGAGAGACGACAACATAAACCCAGATACCTGAAGGATATAGGTCGGTTTGCTGAAATATCTGTCTGCATAGAAGTAGTTTTCGATTCGCCAGTTCAAAGAAAATACGAGATTGGGCATCCAAAATATGATAAAATTTGCTGAGAGAGCGAACAACAGAATCATGGACTTCCTCCGGTTTGCCACCTCTGGATCATTGCGATTTTCCCTGCTTTTTCCAAGTACCCGGCGAACTCTATTCGTTGCTAAAATCTGGTTGACAGTTAAAACATTAAAGAGCAGAATTAAACAAATTGGTAATAACGGTGCTGTGATGCTGTCAAAAACCTCATAAGCTTTCCATAGGGGTGATGTGTAGTATTCAGCTACGGCGGTACAAAGCCGACGATCCACCGCGAAGTAAATTGGAATGGCCTGGGTACAACACGCTGCACTCACTGTTGCCACCACCACAGTCGCTGTTCTCTCGGTGCAATATCGGTTCCGTAGCTTCGGACAGCAGATGGCGACGCAGCGATCGAAAGTGAACGCAACCGTCAACCAAACGGAGCAGTCCCAGGTTGCGAGACTCAGGATAAGTAGCACAGAACACGCTGGAGTTGCGAGTAGGAAATTAGCAAACAAGTAGATATAATTTATCTTCTCTAATATAATAAGAACGATGACCACCATCAGATCGGCTGCAGCCATGGCCACAAGGTAAAGGGTGATACATTTGGAAAGACCGCATTTCCCTCGGGTGAGGATCACAATCGCCGTTAAATTCACTGAAATAAGTCATTTAAAAACAATTAATATTCGTTAGCGCAGGAATATTCGTGTAGCTTTAATTGCGTCGTGTGAGTAATGTTCGAGTGGGCCATTCACTCCAGTCAGGATAACAGGTGCACTTGCGCTAACCGAGGTGGGATGCCGATGGCCCGATCAAGCTGATTCTGCTTTAGAATACACAATTTAATGTTGCCAGCTTCACATCCAAAAGTGAACCAGCAGAAGGACAGAGGGGGCTGACAGCCGAGGGCCTTCATGTGGCCCTGTTAAGTAGTGAGGTCAATGAGAGCGATCCCGAATAGAACAGCACCGCGAAATGCAAAGGTACTGGTGAGATTGGTTTCATTTTCAGACAGTATGACGTAATTACACTTCTTTAAAAGAGTTTCCTGCATTGCCTTCCATTTTAAATGCAATTATTTAGTAACTTCATCGATAAAACGGTCCGGAATGTTTTTGATTGAACATCGTGAGATATTTGGAGAAGGCAGCGGAAGCCCTGCAACTTCATAAGATGTGAAACGGCTCTCAGGCTCACTGGTCAGAGACTGGCAGATTATCAAAGTTAAGCTCAGAGGTCACACTGTACGCGCTCCGTCGAGAAGAGCGGAGATTCCAGCGAGGCGCCTCACGAAGAGAGAGACGTCAAACTTACGAATGGGTGCCGCGTGACAACTAAAAGACTTTTGCCAAGACAGTCATAATCAGTAAAAGAGTCGTGGAAAATTCCCCTGCTCATAGAAAATCAATACTTCTTTGAAAGTTATCTCTAGACATTAAGGACCGCACAATCAGTGAACAAATTATTCGATCCTCTCTGCGCGTTTTGTAAGCATACATAAACATTTTTGGCATTCAGATATGTTAGCAATAGTATAACGTGGAAATGTATGCTTAGGATAAAATCACATTAATATACATAAATCTATCAAACACATCAATCGTATCCCCAATTAAAAAGAAACCATTATTTCAAAGCGACTAAAATTTAGAATCCAAATTACGATGAAAATTTCTTTTCATCGTTCAGTAACAGAAAAATGCACTGGACAGCATCTGCACCTTGGCCATCAAGATCCGGTCCCCGAGTGTAATACAAAGGTATAACATTACCTGGAACACCGAGTGCTGCAAGCACCGGGTAGTAAATTCTGACAACGTTGTAAATTGTGGAATATCCCATTTTCTACCCGAAGCAGCGATGAGTTGTACAAATTGTACCAATTATCGGCATGCACTGACTCTATGAGGTTTTATACACCTGTCGGAACAAAAATTAAATCGTTCAGTACTCCCATTGGTCTTATTAGACACAATCTACTAAACAAACACGCAGTGTCAACTATTTTTACTCATTGTGTCATCGCCTATCGTATTTATCTCTTCAACGAAGTTTAGGATATTCATTTGATGTTTTTACCAACCATTTTCAATGGAGAGGGTCTGCGCAATTCTATTTCTCAATGCCTGAACCGCAAAAAAATATCGTTATATTCTTATATTGTTTTGGAAAACAAGCACAATCTACTTCAGTAACAGTTTAATTCTAACAATGTTATTATCAGGTAGAGCAAAAGGGTGAAATGTGCCATGAGAATTCCTTGACTTGAGTTTTCGTCGCCTTCTTGACTTTTCAGCGCATGTAGTTCTTCAGGTGACAGCATCAGTTAGGTGAACTTTCAAAGGGAAATTTGATTGCGTCTTGAATATCTCATAATTTCAACGTCCAAGAAATCCGAGCACCTGCAGAAATGCTCCACACAAGCAACCATTTGTGACAATTCACCACCGCAGGGGAGAGAAACCCCTCCTCGTATCTGTACCAAACGGAGATACCTCTGTTCTGTGCCATGTAGAACAGATGGTGAAGGAGGGGGGAGGAATGCTTTCCTTCGCCAGTGAGGCATTGGAAGACATGGAATATCGTGCTGTAGTTGTACATATTATTAATTAGGTCGCAATTGGATCTCCGTGATCAGTTCTGGTCAGCACGCCATAGGAAATTCGGAACAAGAAGGCTGCGAGTGAACCGCTCATTTTGTCGGAGCGAAAGGAGTTTTGTATTGGTACCAATGACATTGTTAGCAAAAGGAAAGAGGTCCTGAAAAAATGTCTTGAGGGAGTTAGGAAGGAAGATGAGAAACAGGAGCGCAAAGGTAGTAATCTCGGGATTACTGCCTGTGCCACGCGACAGTGAGAATAGGAATAGGATGAGGTGGCGGATAAATGCGCGGCTGAGGGATTGGAGCAGGGGGCAGGGATTGAGATTTCTGGATCATTGGGACCTCTTTTGGGGCAGGTGTGACCTGTCCAAAAAGGACGGCTTGCACTTGAATACCATGGGGACCAATATCCTGGCGGGGAGGTTTGCTCAGGCTACTGGGGAGAGTTGAAACTAGAATTGTTGGGGTTGGGAACCGAACTGAAGAGACTGGGGAGGAGGAAGTTGGCTCCCAAATAGAGAAAGCTTGCAGACAGATGAACATGTGCTAGAGAAGGGACGCGCTCAGATCGAAGGCTCGAGATTTGTCTATTTAAATGGAAGGAGTGTTGTGAGCAAAGCGAATGAGCTTAGAGCGTGGATCAATACTTGGAGATAAGATGTGGTGGCCATTACAGAGACTTGGATGGCTCAGAGACAGGATTGGTTACTTCATGTGCCGGGTTTTGGATGTTTCAGAAAGGACAGGGAGTGAAGCAAAGGAGTTGGCACTGCTGATCAGAGATAGTGTTACAGCTGCAGAAAAGATGGGCGCCATGGAGGGATTGTCCACGGAGTCTCTGTGGGTAGAGGCTAGGAACAGGAAGGGGTCAATAACTTTACTGGGTGTTTTTATAGGCCTCCTAATAGTAACAGGGATATCGTGGAGAAGATAGGGAAACAGATCCTGGAAAGGTGTAATAATAACAAAGTTGTCGTGATGGGAGATTTTAACTTCTCAATTATCGATTGGCATCTCCCTAGAGCGAGGGGTTTAGATGGAGTGGAGTTTGTTAGGTGTGTTCAGGAAAGTTTCTTGGCAAAGCATGCAGATAAGCCTACATGAGGAGAGGCTCTACTTGATTTCGTATTGGGAAATGAACCTGGTCAGGTGTCAGATCTCTTAATGGAAGAGCATTTTTGGAGATAGTGATCATAATTCTATCTTCTTTACAACAACATTGGAGAGCGATAGAAACAGACAAGTTAGAAAAGCGTTTAATTGGAGTAAGGGGAATTATGAGGCTATCGGGAAGGAAATTGAAGGCTTAAATTGGAAACAGGTGTTCTCAGGGAAAACTACGAAAGAAATGTTGCAAATATTCAGGGGATATTTGTGCAGAGCTCTGTATAGGTACGTTCCAATAAGAGAGAAGTTATGGTAGGGCACACGAACCGCGGTGTACTAAGGCCGTAACAAATCTTGTCAAGAAGAAAAGAAAAGCTTACAAAAGGTTCAGAGAGCTAGGCAATGTTAGAGATCTACAGAATTATAAGGTTACTAGGAAGGAGCTTAAGAAGGAGATTAGGAGAGCCAGAAGGAGTCATGAGAAGGCATTGCGGGTAGAATTAAGGGAAACCCTAAGGCATTCTACAGGTATGTGAAGAGCAAGAGGATAAGTCGCAAAATAACAGGACCTATCAACTGTGACAGTGGGAAAGTGTGTAAGGAACTGGAGCTAGCAGAGTTACTTGATGAATACTTTACTTCAGTATTCACTATGGAAAAGGATCTTGGTGATTGTAGTGATGACTTGCAGCAGACTAAAAAGCTTGAGCATGTAGACATTAAGAAAGAGGATGTGCTGGAGCTTTTGAAAAGCATCAAGTTGGATAAGTCGCCCGGCCCGGATGAGATGTACCCCAGGCTACTGTGGGAGGCGAGGGAGGAGATTGCTGAGCCTCTGGTGATGATCATTGCATCATCGATAGGGACAGGAGAGGTTCCCGAGGATTGGAGGTGATATTGTCCCTTTATTCAGGAAAGGGAGTAGAGATAGCCCAGGAAATTATAGACAAGTGAGTCTTAATTCAGTGGTTGGTAAGTTGATGGAGAAGATCCGGACAGGCAGGATTTATGAAGATTTGGAGAGGTATAATCTGATTAGCAGTAGTCAGCATGGCTTTGTAAAGGGCAGGTCGTATCTTACGAGTCAGATTTAATTTTTTGAGGACGTGACTAAACAGATTAATGAAGGAAGAGTAGCAGATGTAGTGTATATGGAATTTAGCAGGGCATTTGATAAGGTTTATTGAGAAAGTAAGGAGGCATGGGATCCAAGGGGACATTACTTTGTGAATCCGGAACTGGCATGCCCACACAAGGCAAAGAGTGGTTGTAGACGGGTCATATTCTGCATGGAAGTCGGTCATCAGTGGAGTGCCTCAGGGATCTGTTCTGGGACCTTTACTCTTCATGATTTTCATATGTGACCTTGATGAGTAAGTGAAGGGATGGGTTAGTAAGTTTGCTGATGACACAAAGGTTGGGGGTGTTGTGGATAGTGTGGAGCGTTGTCGGAGTTACAGCGGGACATTGATAGGATGCATAACTGAGCTGAGAAGTGGCAGATGGAGTTCAACCAAGATAAGTGTGAAGTGGCTCATTTTAGTAGGTCAAATATGATGGCAGAATATAGTATTAATGGTAAGACTCTTGGCAGTGTGGAGGATCAGAGGGATCTTGGGGTCCGAGTCCATAGGACACTCAAAACAGCTGTGCACGTTGACACTGTGGTTAAGAAGGCGTACGGTGTATTGGCCTTCATCAATCGTGGAGTTGAATTTAGGAGCCGAGAGGTAATGTTGCAGCTATATAGGACCCTGGTCAGACCCAATTGGAGTCCTGTGCTCAGTTCTGTTCGCCTCACTATAGGCAAGATGTGGAAGCCATAGAAATGGTGCAGAGCAGCTTTACAAGGATGTTGCCTGGATCGGGGAGCGTGTCTTATGAGAATAGGTTGAGTGAACTCGGCCTTTTCTCCTCGGAGCAAAGGAGGATGAGAGGTGACCGGGTAGAGGTGTACGAGATGATGAGAGGAATTGATCGTGTGGATAGTCAGAGGCTTTTTCCCAGGGCTAAAATGGTTGCCATAGGAAAACACAAGTTTAATGTACTGGGGAGTAGGTACAGAGGAGATGTCAGGAGTAATTTTTTTTTTACTCCGAAAGTGGTGAGTTCGTGGAATGGGCTGCCAGCAACAGTGGTGGAGGCGGATACGATAGGGTCTTTTAAGAGGCTTTTGGATAGGTCCATGGAGCTTAGTAAAATAGAGGGCTATAGGTAAGCCTGGTAATTTCTAAGATAGGGTCATATTCAGCACAAATTTGTGGGCCGAAGGGCCTGTATTGTGCTGTAGATTTTCTGTGTTTTCTAATTGTCTTTGTTTCTAGAGGAAATGGAATTTGGCTGGAGATGGCCCCACATTTTCACATGGATATATACTGAACTGAAGGGCTTCAGTTAGAAGCAAATTTTGGATGGGGAGCCTGTTTTCCAAAGTGGTTCGTCGGCTGAGAGGAGGCCGGACAGAACTTTATAAAACAACAATAATTATCAATAGGTAGATTTAACGTCTAAGATATGTATACAACTTGCATCGTGAATTTATTTTCTTCTCAAACGTCCACGAAAACAAAGGAGTGCCCCAAAGAATGAGTGACAGTTAAAACGTTAGAACCTCAAAGTCGCCCCCTTCTGCCCCCTCCCACGCACACACTGCAGCAAAAGAACGACACCCGTCCCACCCCAGCCCAACTAGTAAAAAAACATCAGCGTCCTTTACCGAGAGCTCAAGCGCGCAGGATGCATCAGCTCGCTGGTTTACCATCTTAAAAGTCTGTTGCGTCGCTTTTTCCGAGCTCTGCGCACAGAGAGTCGGAAAACATGAGAGACATAGACGCTGTGGACAGTTAGCATATTTTCCCAGGTTTACAAATGTCCAATTCTAGAACACACAGGTTTAATGTGAGATGGAGTGTAAGTTTAAATGTGGCGGGGAGACATTATTATTTTGATTGAGAGTGGCCATCGCCTCACACGCGCTGCCATGGGGAGTGGTGGAAGCACTTACGAACTTTCAGAGATCGCAGAAAATTCACGGACACAGTTCACAGCGAAAAAGAAGAGTTTAGTTTCATTTGGCATTGTCATTCCGCACTAACCCCTCACACTGCTCCTACCATCCGTATCAAATCTCTCCTGGATTCTTCCTCCCATCCAAGCGCCAGGGGTCATTAACCCAGGCCAATTATACTAGCAGAGCATGGTTCCGTAATGTGGTCGGGGAACGGGGAGAAGTAATGTGCCCGCTTCATGGATTTTCTTTCAAGAACATACAGCATAAAACATATGACATAAAACACAGAACAGTTCAACTTGGACAGGCTTTCGTGCAAACTAAACAAACGACCAATTAAATGCCTAACTGAACGAATCCTGTTACAAGAATCACCCTTTGTAATATTGATCAGGGAGGAACAGAGAGAATCTGTAATTACTGACAAGTGCTTTCATTGTCTGAACGGAAGAACTCGTGCATTTACACAACCGAATACCTTTGTGCATATCTACTGAGCTATTCTGACCTTCCATTAACAGTCAAAAAACAGAAAGGATAATACCATTTAAAGGAATCTTTTCTGCTGAGCACGAGCTCCTCGTCGTCCCGTTTCGTGTCTCCACGTGCCTGAGGGACCTCACATCTACTTTAGTGAATCTCAAGAGATACATCACTGCCAGCACACTCGAACCTCAGCTTTTATCTTCATTTCTTTCCAAATCAAATATTAAATTTCCATTCCGTTAGCACGTGTGTGACTTTAGAACTGTTTCGTTGGCTCTGCCCCATGTCAGCATGCATTTATTGCCCTCTTCCCATCAGGTGTCAATCGATGATTAGTGTCTCTTTTGTTCTCAATCAGCAACCTTCTTGAAACTGTCACAACCACAGATTCGGTAGTGAAGCAGATACAGGGATTGCGCTCGTGAATATGCACCAGTCAGCTAATTATACTTTAATTGTGATGCTATTAAACTCCATTCTCTTCATCATAGCGCAAATTGAGACCTGAGCAAAGCACAGCAAAGAATGCACAAATGTGCAAAGATAGATAATCACCAGCATGTATTTACATGGTAATGGGCATTTCAAATGGGTGGTGGACGTGGGCGGAGGCGGACTGATATTTCCTGTTGGAATGTGGGGGAGGGTTGATGCTTTGCTGCCGCTTGTGTGTGGGAGTGGGGGAGGGGTCATTTCGGGTTCTTACATTTTACCGGTGGGGCTTTCTTCTCTTTCCTGGATGTTTGCAGAGAGTAAGAATTTCAGGTTGTATACCATATCCATTCTCTGATATTAAATGGAATCATTGATCGAAACAGCGAACAACATGTAGTTTAAAGTATTTACAGAGCATTGCAGTGAAAGGGGAAACAGATAGCGGATAGGTTGAAAGGGCAGGCTCTCCACAACCATCTGGCTCTGCAGTCCAAGACTTCCTTCCAAGGACTCTATAGCTCATGCTCTCAGAGATATTTATATAAGACTAAGATTGCAGTTGCTACAAACACACAGTTCATATATTTTTAACTCACATGTTTTCACTATATGTAATATTCGTCTCCAGCTACTGCTGGCAAAAAGGTATCGCAGTTAGGTGACTGGTAGACCCCTTTTATATTTCATTCGCTAAGTGTTAGCACATGCCACACCTGCGGTGAATGTGTATCATTTAATTGGTTCTTCCTTATTAAGGCTAAATCCTTCAATACACTTTTAGCCAGGCTTCAGTCTCATCAAATATTTGTTTCCCTTAATTAGTGAGTGAGAGGAATAAGTTTGAGGATTAGCAGGAAGTTCAGGTCTAGCTTTTATTCCGGCACTAAAGGGTTAAATTGTGTCTGGCACACAGCGTTCGAGGTGTGAGTTACGAAGTTGTCTAAATAGGTGAATTGAATTAAATTTCCTTCCCGATTATTTCTCACGTCCTTCATATATATGAGGTGTAAAAAAATCACCTTATGTCTCCCTCTAAATGTGCAATGTGCAATCATATTGATTTATAATAAATAGAACTGTCAATGTAATATAGAGTACACTCAAGTCAGCGTGAGTTTATCAGTCTAATGGCCTGGTGGAAGAAACTGCCCCAGAACCTGGCTTTTATGCTCCGGTACCGCTTCGCGAGTGAAATAGATTGTGGCTGTGATGGCTTGGGTCCCAAATGATCCTACTGGCCGTTTTTACACGCCTGCCCTTGTAATTGTCCTGAATCATGGGAAGTTCTCAATTGCAGATGAGCTGGGCTGTCCACGTCATTCTCTGCAGGGTTCTGCGATTAAGGGAGGTACAGTTCCCATTGCAGCCAGTCAGGATGCTCTCAATTGTGCCTCTGCAGAAAGTTCTTCGAATCTGAGGGCCCATAACAAACTTCCTCAACCATCTGTGGTGGAAGAGTCGCTGTTGACCTAGCTGATGTTTATGCAGAGGAACCTGAAGCTGTTTGCCCTCTGAAACCCAGATTAATTGATGTCAATATGGGTTAGCCCGTCGCCATCCTCCTGCAATCCAAAACCAGCTCAGTTGATTTTGCGACTTTGAGGGAGAGGTTGTTTTCTTGACACCACTGTGTAAGAGAGATGACTTCTTCCCTGTAGGCCACCTCATTATTGTTTGAGATAAGGCCAATTAATGTGGGGTCGTCGGCAAATTTAATTAGCAGATTGGAGCTGTGGGTGACTATGCAGTCATCGGTATATAGGGAGGAAAGGAAGGGACTCAGTACTCAGCCCTGAGGGGCTCCTGTATTGAGAGTCAGAAGGTTGTAGGTGAGGGAGTGCACTCTTACAACCTGTTGGCGATCTGACAGGAAGTCTAGCATCCAGCTGCACAAGGGGTATGATCAGGATTAATATTTTTGATCATGCCCTAACTGAATTGAGACTGACTCTGTGTAAAAGGTCTTTCGGGGCAGAAGAGACTTCCGAGGAGACTGATGTCATCAAACTTGTCCAACTGCACTGTGAGCGCAGCCCATTCGAACACTGGGTACAGCTGTTGCCAACCAGCATCAATCACAGACTCGGGTTTGATTCTGACCTTCAGTTGGGTGTTGTGTGTGTGTGTGTGTGTGTGTGTGTGTGTGTGTGTGTGTGTGTGTGTGTGTGTGTGTGTGTGTGTGTGTGTGTGTGTGTGTGTGTGTGTGTGTGTGGTGTGTGTGTGTGTGGGGGGGGGGGCAGGGGTGTGTGTGAGGGGGAAGGAGGTGTTTGTGCTTGTGCGCATGAGACAGCATTCAAGAGGACACGTTGAGTGCAACGAAAGAGGATGGGAGGTGATTCAATAGAGGTGTAGATGATCATAAGCAGTGACTGAGCGGACAGCTCATATTTCCCCCTGTGAAAATGGCTGATGGAAGGGTATATAATTTTTACATGATATGGGAATATCAGAGTTATTTTGTGTATCACAGATATTGGTACACACGCGCAATGCGCGGTCGAGGGCGTCGGTGGCGGTTGATATATTCGGGGCATTGGCAAACTCTAAGATAGGCGCATAGAAAACGGAGGTTTATATGAGGAGTAACCATCAGATTGGGTTACAGTGTTGGTGTAAGATTGTGGGCGAAGGGCCTCTACAGCACTTTAATATTCAATTTTCCATGCTTCATGTGTGTTTGCGTGTGGGCATATGAAAATACGAGTGTATGTTTGTGTATATATATATATATATATATGTGTGACGCGTGTGAATGGGTAGTGTCGGTGCTTGTGGTGGTGGCGTCGCATGTGTGTGGTGTTTGCGCTGTGTGTAGAGTTTGCACTTTCTCCCTGTAACGAAGTGAATTTTGCCCAGGATGCTGCGGTTTCCCCACACATCCCAACGACGTGCGGGGTCACAGGTTTAATCGGATGCTGTTTGCGGGTGAAGGGTAAAGTCTGGGATCTTGTGGGATGGAAGGGAAGGATGAGGAAATTCGCTGCCTTAAGTGCAAGGGGGGATTTAGATGAATAATTCTTATCGACATCCAGTGACGGAAAGCAGAGGAAGTGGAACAGGTGAGTAAAACACATCCTGAGTGTGAATAGCTGAGTCTTCGTGAGGATACAGCGTAAAAGAACCGTAAACCGGGCCTCCTTGGCTCATTGACTACGCACCATCCCCGTACTCTAATCCTTCTATCCCTATCAAATCCCCTCCTCGATGCTCCCAGCCTCCAACGCACGAGGGGCCATTAAAAAGCTAATTAACCAATCAGCTAATTAAATCATCTGGGAGCGGAGTGTGCGCAGATCATGACCTTTTGTTAAGGAACACAGAACATAAACCTTAAACATAATAGTACAGAATAGTAGACCATTGGAATAGGTACTTCGGCCACAGTGTTGTGACAAACTAATTAAACTGGTCATTAAGCGCCTAACTAAACTAATTCTGTTATAAAATGATCAGGGAGGCACAAAGAGAATCTTTAAGTACCGACAAGTCCCCTTGTTGTCTCAACGGAAGAACCCCTGCACTTGCATAACCAAATAGCTGTGACCTCACCCTGAACTGTTCCTGAACTTCCGTAAAGAGTTAAAGAACAGACAGGATTATAACATTAATTTGAACCTTTGCTACGTGTTCCTCGTAGTCCCGCTTCAAATCTCCACGTCCGTGTGGCACCTCACATCCACGATGGTGAATCTCTGGAGAGTCAACACTGCCAGCACACTCGAAGAGTCTATCTATTTTTTTTTTCATTTCTCACCACATATTGCATTTCCTTGTCATTGACTGCAGGTCATATGTCTGCCCTTTGTCACCTTCTCACTGGTTCTGCTGAAAGCCAGCATACATTTAATTCCATTTTTTCAGTAAGTGGAAGCCGGATACTTATGGCTCTTGGTTCTCAATCAGCAACAAGCGTGGATCGCTCAGGGCTAATACAGACCCCAACGGTCGGAAACCTGCTCGGTTTATCAAACCAAATAACACCTCACAAATGCCTACACATTTGGAAATGATCCCAGGTTCAGCAGTTTACCTCGAGCATAACTCTGTCGACTTTAAACCACAGATCAATCAAATTGAATTTAGCTTTCAAAATGGAGAACACAGTCGCTTCAGAAGATCATAACCTCCATCTCCTTCCCTCTGAGAAGCACAAAGACAATTAGTCCATCTGCTTCTACTATCCTTGATCCATTCAATTTCACCGATTTTTAGATTGTAGTTCCTTCTGGACAGCAATCCCTTCCGCCTACAAAATGGGCATATCTCTCCATCCTCTGTGCTTTCATTGGTCTGTCTAACACACTCTTCAAAAGCCTCTATCACATTTGCCTCCACACCACACTTGTCAGCTCATTGCAGACACCTGTACCTCGGTACGTGAAATCACAGGAGCCACACAACTCATTTGTAGATAACCACTCACACCATTAGTGCATGCCTTCTGGTTTTGGACGTGTCCAGCCTGGGAAAAAGATACCAGCCGTCTACTCTATCAACACTATTCATAAGCTCATAAACTGCTACCAGGCCTCCGGCAACCCAGAGGGGGAAAAAAAAAACGTTTCTCCAACCTCTCTTTATATTTCATACCTTCTAAGACCATAAGACCTCTATTCCATCCTGACTAATTTATTATCCCCTTCACCCCGTCCCGGGGTACTGAAAGAAATGGCAGAAGTTATTATAGAGGCTTGGCGATAATTTACCACCGTTCTCGGGACTCTGGGCGGATCTCCGCCGTTAGGAAAACGCCGAATATCACGCCACTGTTCAAAAGAGAATGCAGGCAAGGCAGGTAACTATAAGCCAGTTAGTTTAAAATTGTAGTTGGAAAAATGCTGGAAGCTATAAATAAAAAGGAGATAGCGAGGCATCATAGATACATAGAAACATATAAAACCTACAGCACAATGCTGTTTTGAACACGTTCTTACATTATAAATTACCTACGGTTACCCATATCACGCTATTTTTCTGAGCTCCATGTACCTGTCCAGGAGTCTCGTAAAAGAACTATTGTACCCGCCTCCATCACCGTCGCCTGCAGCCCACTCCACGCACTCACCACTCTCTGCGTAAAAAAAAACTCACCCATGACTTCTCTGTATCTACTTGCAATCACCTTAAAACTGTGCCCCTTCGTGCTAGCCATTCCAGCCTTGGGGAAAAGCCTTTGACTATCTACACGATCAATACCTCTCATCATTAGGTCACCTCTCATCTTTCGTCGCTCCGAGGAAAAACGAACGATTTCACTCAACCTATTCTCATAAGGCATGCTCCCCCATCCAGGCAACATCCTTGTAAATCTCCTCTGCATCTTTTCGATGGTTTCCACATCCTTCCTATTATGAGGCGACCAGAACTGAACACAGTCCTCCAAGAGGGGTTTGACCAGGGTCCTATACAACTGCAGCATTACATCTCGGCTCCTAAACTCAATCCCACGATTGATGAAGGCCAAAGCACCGTATGCCGTTTTAACCACAGAGTCAACCTGCAAAGCAGATTTGTGTGTTATATGGACTCGGACTCCATGATCCCTCTGACCCTCCACATTGCCAAAAGTCTTACCATTCATGCTATATAATCCTTACCATGAATAAAGTACATCATAAAAGAAATGTCCATTAAGCAGACGCATCATGGATTCATCAACGGCAGGTCGTGTTTGACGAACTTACTGGACTTCTTTGAAGATATAACGAGCGCCGTGGATAGAAGGGAACAGCTGAACGATATTGACTTGGATTTCCAGAAGTCGTTCGAGAAGGTGCCGCATAAAAGACTCATGAGTATGTATAGAGTTTGGTGTGATGTATTAGCCTGGATAGATAATTGGTTAACTAATGGAAAGCAGAGAGTTGGTATACATGGGTGTTACTCTGGTTGGTAATCAGTGGTGAGTGGTGTGCCGCAGGGCTCGTTGATGGACTCGCAACCACTCACGATATACAATAACGATCTGGAAGAGGGGACCGACAGTAGTGTATCTAACTTTGCTAGTTAGACTAAATTGAGTGGAAAAGCAAATTGTGCAAATCGTGGAGAGTCTGCAGATAGGGATATGTAGGTTAATTGAGTGCGCGAGTGTCTGTCAGATAGAGTACAATGTTGGGAAATGCGGGGACTACTTTTTGGAAGGAGAAATGATAGAGCAGATTATTATTTAAATGGTTAAAATGCAGCATGTTGTTGGGCAGAGGGACTGTAGATTCTTTATGCGTGAATCACAAAAGGTTAGTTTGCATTTGCAGCAGTCTATCAAGAAGGCAAATGGAATGTTAGCCTTCATTGCTGGAGGGATTGTGTTTAAGAGAAAGGAAGTAATGCTGCAACAGTTCAGGGTACTGGTGAGGCTGCACTTGGAGCACTGTTTGCATTTCTGTTCTCCTTACTTGAGGAACGATATACTAGCTTTGGGGGTGGTGTAGAGGAGGTTCACCAGGTTGATTACAGCGTCTATGAGGAGAGATTGAGTCGCCTGGGACTGTACTCGCTAGAATTCAGAAGAATGAGAGGACGGCTTATGGAAACATCTAAAATTTGAAAAGGATAGATAAGATAGAGGCAGGAAATTGTTTCCACTGGTAGGTGAGACTAGAACTAGGGGACGTAGCCTCAGGGTTCGCGGCAGAAAATTTAGGACGGAGATGAGGAGGAACTGTTTTTCCCAGAGAGTGCTGAATCTGTGGAAATTCTCTACCCAATGAAGTAGTGGAGGCTACATCGGTAAAAATACTTAAGGCAAAGTTGGACAGATGCTTACATAGTGGGGGAATTAAAGGTTATGGAGAGAAGGGAAGCAAATAGGTATAGATGAGTCAGATGAGCCTTGATTTTATTGACGGGTCAGATGGCCTCCGCCTGCTCCTATTTCTTATCTTCTTGTATTCCTATGACTTAACCTCCTCTGCTGTCTGTGGCAATTAATTACACAGAATTCACCACTCCCCGACACCAATAAAATTCCTTCTCACAGTTGTTCTAAAGGGACATCCACTGTGCCTTCTAATCCTATATGACCCTACCATAGGAAAAATTCTTCTCCACATCCGCTCTGTCTAGGCATTTCAATATTTAATAGGTTTCAATGAGATCCCGTCTCATTCTAATCAACATCGGTGAAGACGGGCCGTCAACCCCTCCGCAGATGTTAACCGTTTCACTCCTGGGATCATTCTTGCGAACCCTCCTCTGACCGTTCCACATAGACAAACCATACTTCTTTTGATAATTTATCAAAAATCTTATTACTGCTCAACTTCACCCAGACTACAATAAGGACAACGGGCAATCTGTCTCAGTAATGATGAGTTGGTCCTGCTGATGGTATGATGCCTGCAGTAGCGCTTTTCGATTTCCCTGAATATCACTAATGTGCTAAACAAAATCTCTCTCAAGTACCTGAGCTTGAGAGGCGGGGGGATGGAGAACTGTCAACATCCTCATACACCCAAGGAATCAGTGAGATCCCTTGCAGAGAACCCCGTCTCAGCAGTGATAACTTTGCATTCAGCGTGCGCTGTTGAGATCCCCCATCTCACCATTAACACGAGCTGCCGAGTGGGGTCTCACCGGCTTTCAGATAAGTGGCCGTTCAGGTTTGAACTCATCAGGTCAATCAGAATCTGTGGAGGGGAACAGACAGTACGTACTTTGCTATCTTTTTGAAAGGGCTTAAGAAGTGAACTCCATCATCTTTGCCAAGTCTGCTGTGGTCACTCAGAAGAAATGGCTGTCGGCGAAGCGGCTTTGGAATTGAATCCCCAAGTGACTTCATTTCGCAGCTTCAAACATTGAACACATAACACAGAACACAGAGCATAGATCACAGAGCATAGATCACAGAACACAGGAACAGACCACTCAGTCCACAATGTCGTGATGAATTACAGGAAAGAAATTATTTCCGATCTCTGTACTAAAGGGTTGTGCTTCTATTCTGAGACTGTATCTTCTGGTTACATCACACCAGCAGGGACTCTACAACTCATGTTATCAGCGTTACCTTTTTACTGATTGTTTGTTTATTGCTGTATCTGCGCAATTTGTCTTCTTGTGACCTTTGACCTTCTGAAATTGCACTCAGCTGGATCTGTTTAAGTGTAGCAGGGACCAAAATCAATAAGGATTATGAATATGCGGCTAAAGGTGCTATATTTGAAATCACGCAGTATATAGAATAAGGTCGGTGATCTTGTGTCATATTTAGCGATTTGGCATGTGTGATGTTGTGACCAACTCAGAGTCATGAATGAATGCAGATCATTTTTGGAGCATATCATCCAAGGATAGAAATTCTATCTAATGAGAGAGCATCTTTCTTAATTAAATAAAGAGATTTTGGAGGCATTAGAGATGATTTTTTTCAAAAATCACTGGTTTCTGGAATGGATCCTGAGGATTGGATTGGATTGGATTGTTGGATTGAAGTGTTGGATTGGTGATATTTGTCGAACTTGAACTCTTCAAGGAGCAAGTTTCTGTGAATCCGAGCATAAAGCAAGATTGACATTGCAGAGGCTGCATTAAGCAGCCTCATTCAAAATTTAAAACAGAACAAATGAATGCACCAGAGCAAACATTTTTGTCACACTCTCACAATAGGGCTGGCGTCAACTGCAGCAGAACTAGCACAATCCTGGTCAGTTCTGGTCACATGCCCACAGGAAAGATATAAATAAGATTAACAGAAATTTAACAAGGATACTACTGGGACTTGTCGGCCTGAGTTATGACAGACATAAATACTTTATTGATCCCGAGGGAAACTGGGTTTTGTTATAGTCGCACCAACCAAGAATAGTGAAGAAATATAGCAATATAAACCATAAATAATTCAATAATAAGTTAATCATGCCAAGTGGACTATGAGTCCAGGACCAGCCTATCGGCTCAGGGTGTCTGACACTCCGAGGGAGGAGTTGTAAAGTTTGATGGCCACAGGCAGGAATGAATTCCTATGACACTCCGTGTTACATCTCGGTGGAATGAGTCTCTGGCTGAATGTACTCCTGTGCCTAACCAGTACATTATGCAGTGGATGGGAGACATTCTCCAAGATGGCATGCAACTTGGACAGTATCCTCTTTTCAGACACCACCGTCAGAGAGTCCAGTTCCACCCCCACAACATCACTGGCCTTACGAATGAGTTTGTTGATTCTGTTGGTGTCTGCTACCCTCAACCTGCTGCCCCAGCACACAACAGCAAGCATGATAGCACTGGCCACCACAGACTCGTGGAACGTCCTCAGCATCGTCTGGCAGATGTTAACGGACCTCAGTCAACTCTGGAAATAGAGACGGCTCTGACCCTTCTTGTAGACAGCCTCAGTGTTCTTTGACCAGTCCAGTTTATTGTCAATTCGTATGCCCATGTATTTGTAATCCTCCACCATGTCCACACTGACCCCTTGGATGGAAACAGTGGTCCCCGGTGCCTTCGCCCTCCTCAGGTCCACCACCAGCTCCTTAGCCAGAGGTTGAATAGTTTAGGACTTTATTCCCCGGAGCGCAGGAGAATAAGGGCAAATTTGATAGAGGTATATAAAATCATAAGGGGTATACATGGGGTGAAGGCAAGCAGGCCTTTTCCTCTGAGGTTGTATGAGTAGAACTAGAAGCCATAGGTTAAGGGTGAAAAAGTGAAATGTTTTGGGGAACATTGTGAGTGTGTGGATCAACCTGCCAATGTTAGTGGTGGATGCGGGTTCAATTTTAACATTTAAGAGGTTTGAATAAGTACATGGATGGGGGGGTTGGGGTGTGTGTATGGAGGGCTATGATCCAAGGGCAGGTCAGTTGAACGGAGCAGAAATATTAGTTCTGCACTGACTGAATGGTCCAAAGGACCTGTTTATGTGCTGCCGTTCTCTATGACTCTATGACTGGAAAATTGTAAATGACAATAAAGTACTTTAATGAGGAAGGGTGGAGGAAGAATCAAATTTATGGTCAGTTTGCGTCTTCAGCAGTTGGAAAGATACTTGAATCTACGAGAATGAATTAGATTTCGGGTCGCTTAGAGGGATATGACAAATGTCAAAATCAGCATGGTTTTCTAGAGGGGAAATCCTGTCTGAGAAATCGGATGAGATTCTTTGAAGGAGTGTCGGGCTTAGGCTCAAAGGTGTTTTCAGCTTGGAAAAGGCAATGGTTCGGGTTACGTTGTCCGGGTGATTTTCTCTTACGTTTTTTTTCCTACTCTGTCAGGTGTACATACTGTCTTTTAAATCGCTCTTCATGCCAAATATTTCAGTCGTGAGCGATCCACAGTCTCCGGGGGAACTACATCTGCGTGAAGTGCATCCAGCTGCAGCTGCTTGAAGACCATGTAGGGGATCTGGATCAGCAGCTGGATTACATTCGGCTTTTATGGGAGAGTGAAGAGATCATTGATCAGAGTTACAGGGATGTAGTCACCTCTAAGTTGCAGGTGGCGTGCAACTATGTAAGTGTTAGAAGAACGAATGAAAAGGTGAATAGGCAATTAGTGCGGGGAACCCCTCATTCCTCTCTCCTCAATAATAAATATCCCAGTTTAGATACTGTTGTGGGGGCTAACCTCCCAGGGGAATGCCAGGAAGACCGGGTTACTGGCAATGAGCATGTGTCCCGTGTTCAGAAGGGTAAGATGCAGTAGACGGGAGCTGTCGTTAATAGGGAGTTAATAGTCAGAGGAACAGACAGGAGATTCTATGGACATGAATGAGACAAGCGGGTGGTATGTTGTCTTAAGACCATAAGACCATAGGATCTAGGAGCAGAAGCAGGCTATTCGGCCCACTGAGTCTGCACCGCAATTCAATCATGGCCTGATCCAGTTCTTCCAGTCATCCCCACTCACCTGCCTTCTCCCCATACCCTTTGATTACCTGGTTAAACAAAAACCTATCTATATCTCCCTAAAATGCTTCCAATCCCTTGGTCTTCACAGCCGCTCGCGGCAATAAGCTCCAGTGATTTATTGCCCTTTGACAAAAGTACTTTCTCTGCACCTCTGTTCTAAGTGGAGGTCCTTCAATCCTGAAATCGTGCCCTCCTGTCCTAGACTCCCCTACCATGGGAAGTAACTTTGCCATATCTAATCTGTTCTGGCCTTTTAACATCCAGAATTAGCGCTCATGCTCCTGAACTCCAGGGAATACAGCCCAAGAGGAGCTGCCATGCGTTCCTCATGTGGCAAGACTTTCATTCCTGGAATCATTTTTCCTGAATCTTCTCTGAACCATCACCAATGGCAGTATATCCTTTCTAAAATAAGGATCCCAAAAAATGCACACAATACTTCAAGCGTGGTTTCATGAGTGCATTATAGAGACTCAATATTACATCCCTGTTCTTATATTTATACCTCCAGAAATGAATGCCAACATTACATTCGCCTTGTTCACAACCGTCTCAACCGGGAGGTTAACCTTTAGGGTATCTTGCACTCCGAAGTCCCTTTGCATCTCTGCATTTTCAATTCTCTCTCCATCTAAATAATAGTCTTCTCGTTTATTTTTCCCACCAAAATGCATGACCATTCGCTTTTCAAAATTGCATTTCATTTGCCACTTCTTTGTCCATTCCCCTAAATTATCTAGATCCCTCTTCAGGCTCTTTGTTTCATCAACACTACCCGCCCCTGCTCCTATCTTTGTATTATCAGCTATCTTTGCCACAAATCCATGAATCCCATAGTCCAAATCATTGCCATACTTCGTACAAAGCAACGGTCCCAACACCGACCCCGGTGGAATTCACTGGCAACCGGTAGCCAGCCAGAATAACTCTATTTTTTGTTGATCAGCCATGCTAATAACTCCGCTGTAATTCCATGGGCTCTTATCTTGCTAAGCAGCCTCATGTGCGGCATCTTTTCAAAGGCCTTCTGAAAATCCAAGCACATCACATCTACTGCAACTCATTTGTGTGCCCTGTTTGTAAATTGCAACAGATTATTCAGGCAAATTATCCTTCCAGGTAACATGCTGGCTTTGGCCCAACTTGTCATGTTCCTTCGGGTATTCCGTAATCTCATCTCTAACAATAGATTCCAACAACCTGCCAACTACTGATGTCAGGTCATCAGGTCTATATTTTCGTACCTGCAGCCACCCACCCATCTTAAATATCGGAGAAACATTTGCAGTTTTCCATTCATCCAGTATCATGTCAGAATCTATCCGTTCTTCAAAGATCTTTGTTAATGCCTCCACAATCTCTCCAGGTACTTCCTTCAGAACCCGATGGTGCATTCCATCAGGTCCATGAGATTTATCCACCTTTAGACCATTAGGCTTCCTGAGCACCTTCTCAGTCGTAATTTTCACTGCTCATACTTCACTTTCCTGACACTCCTGAATGTCCGGTATACTGCAGATGTCTTCCACTATGAAGACTGATGCAAAAAACGCATTTTTAGTTCCCCTGTAAGTCTCTGTGTCTCCTATTACAATATCTCCAGCGTCCTTTTGTATTGGTCCTTTATCGACCCTGAACTCCGCTCTACACTTCCTATACTTAAAAATAGCTTTTAGTATCTTCTTTGATATTAATCGCCAACTTCCTTTTGCAATTTATCTTTTCCTTTCTAATAACTTTCTTAGTTTCCTTCTGCATGTTTTTAAAAGATTCCCAATTCTCTGTCTTCCCACTAACTTTGGCTTACTTGTATGGCCTCTCTTCACATTTTCTTTGGGGCTGACTTCGCTGGTCAGCCATGGAGGTGTCGTTCTCCCATTCGGAAGTTCCTTCTTATTTGGAATATATCTGTCTTGCACTTTCCTCATTTTTTTTTCGCAGAAACTCCAGCCATTGCTGCTCTGCTGTCCTTCTAGCTAGTGTCTCCTTCCAATCAAGCTTGGCCATTTCTCCTCTCATGCCATTGTAATTTCCTTTATTCCACTGAAATACCGACGCATTGGAATTTAGTTTCTCCTTCTCCAATTTCAAAGCGAACTTAACCATACAGTGATCACTGTTCCCTAAGTGTTCCTTAACCTTAAGCTCTCTAATCACCTCTGGATTGCATAACCCCCAATCCAGCACAGCCGATCTCCTTAAGGCCTGCAAAGACATCCATTCGACATTCCACAAATTCTCTCTCTTGAGGTCCAGTACTGGCCTGGTTTTCCCAATCCACTTTAATGTTTGAATCCCCAGCGATTGTCATGACATTGCTCTTCTGACACGCGTTTTCTATTCCCAGCTATAATTTGAATTCCACATCCCAACTGCTGTTTGAAGGCCTGTATACGACTTCTATTAGGGTCCTGTTACCCTTGCCATTTTGAAGCTCAACCAATAGAGATTCTACACATTCCGTTCCTACGACATCCCTTTCTAATTATTTAATATTATTTCTTATACACAGGGCCACATCACTCCGTCTCCGTACTCACCTGTCTTTCCGATACATTCAACTCCGAATGGCAGGTATCATTTAGCCAAGTTTCCGAGATGGTCACAACGTCATACGTGCCAATCTGCAACTGAATTTCAAGATCCGTCCATTTTATTTCCAATGCTGCGTACTTTAAAATAGAGTGCTTTCAGGCCTTTCTCGTTTCATCGTTAGGGACTCTGAGATCGCGTCCACGACATTTTGGATCGGGGATGGGGGAGTTGGGTGGGGAAGACAGTCAGAAATGTGCCTTGGAGAATAGGGCATGAAGAGAGAACGTAGAGGGCAGGTAGATGATAGAACAAAATAATAATCAGCCGGACAGAGTCAGTGCATTGGGGAAGCGGATTGAAAAAAGGGTCAATCGCTGCGTGGCTCACTGTGGCCGGTGGATACGCTTCTGTGCCTGTGCGGTATCCCTCCCTTTCAATGAAAGTCGGTGAATTCGGAGCATGGTATTGTGGTCCGACACTGATGGATTGGACTATTTCGTTTATGGGCTGTGGACCTTTTCAGACTAATGGTCTTTATACTGGGTTTTCATCACCCATTTTGTTTTGCAAGGGGAGGGGTTTGGGGGTTGATATTGTATTGTTTTCTATTTATTATTTGCACTTGCGATTGGCTAATTTAAGGGTCGGTGTTCTTGTTCTGTTTTGTGTGAGGCAGGGAAGTTTTGGGGGTTGATCATCGCTATGCGTTTCTTTTTTTTGTACAGTGGTGACTGTTTCCTGTTTCCCTCTGAACGACTTTCATCTTCTTTCCTTATTTCATGGCTGTCCGGAGAAGGCACATATCAGAGTTGTATATCGATATATGCTTTGATAATAAATTAACTTTTGAATCTTTGAACTTCTGAAACTTGCAGTCAGTGGACCTGTTAAAGGGTAACGTGGGTAAAAATCAATAAGAGTGATGAATGAGGGACTACAGGAGTTGTATTTGTATGCACACCGTATATAGAATAAGGTAGGTGCTCCTGTGGCACAATTTGCGATTGGCTGGTATGATGCTCTGGGCATCTCTGAGACATTGCTGAAAGAAGATCATAGCTTGGAGCTTGATATCCAGGGATACACATTGCATCAAGAGAAGCAGGTACGTCGGCAGAGTGGCTGGGGAGCTCTGATGGTGAAAGAAAAAATAAGTCACATCTATAGAAAAAGGTGACAGAGTACCGGAGGATAGAGAACCTGATAGGTGGAGTGAAGAGACTCCAAGTGTAAGAAGACATTGAAGAGAGGTATATACAGACTTTAGAATAGTAGCAGGGAAGTGGACTATTAATTATAGAGAGAGTTCGAAAAGGAATGAGAAGAGGGCAATTTTTAAATTACAATAGTCATGCAGGATTGTAGGTAGCTTCAAAACATCCGGTGGGTGTTGAATCCCAAGAGGGCGAATTTGCAGAATGTCTAGAAATTGCTTTTCGGGGCAGCATGTTGTTGAGCGCGCTAGGGAAAAGGCAATTCTGGAATGGGTGTCGTGTAATGAAAGGAACCCTTGGGAGGCAGTGACCGTAATATGATTGAATACCCTGCATTTTAAGCAGGAGAAGTTGAAGTCAGATAAATCGGGATTACGTTGGAGTGAAGATAACTACAGATGCATGAGAGAGGAGTTGGCCAAAATTGATTGGGAGGGAACACGAGAAAGAATGGCGGGTCAACAACAATGGCTGTTGCTTCTGGGTAAAATTCGGAAAGCGCAGGGAAGATACGTCCCAAAGATGAAGAAGTATTGTAATGGGAGGATCGGACATCTGTGGCTGACAAGAGATGTCTAAGCAACTTAAAACCAAAAGAGAGGGTATATAAAATAGCATAAATGAATGGGAAGATAGAGCATTGTGAACCTTTTAAAAACAACTGAAGGCAGTTAATAAGCCATAAGGGCAGAAAATATGAAATATGAAGGGAAACGAGCCAATAACGTTAAAAAAGGTGTACACAAACAGATTTTTCAGATCTGTATCGGTGGTAAAAGAGAGTTGAAAGTGAATGTCGTTGCAAAATGTCGCTGGAGAGGTACTGATAGGTGACAAAGAACGGCAGAACAATTTAATCAGTATTCTGGGTCATCTTTCACCATCGAACTCACGAGCCGAATGGCGGAGTGTCTACCGGTACAGGGGTGCGTTTAGTTATTTTTATTACGGAGATGATGCTCAGGAAGCTGAAGTTTAATAAACCACCTGAACCAGGTGGACTACGCTTCAGGATTCTGAACGAGTAAACGAACAAGATTTTGGAGGCGTGAGTATCGATCTTTCAAGAATCACTGGATTCTGCAATGGCTCCTAAGAAATGGAAAATTGCAAATGCCACTCAAACACTCTAAGAAGGAATGGACGGAGAAGAGGTCAGTCTACCTGTATTCAGTATTGTAAAGTTGTTGGAGTCTATTATAAAGGATTATGTTTCGGATTACTTAGGGACACAGTGAAAATGGGCCAAAGTCAGTATGGTTTTCTAAGGGGGAAATCCAGCCTGACAAATTGCCTCGAATTCCTTGAGGCCGTGTCGGGCTTTGGCACAATGGAGTTTTCGGTCCGGCAAGAGGCGTTGGCGCTGGATAAGTTGATCGAGTAAGTTCACATTAAGATTTTTTTATTTTTCTCCTACTCAGTTGAAATAGGCGTTGTGTGTTCTTGATGCCGGATGTTGGACTCCTACGAGACCCACAGTCCAGAGGGAACCAGATCTGCGTGAGGCGCATCAAACTGCAGCTCCTGGAAGACCGGTTTACAAAGCTTGAGCAGCAGCTGTATGACATTGGGATTTTATGTGAGAGTGAAGAGATCATCGATCGAAATTACAGGGAAGTAGTAACCCCTAGGTTGTAGCTGGCGTGCAGCTGGGTAACCTTTCGGACAACGAATGGGAAAATGAATAGCCGTTTAGCGTAGAGCACCCCTCTGGCCATTCCACTCAATAATAAATACAACGTTCTAGATAGGGTTGTGGGCATGACCTCCCGTGGAAATGCCACGGAGACCAGGTTACTAGCACTGAGCATGTCTCCGTGTTGAAGAGGGGGAAGATGGAGAAGAGGGGAGCGGCTGTTACAAGGACTTAATAGTCAGAGGAACAGTCAGGAGATTCTGTGGACCGTGAATGAGATACACGGATGGTATGTTGCATTCCTGGGTCCATAGTCAGGGACGTCTCAGATCGCTTCAACAGCAATTTGGATAGCGCGGGGCGGGGGTGGATGCTGGAATTCGGTCGGGTGAACATCCAGATGTCTTGGTAAAGATGAGGTGTAGAAAGAATTTAGACATCAGGCAGATGACAGAACAAACTGGCAGGCAGCAGGGAAAGAGACCGTGCATCGGTGATGCAGAATGAAAAATGAGTGCCAAATACAGTCCTTGAAGTGATATGTATTAATGCGCAAGCAATAAGGATCGAAGGGGTCGTTATTGGGAGCGCTGTTTTTTATGTAATATATCGATGATTTGGATGATGGAATAGATGGATTATTGCCAAGTTTGCAGATGACAGGAAGATGGCGGAGAGGCAGGTCATATTGAAGAATCAGGAACGCAGCAGAAGGACAGATAATGAATGGGCAAGTAAGTGACAAATTAAACACAATGTTAGGAAATGCATTGCTATACACCTTGGTAGAAGCAATGAATGTGTAGACTATATTCTAAATGGAAAGAAAATCGAAAAAAAATTCTGAGACGCAAAGGGTCTTGTGAGTTATTGCACACAACAACATAATCTGAGAAACAATGTGCTGGCGTGGCAAAGGGTTCAGGGCAGTTCACAAGGATGATTGTAGTAATGAAAGGACTATCATATGAGGAACGTTTGATGCCTTTGGGGGGTCTAAACGCAGGAATTTAGAAGGATGAGAGTGGGATCTTATTGAAAATTTTGAGAGTTGAAAGGGCTAGATTGAGTAGATCTGGCAACGAGGTTTCCAATGGCGAGGGGATCTAGGAAAATAGGGGCACAATATCAGGATACAAAGGCGTCAATATAAAAGAGAAATGGAAGACTTGCTTTTGCCAGAGCATGGTCAATTTCTGGATTCCGTTACCACAGGCAGTTATGGAGACTAGGTCGTTGGGTAAATGTTAAGCGGAGAGTGATAAGTTTTCGATAGGTTCCCATGGCATCAAACTTTAAGGGGAAAGGACCAGGGAGTGGTGCTGTGTAGGGGGAAAAGGAGATCAATCGTGATTTACGCATTTCCGGCCCGAGGGTCACTGAAACACAAAATACTGTGGAACTCATGGGAGCAGGCACCGTCTATCTATGGAGATAAAATGTCGACGTTTCGTGTCGAGGCCCTTCATCAGGCCAGGAAGGGGGAGGAAACAGGAAGAAGGTAGCTGGGAGGGTAGCCAGAAGGTGGCAGATGACGACAGCTGAGGGGAGAAGGTGGATGGATCGGAGAGAGTGGGATGAAGTGAGATGCTGGGAAGTAATAGGTGGAAAAGGCAAAGGTTTGAAGAGGAAAGGGATGTGGAAAGAGGGATGAAGGAGCAGACTAGAGAGGTGATAGGAAGGCGAGGAGAATATTGGAGGGAAGGGCTAATTCAGAAAGGGGATGGAGAAGAAGATAGGGAGAGGAAAGGTAAAAGTCGCCGGGTTAGAGAAATTAATGTTAATCCAGTCAAGTTGAAGACTACACGGACGGATTATGAGGTGTTGCTCGGCCAACCTGAGACTTGCTTTATCGTGGCATTGGAGGGGATGTGCCGATGTCGGAATAAGAATGGATAATGGAATTAAAATGGTCGACCTTCGGGAAATCTTGCATCTTACTAATGGAGTAAAGCCGCTGGAAAAGTGGACCCCAATCTATACCACGTCCCACCGGTCTTGAGATGGCTGCGCCGGGGCTACCTGATACAGTAGGTGACTTCGACAGATTTGCGGATGAGTTGTTGCCGCACCTGGAAGGAGTGTTTTCTGGCCTGAGGGAGAACCTGAATGGGCAGGGGTAGAACATCCTTCGTTTGCAGTGATAAGTGCCAGGAGGAAAATCGGTGGGTCGGGACGAATTGTCAAAGGAATTTGGGAGAGAGAAGGCACTTCAGAAAGCGTCATGTAAAAGGAGTAAGGGATGTTGAGGCGCCATTGGAGGTAGGATCCCGTAGGATGAAGTTATGGAGAATGGCGGGCTGGATGCAAAGGCTCGTGGAGTGTATACCTGATAGGAACTGTATCCCTGTTAGGGAGGCGGGAAGATGTGTTGAGGACGGATGGCCGTGAGTCGAGGAGATGCGAGTGAGGGCAGAAACAATGGCAGAGGAAAGGTACGCCTATTCTCCGAAGAAAGGTCCGGAGGGAGGTTTGTATCAACAACACACTGCCCAGGTCCATGATTGACAAATCTTTCCCTGCATCATTTACTCAGACAATAAATCCTGTTGGTGAACGGGGGTGTCTTTCCGGCCAATGCTTGACACAAGGTGTGTACAAATTAAAAAGCAATCCGGGTACATCTTCGTTCACGGAGCAGGAGGAGTAAGTCTATTAAGCTTCGGATTCAGTTCACCAACAAGCATGGGAATGATCCAAGAATTTATGGGCTATAAATAAATTCACAGCAGCATATTTGTAGTTTTTCTTTTCCAAGGCACAATAGCAGACGAGCAGCTCGCATTTATTTACTTCAAATGCGTCAGCGTTTCCTTAGTTCAATGACTATGCCCCAGCTGATCACCTCACATTCGGGACCGGGAGGTATAAAGGATCCCTTGTGACTTCGCTATTCCCAACCAATCTGGCACGGACGTCTCAGTGTGAGGGGCAAAGCAATTAAATCATTCTACAATTATTATTTTGACGTTACCATCTGATGCTCGCATTCAGAGATAATAATCTAAAACAGATATGCCGTAAAAACAGAGACAGAAGATGATAAATTTCGGCCTCTACGAGTATTTATTTTTAGAAATAAGCTATGTTTCGAATACCACGCGCAGACTTTGTCAACAGTGTGATCGCAGTGCGAATCAAATGAATCCCTGTTCTTATGCTTAGATAACTTGTCATCAAAATTTCTGTTCTGGAATTTCATGATGTCCGATTCCGTGAAGGTAATAGTCATTTAATCCCTGCTGATTCATCGCCGCTAATCGTTTGTACAGTGAGATCCGGAAACAACATCGCTTGCAGTTCAAATCAAAATCAAAAATCAAAAAAAAACCCAATTGATTTCAAGTTACAAATGTAACCCAGAGGTTCGGTCGGCGTCGTTACTCTGGGGAAGTCTGTCTCTGGCCACGCCAAACGTGTGAAATCTGACGTGCGAACCTTTTGTTTGTGTGGATGCTGCGTGATCTTTTCGCCTGTTACAAATCGGTACCACGAAACAGCAGGCGGTACATCACATGCAATTAAACGATTTAGCTTCATAATTCTTAGTTTCACTGCAGGGTTAGTAAAGAAAAACAAAAAGAAAAGGGCCGATTT
The DNA here is from genome assembly GCF_048418815.1 of Hemitrygon akajei. Taxonomy (NCBI): domain Eukaryota; kingdom Metazoa; phylum Chordata; class Chondrichthyes; order Myliobatiformes; family Dasyatidae; genus Hemitrygon; species Hemitrygon akajei. Next base: position 36,403,281 of record NC_133151.1, on the reverse strand, counting down.
TAATGAAACGGTCCAATGTGCACAAGCTCACCGTTTCCCGTCCTTTGGTCCCCCATCAATTTTCCCGGGCTTCGTCGAGTCCGGGCCCCACTCCAAATCCACTTCGTCTGGCTCTCTACGACCTCTCCTTTCTGGCTCCTTCTATTTTCATCTCTCGCCGAATTGAACGATCCATATTCCATCGCCCCCATTATCTCTAGCCAGAACTCAAAGACTACTGCTACAGAAAGACCATTACATTCGCAGTGCTTCTGCAGAAAGACCATGGCATTAGTTGTGTTCTACAGAAGGACAATCACATTAACAGAACTTCTGCAGAAAAAAAACATTTCATTCGCAGTGCTTCACCAGAAAGACAATTACACTGCCAGTGCTTCTAATGCAAGACCATGGCATTAGCAGTGAAACCTTTCCCAGAGTGTTACACAAGAATGAGTAATTGCGCTTAAATGGCGTTTGCAAATCCCCTCCATTGCTACAAACAGGTACTTCACTGCAATCTTCAGCTCTTCCCTGAATTTTCTCTGGGTTAGTCCATAGATACAGGTGTTGGTGCAGGTACTGAGAGAGGACAACATAAACCCACATACCTGCAGGATATAGGTGGGTTTGCTGATATATCTGTCTGTGTAGAAATAGTTCTCAACTTGCCAGTTTATTGAAAATATGAGAAAAGGTATCCATAATATTATAAAATTGGCTGAAACAGCGAATAAAAGAATCATCGATTTTCTCCGGTTTGCCACCACCGGATCATTACGATTTTCACTGTTTTTCCGCAGTATCCGGCGAACTCGATTTGTCGCTATGATCTGGGTGACAGTTAAAAAATTAAAGAGCAGAATTAAACAGATTGGCAGTACCGGTGTTGTGATGCTTTCAAGTACCTGGTAGGCTTTCCACAGGGGTGACGTGAAGTATTCAGCTATTGGGCCACAGCGCCATCGATCCACTGCGAAGTAAAACGGAATGGCCTGGGCACAACACGCTGCACTCACTGTTGCCACCACCACAGACGCTGTTCTCTCGGTGCAATATCGGTTCCGCAGCTTCGGACAGCAGATGGCGACACATCGATCGAAAGTGATAGCAACCGTCAACCAAACGGAACAGTCCCAGGTTGTGAAATTGAGGACAAGTAGCACAGAACACGCCGGAGTTACGAACAAGAAATCAGCAAACAAATATATATAATTTATCCTGTCTAATATGATAACAACGATGACCACCGTCAGATCGGCTCCCGCCATGGCCACCAGGTAGAGAGTAATGCATTTGGACAGCCCGCACTTCCCGCGGGTCAGGATCACGATCGCCGTTAAACTAACTGAAATAAGTTGGAAAAAAAAACAATCAGTATTAGCTACCGCAGAGTGATTAGTGTAATTTTAATTGCGCTCTGTGCGTAATGGCCGTCCGGGTCTTTGACTGGATTCAGGATAACAGTCGATTTGCGCTGACCGAGATGGGATGTGGATCAAGCTCATTCTACTTTCGAATATACAATTTAGATCTCACCAGTTTCACATTCAAAAGTGACAGCAGAGCGCACCCTGGCGGCACCGTTATGTAGTGAACGAAGGGCCGGATACCAGTCCAGTAAGGCGAGGTTATTAAGCGCTTTCCCGTATAGAATAGTGTATAATTATACTTCTTTAAAAGAGTTTATTTAATTGGCTACCATTCAAACTGCAAATATTTAGCAATTAAATCGAAGAAACGATCTTGAATGTTTTTCACTAAGCGTCCTGAGATAATTGGAGACGGCAGTGGAAGCCTTCTATGTTCAGAAGATGCGAAACGGCTCTCAGGCTGACGGCTCACAGACTGACAGATCCTCAATGATAAGTTCAGGTGTCACATTCAACGCGCTCCGTCGAGAAGAACGGATAGAGCAGCGAGGCGTGCTGAATGTTTGGCGTCTCACGAAGAGTGCGACGCCGAACTTGCGAATGGGTGCCGATTGACAGGTATAAAAGAGCTTTCAGAGACAAGCTTAATCAGTTAAACAACCGTGGGTAATGCACATTCTCATAGAAAATCAACATGAATTAGAAAGTAATGCCTGAACATTAATTTCCACATACTCAATAAATAATAGATAAGATTGGTGACAAAAAGGAGAAAGGAGCTGATATTGAACGCTATGGTTGTTACAATCGGGCACACATTATTCTCCTCCCTTCAGCAGACGGCCGCGCTGGAATGGACAACGTTATCGAGTTGTGACCGCAGCCGCTGGTTGGAAGGCAAACCTATTGTTGTTTGGAGAACGAGGTCAATAATTGACAGAGTACGCTAAAAAGAATCATATTTCATTTGCATGACTGCATCTTCTCCGCTGTCTGGGAGTACAGTAAAAAGAGTAATGCTTGCTGGTTCAGCCGTATTTGGCCACGTTTTATGCAATTTAATTCCAATTATAAAACGGTGCGAATCGATATTACCATTTGTTTACTTCATTGAATAACACAACATAGCTTACACATTCCTTTTAACACTAAACGTAAACTGCATGGATTGCATAGAAACGATATATTTTTAATTCCCTCAGTTGGTGATGACAGCAGGGTAAAAATCTATTTAACCTGGAGAGAGATGGCAACAACTGATGGTACTTTGGAAATCAATCAATATCTGCAAGTTATCGAGACTCCTCAGCCTTACCGTAAAGACTTATGCTTAGTTGCTTCGGTTCATATTAGATTCATATAAATAAATGTACCAGATACCTCAATCATATCCCCATTAAAAATAACCAATTCAATCAAAACGAACTACATTTATAATCTAAAAAAAACGGTGAAGGTTTCTTTTCATGATTCAATCACAGAAATATGCACTGGACAGCATCTGCACCTTGGCCATGAAGATCGGATCCCCGAGCGTAATACAAAGATATAACATTACCTGGAACACCGAGCGCTGCAAGCAGCGGGTAGTAAATTCTGACGATGTTGTAAATTGTGGAATATCCCATTTTCTACCTGAAGCAGCGACCAGCTGTGTAGATTGTCCCAACTGCCTGCATGCACTGACTCGAGGAGTTCTTATACACCTGTTCTTATACATCATTCAGTGCTCCCATTGTTCTCATTAGACACAATTCACCGAACAAACACACAGTGTGAGCTATTTTTACTCGTTCTGTCATTTTCTGTTATATTTATCACTTCAAGGAAAATTAGTAGGAATTCATTTGATGATGTTTTTACCAATCATTGTCAGTGGAAAGGGTCAGTGCAATGGTTGAATCGTTATACATTCTTTTTTGTCATTATACATTTCATTTTGTAAGCAAACACAATCTCATTCTGCTCCAGATCAATTATAACGTTGCCAGTAACAGGTTGACCAACAAAATGCAGCAAACAGGTCAGGCAGTTTATGGAAGGGAATAAACAGTCAACGTTTCAAGATGGCCTAATAAACCTGTTGAGCATTGCCTTTAATTACACTCTGTAACTACACTGACCATTTCTCTTTCGGCCACTCAGAAATCAGAGCAATCGTTTCAATATGTTGAAAATATTTTTCTACTTCTGTTTCACTAAATGGAGGGACCAATTTAATTTCCTGACTAACAACAAACGTTTTACTAGGACCAGGAGACTGATTCTCAGACTTTAATTGCTCCATCGCGAATTCAATTTCCCTCTTTTTTATTTTCAGCTTCTAACCTATAACACACTAAGTCCGCTTTACTTTGCACTAAATTCAGTTTTTCGATTTGTAACTGCATCTCTAGAGTACTTATTGGAAACGAATCTAAAATTGATTTATCAAAATCACCAAATCTACACAGTGTGACGCGATTTTTCTCTGAATTACAGCCTTCGTTGTAGTTCTCGAAATACCTTTAAGTTCCAACCTACTAGCAATTTCAGATACATCTCTCTTTTTTTGCCTCCGCTAATAACTCCCAATCAGACGATTCCAGCAATTTGTCAATATCCATTGTTGCCGATTACCACTCACAAACCAATCAAACAAAAGAGTCGACTATTCCCCTTTTCCAAAACATCGATCAAAAATTAAACAAGCATTTAGCCTTAAAATGGATTACGATCGCACGAGCCCCCAAATGTTATGATCCAGCAACAATGAATATGTGATTGAGACAGGCTTTTTGTAACAAGTAAAACACTTATTAAACATTGCTTAAAAAAAAAACAAAAGTAAGCAAATGACTAACTTAACGGGAAGTCGGCTGCAATACGGCAGCTCAAACAGTTCTTAAAGCGAGAAATGCGAACTCGGTTCTTTAAAGTAGTATTGCAGAAAGTCCAAAATGATTTACAGAGTCAGTTAAGGGAGAGACTTTTCTTGCAGTAATTAAATCCTCCTTCGCGACGTTACTGCTAATCCCAGCCGAAGTATGCTTTCCAGAGGGATTTACGATTGAAGGAAATAAAACGGCTTAAAGGCACTGACCTTTCCTTGGTGAAACTTTGCATCCAACTCTTTCTGCTTTTTTTGCAAAGCAAAAGTTAACATGAACACAGGTTACCAATTCCTCGTACGAAGATTAAATAAAGGTCGAACCTGCTTCACAGCCGACATCAACTTTCCTCGACCTTTCAGCTTCCCGAAATTCGATGTACCTTCACTCTCCAACTGCACTTTAACCGGCAGTATTGTAGCAAAACTGCCGGCAATAACCTTTGACTTAAAGCAGAAAGTAAAACTCTACTTTGAAATAAAACTGCGTCATAGCATAGAATAAGCAGTGGAACGGGAGTGCCTGGCGAATTCAACCGCGGTCTGCCCCCCAACACAGGGAGGGTGTTCTCTTTTTATACCCTGTTGAAAAAAAAACTATCACATGAGCTCTCACTGGCAGGAAAATGACGTTACTCCACCATCACAAGACCTTTGCCTCATGTCCAGCATAGCCTTAATTACATCATGGTCACGTGCCAGGTACAAGATACCCACGGGCACGTAACAATGGTCAAGCACTTCTGTGGAAGAAATAAACGGGCAGACTATAATTTAGATGGGGAGAGAATTCAAAATGCAGAGATGCAAAGGGACTTGGGAGTCCTTGTACAAGATACACTGAAGGTTAAACTCCAAGTTAGGTCGGTTGTGAAGAAGGCAAATTCAATGTTGGCATTCCTTTATAGATGTATAGAATATAAGAGCAGTTTTGTGATGTTGAGGATTTCTAAGACACTCGTGACACCATTACTAAAGTATTGTATGCAGTTTTGGGCTCCTTAGTTTAGAAAAATATATATTGACATTAGTGAGGGTTCAGAGAAAACACACAAAAATGATTCTAGGGATGAAATGCTAAACCTATGAAGAACGCCTGTCGGCTCTTAGGCTGCATTCCATGAAGTTCAGGAGAATGAGGTAGAATCTCATAGAAACATTCCGAATGTTAAATGGCGTGAACAGATTAGAAATGGCAAAGTTATTTCCCATGGTCGAGGATTCGAGGGCAAGAGGGCACAACTTCAGGATTAAAGGACGTCACTTTAGAACTGAGACGAGGAGAAATTACATTAGTCAGAGTGTGTTAAATCTGTGGAATTTGTTGCTACTAGCGGCGGTGCAGGCCAAGTCATTGGATGTATTTAAATCAGAGATAGATAGGTTCTTGATTGGCCAGGGCACCAAAGGGTATGGGGTGAAGGCAGAGGAGTGGGGATGAGTGGAAGAACTTGATCAGCACATGATTGAATGGCGGATCAGCTTCGGTCTGCAGAATGGACTAGCTCTACTCCGATATCTTATGCTCTTATGGCCTTATGCATTTGGAACTTCCAAAAACATTTGCTAAGGTACCACACATGAGGCTGCTTAACAAGATAAAATCCTATGGAAAGATGTTGACAGGATGGAGGAGGGGCTTACAGTCAGGAGGTAGTGACTACGGGCCTTTTCTGATTGACTGCCAGTGATTAGTGTTGTTCCTCGGGAGTGAATATTGAGACTGTTACTTTTCACGTTGTTTGTCAATGATTTGGATAATGGAATTGACGGCTCTGTCACAACGTTTGCAGATGGCATGAAGATAGCCGGAGGGGTAGGTTGTGCCGAGGAAGTAATGCGATTACAGTAGACTTAGACAACTTAGAAGAATGGGCAAAAGACTGGCAGATGTTATACAGTGTTGGGAGATGTACGATAATGGTAAAAGGAACAGTATTGCGGAGTATTCTCTAAATAGGGAGAAGGTTCAAACATCAGAGGCGTAGAGGCACTTGGAAAGGATTGTGCAGGAATTCTGGAAGGTTATTTAGTAAGTCGAGGGTGTGATAAAAAGGCAAATGCAATGTTGGTATTTATTTCAAGGAGAATATGATTTAAAATCAAGGAGATAATGCTGATCACACACACACACACACACACACACACACACACACACACACACACACACACACACACACACACACACACACAATGCTGGGGGAACTCAGCAGGCGAGGCATCATCGATTAAACAAAAGTACGGTCGCGTCCTGCCGAACGTTCTCAGCCCGAAACTTCGGATGTACTTTCTTTCTTTATCTGCTGCCTGGCCCGCTTTTCTCCTCCAGGATTTTTTTGTGTTTTGCTTGGATTTCTAGCATCTGCAGATTCTTTTTCGTTTGTGAGATAATGCTGAAACTGAATAAGACGCTAGTCAATCCGCTCTTGGAGTATTGTCAACTGTTCTGACCCTACTCCTCAGAAAAAAAGAGTTCTCCCTGGAGAGAGTCAAATGGAGCTTCACGAGGCTGATACCGGGAATGAAAGGGTTAACACGGTAAAAGTCTTTAACAGCTTTGGGCCGATACTCACTGGGACCTACCGAATGTTGAAATGACTAGATATGAGGGATGTGGCGAGGATGTTTCCTATGGTGGGGTATCCAAAGCAGCAGGGCAACGCCTCAAAATTGAGGGATGACCTTCTGGAACAGAGGTAAAGGGGATTTTCTTTAGCCAGAGAGTGGTGAATCTGATGCTCAGCCACAGACTGCGGTGGAAGACAAATCCGTGGGTATATTTAACACCAAAGGTGATAGTTTAATGTTCGGTCACGGCGTCAAACGATACGGAAAGAAGGCAGAGGTTCGGGATTGAGTGGGATCGGGGAGCAGACACCTTGGACTGAATGGCCTAATTCCGCTCCTATGTATTATGGTCGCATGGAGAGAGAGCAGCCAGATGACTTAGCACGTGTTGGTAATAATGACACAGGAAGTAAGAGCAAAGGGGTCCTGAAGAAATAATGCAGAGAGCGAGGCAGAAAACTGAGATGTAAGAGTTACAGTTTAGTAATTTCTGGATGGCTACCTTTGCCACGTACCACTGACGGTAGAAACAGGATGACCTGCCAGATAATTTCATGCCTGAGTGGTTGGTACGGGGGAACAGTGCTTCAGTTTCTTGGATCTTTGCGATATTTTATGGGGAAGGCAAGATCTGTACGAAAGGGGCGGGTTGCAGCTGAACGCCAGCGGGACCATTATTCTCGCGGGCAGGTTTGTAGAGTTCTTGGGGAGGTTTAAACTAATTTTCCTGGGAATGGGAACCGGAGTGAAGGGATACAGAAAGGACGGAAGGTGAAAAAGCAATGATGGCGTGAAGTCGGGCTGTCAGCGAAGGCAGGCAGATGAGAGCACAAACTTGCAGCCAGCAGGTTCTGTATCAGTGCATTAGGGATACAGAATCAATAAGAGTAGCAAATACAGCACTCAAAGTATTATATCTCAGTGCACGGAGAATTAGAAATAAGGTGGATGATCTTGTCGAACTGTTACAGATTCTGGTGTCTGATGTTGTGGACATCACTGAATCATGGCTGAAAGATGGTTGAAAGCTGAAGTTTCAAGGTTAAATATTGTATCAGAGTGATAGGAAGGTAGGCAGAGGGGGTGACGTTGTTCTGCAGGTAAAGAATGGCATCAAATCCGGAGAAGGGTGTGACATAGGACTGGAAGATGCTGAACCCTTGTGGGTTCAGTTAAAAAACGGCCAGAGTAAAAGGATACAGGCCTCCAAACAGTATCGTGGTGTGGACTACATATTACAAGGGGAAATAGACAAGGAGAGTCAAAAGGACAATGTGATGATCGCCGTGGGAATGTAACGCCCTTGGAAAGTTTTCACTGCTATGTGCTGGCTTCTCTGTAGCCGCAGTCTTTCGATTATGATGAGAAACATCGGAGGCTTTGGAATCTGCGCCGGCCAATGAGGGGGGTATTTCCCTTTCTTGTGTGTCCCAGAGGAGGTTTTCGCAGTCTGTTGTCGGCGAGAGATGAAGAGGGAAGACGTGAGAAGTGAGAGTTCGTAGACCGTAGGACGGAGTGGACATGGAGTGAGAGTCCGGGAGTGGTCGACGCGTGGAGGAAATCGCTGGTGGTCTAATGGACTGAAACCCGTGAGCTCATTCGACTGTTCTATTTAAAAGGGCCGTTTTTCGTTTTGTTTCTTTATGTTACCCAAGAGTCAAATTATAAATTATAAAAGCTTAATCGCTTAATTGCATGTGGTGACCTGTCTGATATTTCGGGCTACTGATCAAGCAGCATCCACACAATCGTGATTTCAAACGTTTGGAGGGGCCGGAGACTGTCTTCCCTCGAACAACGCCGCCGGCCGAACTTACGGGTTACAGGAGATTTTAACAGGCAGGCAGATGACGAAAATCAGGTTTGTAATGGTTCTCCAGAGAGTAAATTTTTCGAATTCCTATGGGATAGCTTTTTCAGAGCAGCTTCTCGTGGAGACAGACTACCAGTGGGTCAGCTAAACCAGATTCTGTGTTTTTATTAACGAACCAGAGGTGAATATGGTGCTTTTGGTAGAGGGACCCTTAGGAGAGAGTGAGCATATTATGATTGAGTTCAAACTGAAATTTGATAGGGTGAAGGGAAACTCTAACGTAGCGGTACTTCCGTGGCGTTAATGAAATTACAGTAGTATAAGAGAGGAGCTGCAAATCTAAATTGGAAGGAGGTGCTGTCAGGGATGATAGTACATGGGTTTTAGGGAAAATATGAGAAAGGTGCAGGATAACTATAGTCCAAAAATGAAGAAATGCTCAAATGGCAAAATATTACAGCTGTAGCTGTCAACAGAATTCAGGGGTAACTTGAAAGCAAAAATAAATAAATAAATAAATAAATTTAAAAAAATGGCGTACAGCAATGCATAGATTCACGGGAAGATAGAGGATTGGGAAGCTTTTAAAAACCTGCTGAAGACAATTAAAAGTTATTGGGAAGAAAAGATGAAACATGAAAGCAAGGTAGCAAACAATACCAAGGTGGATTGAAAAAGAAACCTTGAAAAATAAAAGTGATGAGAGTGGATACAGGACCGCTGGAAGGTGAGGTAGGAGAAATAATAACGGGAGCACAAGGAGATGGCAGATGAGCAAAATGAATATATCGCTTCAGTCCTCACTGTAGAAGGGAAACGCAGTCTGCCAGGTTTTGAAGGGTATGAGGGAAGTGAAATTAGTATAGTTACTATTACAAAGGGGATGGTGCTCAAAAATAATATAGACATTCTGGAAGAGAATGTGCTGTTTCTTTTGAAAACATTAAGTTAAACACGTCACCGGGACCGGACGAGATATACGCGCTGTGGGAAGCGCGGAGGGAGCCTCTGGCGATGATCCTTGCATCATCATTTGGGATGGGACAAGTTTGTGAGGTCAGATGTGAAACCAAAATATAATATTAATGGTGGTTGTGGAGTGTACCACCACTTGGTGGTGTGGAGGATCAGAGAGATCTTCTGGGTCTGTGGCCACAGGACATTCAAAACTGCTGCGGAGATCGACAGTGCTGTTAAGAAGACATATGGTGTGATGGCCTTCATCAACCGTGGGACTGAGTTCAAGAGACGTGAGATAATGTCAGATATATCAGCCCGTATTTAGATCATTCTTGTTCAGTTGTGGTCACCTCTTTACAGGAAGGATCTGATGCTGAGGCATCAGACACTATAAGACACTAGTGAGCCCCTCATCTTAGAAAAGATGTGCCGGCATTGGAGAGGATCTAGAGTAGGTTCACAATGATGATTCCAGGAATAAAAGGGTTATCATACGAGGAACGTTTGATGGCTCTGGGCCTCTACTCTCAGGAATTCAGAAGGACCAGTGAGCATCTCATTAAAACCTTTTGAATGTTGAAATGCCCAGACAGAGTAAATGTGGTAAGGATGTTTCCCATGGTGGGAGAGTCTAGGGCAAGAGGGCACGAACTCAGGATAGAAGGAAGCTCTTTCAAAACAGAGATGTGGAGAAATTTCTTCAGCCAAACGGTGGTGAATTTATGCAGCTGTGGATGCCAGATCCTTTGGTGTATTTAAGGCAGAGATTTCTAGTTTCCTGATTGGATATGGCGCTAAAGGCTACTGGGAGAGTGCAGGGAAGTGGGGTTGAGGAGGAGATAGTAAAACAGATCAACCATGATTGAATGGTGGAGCAGACTTGATGGGCCAGATGGCCTAATTCTGCTCCTGGGTTTTATGGTCTTATGAAAACTTCCGAGAGACTGCAGGGGGCATTTACAAGGATGTTGCCCGGATTGGGGAGCAGGCCTTACGAGATAAGGTTGAGTGAATTTAGCCTTTTCTCCCTGGAGCGACTGAGGATCAGAGGTGACCTGATAGTGTATAAGAAGATGAGAGATATTGATCATGTGGCTAGCCAGAGGCTTTTTCGAGGGCAGAAATGGCTAACATGAGGGGACGTATTAATTTTAAGGTGCTTAGAAGTAGGTGCAAACGGAATATCAGAGGTAGGTTATTCACACAGAGAGTGGTGGATTGTAATGCCAACGACCGTGGTGGAGGCCGATGTAATAGGAGACAGTTTGGGACATGGAGTATAGAAAATTAGAGGACTATGTGGTAGGCACTTTCCAGATTAGGTTACAAGATCGAAACAACATTGTGGGCCGAATAGCCTGTGATGTGGTGCAGATTTCTACGATAATTTTCTGATTAAACAATGATTTATTTTTATACATTATATATGTTTTAATGCCATGTTGTGATTTCGTCAACAGTGTTTCCTGTCCGAATCAGATTAACCTTCAGCTGCTTAGCTAACTGGTAATCAACCATAGTAGTCTGAAGTCCCATGATATCCGAGTCAATAATCCTTACGTGAAGATAATAACTTAATCCCTGTTGCTTAATATGATCGTCAACTTGCTCGATTAACGCTAATGCATTTTAGTGAGATACAGAAACTTTGGTCGCTTGAAACTCTAAACAAATGCTCTTCAAAATAATTGTCTTGATGATGCAAGATAGAACAATTACGGTTGCATTTCATCTACAAATCTCTCCCGGTGCTGATAACAGGTACTTCACACCATTCTTCAACTCCTCCCTGAATAGTCTCTGTGTCAGTCCATAGATACAGGTGTTGGTGCAGGTACTGAGAGAAGACAACATAAACGCGCAAACCTGCAAGATATAGGTCGGTTTACTTAAATATCTGTCTGTGTAGAAATAGTTTTCGGCTTGCCAGTTCATAGAACGTACGACATAGGGCATCCAAAATAATATAAAATTGGCTGAAAGAGCGAACAACAGAATCATTGACTTTCTCCGGCTTTCCAGCTCTGGATCATTACGATTTTCGCTGCATTTCCGAAATGCCTGGCGAACTCTATTTGTCTCTATAATACGTTTGGCGGTTAAAACATTGAACAGCAGAATTAAAGAGATTGGTAATACCGGTGTTGTGATGCTGTCAAATACCTGGAAGGCTTTCCATAACGGTGACGTGTAGAATTCAGCTATGGGGATACAACGCCATCGATCCACTGTAAAGTAAAATGGAATGGTCTCGGCACAACACGCTGCACTCACTGTTGCTACCACCACAGTCGCTGTTCTCTCGGTGCAATAGCGGTTCCGCAGCTTCGGACAGCAGATGGCGACGCAGCGATCGAACGTGAAAGCAACCGTCAACCAGACGGAACATTTCCAGATTGCGATACCCGCGACAAGTAGCAGAGAACACGCCGGAGTTTCGAACAAAAAAATAGCAAACAAATAGATATAATTTATCCTCTCTAATATAATAACAACGATGACCACCATCAGATCCGCAGCCGCCATTGCCACAAGGTAGAGAGTGATGCATTTGGACAGACCACATTTCCCTCGGGACAGGATCACAATCGCCGTTAAATTCACTGAAATAAGTCACATTACAAAACAATTACTATCAGCTTCCGCACTATGATTAGTGTAACTTTAATTACGTAGCGAGGGTTATAGTCGATCGTGACATTGTCGGGAGTCAGGGTACATCGCATTTGCACTGAACGAGATGGGCTGAGTATGGCCCGATCCATCTGATTCTAAGTTATAATGCACAATTGAGTTCTCCCCAGTTTCACATCGAGAAATTAATTCTTACGACGTGTCGATTCTCCTCGTCCCTGCAGTAAACCATCACGCTATTATGAGTGGAATTGTACTGGGTCTGGCCGCTGTCAGAGAGAGACATCACGGCACAGAGCGGGTTCATCGGTGAGCGGGCCTAGCGAGTCACGGCTTTTACTTTCAGGATTTTACCTGAAGTCGTATCTTTGCAAACTGTCCTGACGGTCTCCATAGATGCTGTCTGACTCACTGATTTCTGCCAGTGTTATGAGTGCGGTATTTTCCTCTTTGTGCGTTTCGTAAGCATGCTTAAACATTTCTGGCTTATAGAACAACGTGTTACAAAGTGCCTATGTTAATATTACAGATATATATGTAACACTTACCCAACTGGCTGGTATATGTCAAGGGGAAAAGGAGATCCAGCCACTCACCAACTCCACCTCCCGTACACGCGGGTGCTGTGAGAATCAAGTTTATGCCGCGCGCACACACACCATATCAAACTCACACCAGATATCGATACGGAATACACTTTAAAGAATTTACTAAAACTAAAAGAGTACTATGCAATACAATATATATGAAGGAAAAGAAAATAAAGTAAAAGGCGCCAACTTATCAAAGTTCAGTCAGTTCAGTGCACATCGTTGGAGCTCAACCATCGAACCATTCGACCCCTCGTCGCTTTCCTCCGACCTCCACGTCCTCGCACCTGGGACCACCCTGGTGGTCGACCGAGCAGTGCAGCGCACGTCCACCTTCCTCGGCGTCTCCTTCCCGACTCCCCTGAAAAGACCGCGAAAACCCCCAAAGCTCCCAACCTCACAAGACAAAATAACATTCCCCATTGATCAAGAAATGAATACAATCCCGGTATCAGCAAGTCTAAAGCTAAACAACTGCGAGAGAAAGCACTTAACATACAAAGAAGCATTCATACTCTTAACCAAACAAAGAAGCCATTTTGATTAACACACACACACACACACACACACACACACACACACACACACACACACACACACACACACACACACACACACACATATATATGTATACGCTTCAATCATAACTCTATTTGAAATTAAACCATTAAATCAGTTTACATTTAGATTCTAAATTGTGGTGAAAGCTTCTTTATCTCGACCAATATCAGTGAGAAATGCACCCTGGGCTTCAAGATACTGTTCATCTACGATGCTACTAAGGGAATGCAAAGGCATCGCATTACCTGGGATACCGAGTGCTGCAATCACCGGGCAGTAAATTCTCACAACGTTGTAAATTGCGGAGTATCCCATTTCCTGCTTGAAGCTGCGATCAGTTGTACCGATTGTCCCAACGACCTGCATGCACTGACTTGAGTAGTTCTTATACACCTTTCGGAACCACAATTAAATCAGTCAGTGTTCCCATTGGTCCCATTAGAAGCAATCCACTGAACAAACATAATGTGTCAACAAGTTTTACTCATTGTGTCATATTTGGCACTTCAAGGAGAATTAGGACATGTATTAGATGTATTTACCAATCATTTTTAGTGGAGAAAGTCAGTGCTATTCTCTTTCGCAACGCTTGAATCGCTAAACATATTTTTATCGTTATACTCTTATATTTTTTTGGGAAAAAAGCGCAATCTCCTTCAGTAGCAGATTGATTGTAACATCGTTATTAGCGGTTGGGGCAACAAGATTAAGCGCGTTGAATGTGGGTAAAGTGAGGACTGAGTCTTCCTTGACGGTCGCTATCCTTCATCGCTACCTTGACTTTTCAGCGCATGTAGTTTTTCAGGTGACAACATCAGATAGGTGAATTTTCAAAGAGAAATTTGATTGCGTTCGTGAATATCTCAAAAATTTCAAAGTCCAAGAAATCTCTGCGCCTTCAAGAATGCACCACACAAGCAACCATTTGTGAGATTTCACCACCCGCAGGCACGAGAAATCCTTCCTCATTTCCGGTCTCTACGGATATCCTTCTGTTTTGTACCATGGAGAACAGATGATGCAGGAGGTGGGCGGCATGTTTGCCTTCATCAGAGGGGCATTGCAGGAGTTGGAGTATCGTGTTATACTTGTACATTTTTGTTGATTGGGTCGCTATTTGTTCAGTGCTGGACACCAAGCCGTGGGAAAAAAAAGGAATTAGGCTGGAGGGAGTGCAACATTTTCAAATGGATACAGCCAGGACTGGAGGCCCTCAAACAGCCCCCTCCCACGCACAAACTGCAGCAACACCCGTCCCACCCGACCCCCACTAGCAAAAAAACATCAGCGTTCTCTACCGAGCGCTCAAATGTGCAGCCTGCATTAATTCGATGATTAAAAGTCTGTTGTGTCGCTTTCTCCGAGCTCTGCATTCAGAGATTCGGAAAACATGAGAGATATAGACGGTGTAGTCAGTCAGCATCTTTTTCCCTGTTTTTAAATGTCCAATACTAGAAGACACAGCTTTAATGTGAGATGGAGCGTGTTTAAAGATACACGGGGAGAGATGATTTATTTAAGTTGAGAGTGGTTCGATGCCTGACACGCGCAGACATGGGGAATGGTGGAAGCATTTATGGTAGGAGCATTTAAGAGCTTTCAGAGAAGCAGATGAACATACAGAAAATTCACGGACATAGATCACACATAACAAAGAAGAGATTAAGTTTTATTTGACATTGTCATTCTGCAACATCATCTCACGCTGCTCTTAGCATCCTTATCAAATCCCTCATGAGTTCTCCCTCCCACGCAAACACCAGGGGTTATTAATACAGGCCAATTGACCTACCACTCCACGATACCGCAAAGTGGTCGGGGAGCGGGGAGGAGTATTGTGCCCACCTCATGGGGATTTTGCTTCAAGACCTCGAGCATAAAACATGTAACATTAAACGCAGAACAATACAACTCGGAACAGGCTATCGTGCAAACTAGTTAAACTACCAATTAAATGACTAACTCAATGAATCCTGTTACAAGAATCATCATTTGCAATAATGATCAGGGAGGCACAGAGAGAATCTGTCATTACCGACTAGTACCTTCATTATCTGAACAGAAGAACTCGGGCATTTACACAACCGAATAACTATGTGCTTAACTATTAAGTTTTTCTGACCTTCTATGAACAGTCAGATAAGAGAAAGAATAATGCCATTTGAAGGAATCTTTGCTGCTGACCACGAGTTCCTTGCAGAAACGCTTCGAAGTTCCATGTGCCTGGGGTACCACTCATCCACGTTGGTGAAACTCTAGGCATTCATCATTTTCAGCACACTCAAAACCTCCGATTTTATCTTCATTTCTTATCAATTCAAACGTAGGGTTCTCAGTAATATTAACTTTAATGTTAACTGTTAACTGCTAATAGTGAAATGGCTTGTCTGTAATGTTAACTGATGAAGTAATGTTCTCTGTAGCTGAAATGTTTCGGTTATAATTATAGATAGCGGGGAAAATGCCAATGGAAGTCAGGTCATTCTGAGTGAGTGGCGGGAGATCGACAAGGAGAGGCGAAGAGGAAGGATGTGCGGAAAGCGCTCCGGTAGACCACAGTGGTTGGTCCTTGTCCGAGGGTCGAGGAGTCCGGAGAAGATCAAATGCTGGAGAGATGACTCTGTCCCTTCAGCTCCAACGATTGTACACAAACTGAATAACTCTGATAAGTGTGGCGCCTTTTTCTCGTATATTAGTTTCCCTACTAAACATAGAGTCATAGTAAGACTTATAAAGTGTAATCATTTAGAACATAGAACATAGAATAGTACAGCACATTACAGGCCCTTCGGCCCACAATGTTGTGCCTACCGTCAAACCCTGACTCCCATATAACCCCCCAATTTAATTTCCTCCATATACCTGTCTAGTAGTCTCGTAAACTTCACTAGCATGTTTGCCTCCACCACTGACTCAGGCAGTGCATTCCACGCACTAACCACTCTCTGAGTAAAATACCTTCCTCTAATATCCCCCTTGAAATTCCCTCCCCTTACCTGAAAGCCATGTCTCCTTGTACTGCGCAGTGGTGCCCTGTGGAAGAGGCGCTGGCTGTCACTCTGTCTATTCCTCTTAATATCTTGTACACCTCTATCATGTCTCCTCTCATCCTCCTTCTCTCCAAAGAGTAAAGCCCTAGCTCCCTTAATCTCTGATCATAATCCATACTCTCTAAACCAGGCAGCAGCCTGGTAAATCTCCTCTGTACCCTTTCCAATGCTTCCCCATCCTTCCTATACTGAGGCGACCAGAACTGGACACAGTTCTCCAAGTTTGGCCTCACTAGAGTTTTATAGAGTTCCATCACTACATCGCGTCTCTTAAACTCTATCCCTCGACTTATGAAAGCGAACACCCCATAAGCTTTCTTAACTACCCTACCTACCTGTGAGGCAACTTTCAGGGATTTGTGGACATGTACCTCCAGATTTCTCTGCTCCTCTACTCTACCAAGTATACTGCCTTTTACTTTGTACTCTGCCTTGGAGTTTGTCCTTCCAAAGTGTACCACCTCACACTTCTCCGGGTTGAACTCCATCTGCCACTGCTCAGCCCACTTCAGCATACTATCTATGTTTCTCTGCAATCTTCGACAATCCTCTACACTATCTACAACACCACTAACCTTTGTGTCGTCTGCAATCTTGCCAACCCACCCTTTTACCCACACATCCAGGTCGTTAATAAAAATCACAAAAAGTAGAGGTTCCAGAACAGATCCTTGTGGGACACCACTAGTCACAACCCTCCAATTTGAATGTATTCCCTCCACTACGACCCTCTGCCTTCTAAAGGCAAGCCAATTCTGAATCCACCTGGACAAACGTCCCTGGATCCCATGCCTTCTGACTTTCCGAATAAGCCTACCGTGTGGAACCTTGTCAAATGCCTTACTAAAATCCATGTAGATCACATCCACTACACTACCCTTATCTATATGCCTGGTCACCTCCTCAAATAAATCTATCAGGCTTGTTAGGCACGATTTGCCCTTCACAAAGCCATGCTGACTGTCCCCGAACAGACCTTGATTCACTAAACGCTCATAGATCCTATCACTAAGATTCTTTTCCAACAACTTTTCCACCACAGACGTAAGGCTCCCTGGTTTATAATTACCTGGAGTATCCCTATTAACTTTTTTAAACAAGGGGATAGCATTCGCCTGCCTCCAATCCTCAGGTACCATTCCCGTGGATAACGAGGACATTAAGATCCTAGCCAGAGGTTCAGCAATCTCTTCCCACGCCTCGTGGAGCAGCCTGATGAATACCCCGTCCGGCCCCGGGGATTTATCCGTCATAATGCATTTTAACAACTCCAACACCTCCTCTCCCTTAATATCAACATGCTCCAGAACATCAACCTCACTCATATTGTCCTCACCGTCATCAAGTTCCCTCTCAGTGGTCAATATCGAAGAGAAGTATTCATTGAGGACCTCGCTCACTTCCAAAGCCTCCAGGCACATCTTCCCACTTTTATCTCTAATCGGTCCTACCTTCAATCCTGTCATCGTTTTGTTCTTCACATAATTGAGGAATGCCTTGGTGTTTTCATTTACCCTACTCGCCAAAGCCTTTTCATGTCCCTACTTGCTCTTCTCAGCTCCTTCTTAAACTCCTATCTTGCTACCCTATGTTCCTCAATAGACCCATCTGATCCTTGCTTCCTAAACCTCATGTATGCTGCCTTCTTCCACCTGACTAGATTTTCCATCACACTTGTCACCCATGGTTCCTTCACCCTACCATTCTTTATCTCCCTCAGCGGGACAAATTTATCCCTAACATTCTGGAAAAGACACTTAAACATCGACCACATGTCCATAGTTCATTTCCCTGCCAAAACGTCATCCCAATTCACAGCCGCAAGTTCTAGCCTTATAGCCTCATAATTTGCCCTTCCCCAATTAAAATTTGTCATCTTCTCTCTGATTTTATCCTTTTCCATGATAATACTAAAGGTCAGGGAGCGGTGATCATTGTCCGCCAGATGGTCACCCACTGACAGATCTGTGACCTGACCCGTTTCGTTACCTAATACTAGATCTGGTATGGCATTCCCCCTAGTCGGCCTGTCAACATACTGTGACAGGAATCCATCCTGGACACACTTAACAAACTCTGCCCCATCTAAATCCTTGGAACTAATCAAGTGCCAATCAATATTAGGGAAGTTAAAGTCACCCATGATAACAACCCTGTTATTTTTGCACCTTTCCAAAATCTGCTTCCCAATCTGCTCCTCGGTATCTCTGCCGCTAACGAGGGCCTATGGAATACCCCCAGTAGAGTAACTGCTCCCTTCCTGTTCCTGATTTCCGCACATACTGACTCAAAAGTGAATTTAATCGAACATTGCGTACTGTCTGATATTTTACGTTGTGGGTTTCTGCCCGAGTGCATTGCACAACATCTACGCAGACATGAGGCACAGATTGGCGGGCGGACGGCTGATTCTCCCTGGACGAACGTGAGTTGATAGCGCTGAGCGTTTCATTTGTCGGCGCTCGTCCGCTGATTGAATTTAGCGGTTGCTGTGTATCTACTCTGCTTAAAGTACAGTTGTGGTGGGGACAGATGCATTTCGGTGATGGTGTGTGGCTGCAAGGTTGGCAGAGGGCAATGTGTGCTTGTTGAGTGGGGTGGAGACTAGCGTACCGGATGAAGTGTTACTCCGAGGTTTGATTAGGGTTAAATCTGTTGCTATAAGGGAACTTGTATCGCGAAACTTTGATTTTGAGACAGGTACAGACATAGTGTTAGTGCAGACCAGTGAGGACATAAGAGGGGTGGAATTGCCAGAGGAGTTTGGCGCACAAGGGAGGCGGGACCATGGAGGTTGCAAATTCTCGGGAAGGGAAAGGACGGAGCTCAGCGAGCTGATTCGCCAGCGGATGAGGCACGGGATCTTAGCTAACGAATCCTCTCGGTATTGTGCGATGAAGGGAAGGAGTGGTCAGATTTGGAAAATTTGGTTAGTTCCCGTCCCGCAGCGAAAGGCGAGAGTTCCGAGTTGGCATTTGCAATTACCTCCCAGGCGAGAAAGGATTTTTCTCGGTGATAACACCCATCCACGAGGTGAAGAGGATAATGAGACGTGTAGAGCAGACATCACAGTTGTTAAGTGAGTGGCAGTGCTCCGATGAGGAAAAGCGACAGAAATTGGTCGAGAGTTTGTGGGGAGTGGCGTCTGGGGTAGTGCGAAGCGTGAAGGTTAACCAGCCTTCTGCCACTCTGGTTAACTGTCTGGAGACCTTGAAAAGTGCTTTTGCAAGACATTGGCTACAGGTCATGGGTCTGACTTCATAACTTTTTTGTTGGCTCTGTCCCAAACCAGTATCCATTTACTGTCGTCTTCCCATCAAGTGACAACCGGTAGTTAGTGCAACACACAAAATGCTTGTGGAACGCAGCAGGCCAGGCAGCATCTATAGGAAGAAGCACTGTCGACGTTTCGGGTCGAGACCTTTCGTCCTGACGTCCTGAGTTGCTTGAATTTCCAGCATCTGCAGATGTCCTTGTGTTGACCAGTAATTAGCTCCTCTTTTGTTCTCAATCAGCAACCAGCTCGAATCTGTCACAACCACAGATTCGGCAGAGAGGCAGATGCAACAATTGCGCTCGTGAATTGCGTTGATTATTATTTTACTGTGAGGTATTAAACTCCATTTTTTTTCATCGTAGCGCTTGTCGAGACGAGGAAAACGCAGCGAAGAATACACAACCCTGCTCGAGTTCAAGTCTACGGCACTTGGCCCGTAGATGAACTTAGTTACAGCAGCTCTCAACCACACAAGGAACCGTATTAAATACCATCACAATGAAATAATAATTAGCTGACAAGTGCATATTCACGAGCGCAATTGCCGTATCTGCTGCGCTGCCGAATCCGTTGTTGTGACAGATTCAATCGGGGCATGTAACCATATATAACCGTATAACAATTACAGCACGGAAACAGGCCATCGCTGCCCTTCTAGTCCGTGCCGAACGCTTATTCTCACTTAATCCCTCCGATCTGCATTCAGCCCATAACCCTCCACCCCCCTCCTGTCCAGATATCTAAACAATTTTACTTTAAATATACAGACCCCCAGCCTGCGTTGCGTATTATATCCAACCAAGGAACGCCTCACAAATAACTGCGTGTTCATAAATGATACCTCTTTCAGCAGATTATCTGAGAGATGACTGTGTCGACTTTAAAGCACTGATCAAGCTAAGCGAATTTTACTCAAAAGTTGGAGAACGCAGTCTCTTCATAATATGGCAGGTCCACCTCTTCCACCTGGCAAGAACAAAGGCAATTATTGCATCTGCTTCCACGGTCCTTGACTTATTAGAATTCACTGATTTGTAGACAGTAGTTCTTTCTAGCCAACAATCCCTTCTGCCTACACAAAGTCCATGTCCCTGCATTCCCTGCTCATTAATTAGTCTGTCTAACACATTCTTCAAATCGCTTTATCATATCTGCCTCCATACCACCCCGGTCAGCTCATTGCAGGCACCCTATACTCGGAGTGTGAAAAACCTAGCCCCCCCCCCCACACAGGGACTACCTGATAGAGGAGATGACCTCGACAGATTACGGGTGAAGTATTGAGTCAACTGGAAGGATGTTTGCGGGCCTGAGGGGGAACCTGAGGGTGGGATGCTGAGGGGAATGGAACGTAAAGCTGCAGTTGGTGGTAGGATCTCTTTGAAGACTGCTGAAGGGATGTAGAATGACGTGCTGAATGCAGAGGCTCATGGAGTGAATACGCGTTAGAACATTTAACCCTGTTAGGGAGGCGAGAAGGTGTGTTGAGGACGGTAGGCCGTGAACTTTAGGAAATGTGAGTCAGGACAGAATCAATGTTAGAGGAAGGGTAAACGAATTATTTGAAGAAAGGTCCGTAGGGAGGCTGGAATCAACAACACATTGCCCAGATCTATGATCGGCAAATCGTTCCCTGCATCAATTAGTCGTTCAATAAATCCCATTGGTGAAAGTTACTGTCATTAACAGACAATCATAACAGAATGGGGGGGGGGTGTCCTCCGGCCAGTGCTTGACGCAAGGAGAGTACGAATCGAAGAGGAAACCCGGAACCTCTCCATTCACGGAGCAAGAGGTGTATGCCCATTAAGCATCGGGTTCAATTAACGAACAAACATCGGAGTGATCCTGCGAGCCTCCCTGTACCTGGACATCCGATGAACAGATCGCCCTTTCTCAGTGGTTTCTGTTTCGACATGTGGTTAGTATTCCAGCCTGTCACGGGGCAGGCTTAATTGTATCATCTTCCTTGATGTATACAACAAAAAGAGAGTTGCGGTGGGTAGATACGTCAGCCGGACCAGATGCTTCACAAGTCAGCGCACTAGAACAGGTTGGTGACGTGATCGTGCAGGAATTAGTAATGACCTTTCAAGAATAACAAGTTTCTGCATTATTCCGGAGGACTGGAAATTGTAAATGTCACTTCACTCTTCAAGCAGGGAGAGCGGCAGAAGAAGGGAAACTATAGACCAATTGGTCTGATTTTGAAAGATGTTTTGAGTCGTTTATTAAGGATGAGGTCTCGGGGAACTTTGAGGCACATGTGAAAGTAGGTGATCCACAGCATTTTCGACAAGGGAAACATTACCTGATAAATCCTTTAGAATTCTTTGAAGAAATAACACGCAGGATAGATAAAGGAAAATCAGTTGTTGACGTGTTATTGGATTTTCAGAATGCCTTTGAGAAGATGCCAGACATGAGGCTATTTGCCCATGAATTACAGAAATGCTTCTAGCATGGGTAAAGCGGTGGCTGAGGTACAGGAAGAAAAGAGTGGAAATAAATGATAGTCGTTTTCCATAGGGGTCAATCTTGGAATTTATTATTGTTTACGTTATATTTCGGTGATTAGGATCAGGGAATGTCTTCTCCTTCCTGCCGTCTGGGAAAAAGCTCCGAAGCATTCGGGCCCACAAGACCAGACTATGTAACAGTTTCTTCCCCCAAGGTATCAGACTCCTCAATACCCGAAGCCTGGACTGACACCTTGCCCTATTGTCCTGTTTAATACTTATTGTAATGCCTGCAACTGTTTTTGTGCACTTTATGCAGTCCTGTGTAGGTCTGTAGTCTAGTGTAGCTTTCTCTGTGTTTTTTTTATGTAGTTCAGTCTAGTTTTTGTACTGTGTTATGTAACACCATTGTCCTGAAAAAAGTTGTCTCATTTTTACTATGTACTGTACCAGCAGTTATCGTCGAAAAGACAATTAAAGTGACTTGACTTGACTTAAAGGAGACTTTGCTACTCCGCTATTCCCGAACATTTTGGCACGGACATCTCACTGTGAGGGGCGGTGCAAACAAATCATTCTAGAATTGTTATTTTGACGTTACCGTCCGATGCCGGCATTCCGTGATAATAATCCAAAACAAATATGACGTTAAGCAGAGGCAGATGATGATAATTTACGGATTATACGAGGAATTATTTTTATGTATTATCTATGTTTCGAAAACTATGTGCAGACTTTGTCTACAGTGAGATAACTGCACGAATCAGATTAATTACTGTTCAAATGCATAGATACATTGTGATCAAAAATGTGGATATAATGTTATGATATCGGACTCAACAACCCATCCATGAAGTTAATAACCATTTAGTGCCTGCCGCTTCATCGTCGCTATTCGTTTGTACTGTGACATCAGGAAACAATATTGCCAGAAACTCAAATCAAATACACATCCAAAAAATTGTCACTTTTATTGTGCTCTGGCAGTAATGGTCGATCGGGCCGTTGAGTGGAGGCAGGGTAACAGCTGACCGAGATGGGATGTGGGTAGCCCGATCAGGCGGACTCTACTTTAGAATGCACAATTTAGATCTCGCCAGATTCACATTCGGAAGTTAACCATCAGAAGGAGATCCGGAGGCTGACAGCAGAGCGCCCTCAGGTGGCTCAGTTAAATAGCGAATAAAGGGCCAGGTTCCAGTCCTGTAAAGTGAGGTTATGAAGAGCTATCCCGAATAGGATAGGGACTTGCCGAGAACGGAACAGGTAATGGAGAGATTAGTTTTATTTTCAGTCGGTCTGACGTAATTACAGTTCTTTAAAAGTGTTTAATTAATTGGCTTCAATTCAAAATGAAATTGTTCAGTAATTATATCGACAAGACGGTCTTGAATGCTTTTAATCGAAAATCGGAGGTATTTGGAGATGGCAGAGGCAGCCTTCTAACTTCACAATATGTGAAACGGCTACCGGACAAACTGGTCACAGACTGATAGATAATCAACGCTAAACTCAGCAGTCACACTCTAGGCGCTCAGCCACAAAGACCAGCCCGGCGTCCTGAATGTTGGCGCACCACAGAGGGTAAGACGCCAATCTTGTGAATGGGTGTCTCGCGCCAGCTAAAAAGAGCTTTGCCGAGTCGGTTCTAATTAGTTAAACAATCGCAGGAAATTCACATGTTCATAGAAAATCAATATGAATTTGAAAGTAATGCCCAAACATTAAGTTGCCTGCATTCAATAGATCATCTACTAGATCGGGAAGAGCAGAATGAAAAAGGAGCAGCTAATGAGCGGGAAGCTTATTACAATAGCACACACATTGCACCCCTCCCTTCAGCAGATAGTCATACTAGGAAGTCAAGGTAATGGAGTAAAGGCCGCAGACACTGGTCTGAAGACAAACCTATTTAAATATTCAAATACCTGGAGGGGAGGGGAACAGCTGACGGTACTTTGGAAATCAATCAATAACCAACGGGTTATCGAGTCTCCTCGTCCTTACAGTAAATTTCACGGTGTTATGAGTGGATTTACGCCGCGACGGCCGAAGGTCACAGAGAGATTACACAGCACAGAGCAGACTCAGCGGTCCCCGGACCTGGTGAGTCATGGCTGTCACTGAGAACATTCCTCGGGAACGTTCTCTAAACACCCAATATTTATTCCCCTCGATTGCTGATGTCTGACCTGCTGAGTTCCTCCCATGTGTTCCTGCCTGCGCATCCTGTCATCACATTTTAATCCTACTGACATAGAAGTGTGTGGGCAATAGTACAACTGCCTGCGCGTTTCTTTTCATCATCCAATAACAGGAAAATGCACTGGACCGCATCTGCACCTTGGCCATCAAGATACGATCCCCGAGTGTATTACAGAGATTTCACATTACCTGGAGCACCGAGTGCTGCAAGCACCGGGTAGTAAAATCTGACGATGTTGTAAATTGCAAAATATCCCATTTTCTACTTGAAGCATTGATTAATTCTACAGATTGTCCCAACTACCTGCATGCGCTGACACGAGGAGTTCTTATACACCTGTCGGAACCCCAATTAAATCCGTCAGTGGATTTAATTGTCACATTAGACACAATCTGCTGAACAGACACGAAGGTCAACTATTTTTAATCGTTGGGTCATTGTCTGTCGTATTTAGTCTTCATGGAGAATTAGGACATGAATTTGATGTTTTTACCAATCATTTTCAGTGGCGAGAGTCAGCGTAATCCTGTTTCGCAATGCTTGCCTCGCTAAATATATTTTTGTCATTATGCTCTCTTTTTTTGGGAAAACAAAATCAATCTCCTTCAGAAGCCAATTGATTATAACATTGTTATTAACAGGTGGAGCAGCAAGATGAAGCACGTTCACTGTGGGTGAATACCTGCAATGAGTTTTCCTAGACGGGAACGGCTTCCTCGCTGTCTTCACTGTTCAGTGTCTGTAGTACTTCAGGTGATAGCATCACCTCGGTGAATTTTCAATGAGAAATTTGATGGCCTTCGTGAATATCTCATAATTTCAACGTCTAGGAAATCTGAACACCTGGAGGAATTCTCCACGCAAGCAAACGTTTGTGATAATTCACCTCTCACAGGCTAGAGAAATCCGTCCTAGTCTCTGTTCCAAACGGATATTCCTCTCTTCTGTGCCCTGCAGATCAGATGGTGAAGGAGGTGGGCAACATGCTTGTCTTCATCAGTGGGAAATTGGAGGAGTTGGAATATCGTGCTATAGTTCTACATATTAGAGGTCGCAATTAGACTCCGTGTTCAGTTTTGGCCAACACTCCAGAGGAAAAATGGAATTAAGCAGGAGTTACTGCAGCAGTTTGACATCGATATAGCCTGTACTGGACGGCTTGAGGTAGAAGCAAAGATTGGATAGGGACCCTGTTTTCCACGGTGGTTAGCGGGCTGAAGGGAGGCGTGACAGAATTTTATAAAACAGCAACAAGTTTCAGAATGCACATTCAATGTCAGAGAAATATATACAATATGTATCCTGCAATTCCTTTCTTCGAAAACATCCATGAAAACAGAGGAGAATGAATGACAGTTAAGACGTTAGTGACGCAAAGAATGAATCACAGTTAAAAAGTTGGCGCCCTAACGAATGAGTGACTGTTAAAACGTTAGTGCCCCAAAGCCTCCACCAGCTCCCCACTCCCACGCACAAGCAGAAACAACGCAACGGGACATCCCACACCACCATCCCCCACCAATCAGCAAAAAAGAATTAGCGTCATCCTCCCAGCACAGAAGTGTATAGCAAGCGTCAATGGAGACACAGACTTGCAGCACCCCAAAGACGACTCGTTCACCCGGTAATTCAATATACAAAAGGCTCGTTCTCTCTCTCTCCCCAGAAAGGGAAAAAAAGAGGTGTCTCCGTTTCAAATCGAGAGGAGAGCTAAAACAATCAACTTTCTGATTTACGATGTTAAACGTCTGTTGCGTCGCTTTTTCCCGAGCTCCCAGAGCTTCCGAAAACATAAGAGACGTAGACGGTGTAGAGAGTCAACATCTTTTCCGCGGGTTCCCAATGTCTAGTACAAGAGGGCATCACTTTAAAGTGAGATGGAGGGTAAGTTTAAAGATGTACGGACAGAGATTATATATTCTGACTACGGGTCCAGAATTATCCCATGCTGCCTCCTTCAATAACCTTAATACTCATAATACTTCTTCTTCCTTGGCAGTTAATGCCCTAAGGTATTTATAGACAGCACTGATCTCCTGGTCCTCCATGTCCCTTCCCCTTGTTAAATACGGAAGCACGCTTTCGTTACGTACCCTACGTACATTCTCAGCACCTCCCATCCCCCACCCCCACCCTTTATCCCTGAGTGTTCCCAGCTTCTTCCTAGCTATCCTATTACTCGAAGTGTGCATAGAATATCCTGGGATTCACCTTCATCCTACTTGCCAAGAACTTTTCATACCGCTCTCCTGGCTTTCCTAAATCTCTTCTTTGGTTTACTGGCTTTATACCCCTCAAGTGCTTCGTTTCATCCTAACTTCCGAAGCATTACATATTATCCCTTTCCTCTTATCTAAGTTCATCATCTGTCTGGACATCCAAGGTTCTCTTATCTTTCATCCGTGCCCTTCCTTTTAAAACGAACATAGTTTTCCTGTATTCTGTGCAATTGATCTTCAGGCACCCTCCACAAGTCTGAAGTGCTCTGACAATGAAATGATGTCCACGATAAAGGCTTTCTATTTCATGCCTGATAGCCTCGTAGTTATCCTAACTCCAATTAGAACTATCCCGCAAAGGAACGTACCTATCCATTAGCTCTACTGAAAGTTAAGGAGCGGTGTTCATTCCCAATCTGTTCACCAACTGCAATTAAGTCAGTGGGCCAGGTTCACTACACAACTTCAGGCCCTCTCTTCGAACCGTTCACATATTGAGTTAAGTAACTTTCCGAGATACACGTAGCAAATTCTGCCCCATAAACCCCGTAAGGTCTCAGTTTATATCAGGGAAATTGACAACAACTCTATTATTTTCACACATTTCCTTACTCTCATTATGTATCTATCCGTTGATGTATCAGTTACTACTTGGGGCTCTGTAGTACAATCCAATCAGTTTGATTGCTCCCTTCTTATTTTTGAGTTCCACTCAAGTAGACTCAGTGGGTGACCTCTCCATTGTCTCTAAGCGCAACAGTGATATTGAACCTAATTTGTGTTTCAATTGGCATGCGTCACCCCCTGTTTCATCTCCTCCTCTATCTTCCTGAAACTCTGAAAACTTGGTACATTGTGGTTAATTCTAAAAAAGAGATAGAATAGAAATACCATGAGCAATGTATGAAAACAATTCATCTGCAAGAAATTTCATAAAATGTCAATTGTAGGTCGCAAGATGGACTGGCATTTTATTGTGAAACATCCGGGTGCTTCGTGTTAAACAATGTAGTTCTCTGCTGGCTGTGTTTTTAGTATTCAATCTGTCCATATGTTACGGCTACTTTCATTAGCCTTACATTCGTCACAGATAATTCCCATTCAGTGTGTGTTTAGTGATGTTTCAACAATGACGTAACTACTCTAATCGGTTACTAATTTATGTCTCATCTATCTTGACCACTAGGAAAGTATCAACTAAGCTGAAAGCAAAGAGGAAGTGTGAATCTTCTTCCAGATAAAAGTTTGCCTGAATTAACAGGCAACTTAAATGTTTATATTTATAATAAATGCTTATATTTATTTGAATGTAATAGTGCACATTGTAAAAATATTGAATCAAAGGATTGTTCCATCAGAAAAACACAAAGTTCTGTCATAGACAGTGTAGAATATTCTCATTGGACGAATAAAGAAAGTGAAATATAATTGTCATTTTGTGATTTCACCGAGGAGAGATTTTCTTTGCAGCTCATACAAATTGTTTACATGAAGTGTTTGTTCAATGGACTGTAACCGATGTGGCAAACTACGTGGAATGATTAATTGTCAGAGTTCACTTCCATTTCTATAAAAGAGCTTATAAAGCAAGCGGCAGTCAGTGTCGGCAGTTGGACCATTTTTGAACGGATCTCTGCTTCACACAGAAAATGGGATATGCAGCAATTTACTACATAGCGAGTATTTACTATCCTGTACTGGCAGCGATTGGTATCCCTGGTAAGTAGCAAGAATTGGCTGTTACATTTGTGTTTTCCTTCTGTACCGGCTGCACGGCTTACTAGTCACCGTAAAACTGTTACAGATGGTGAGCAGTGCTTAAAGTATGTTCAATATTAAGTATATGCTTTCCTTTTTATTCTCTCTGACATTGTTAATCGTTTTGCATGCCTGATTCTTTTCTGGATTTTAGAAATTGAATAACTGTTAAAATTGATTCGGTATTTTATCTGATTCGACTTTCCGAAGTTTTACCAGAATGTTTTGTTCTGTCTCTGATTAACTATCAAAACAAAAACAAAACTTTATTGAAAAGTAAAGGTCTTTAACGCATCCCTATCTGCAGCTTCCTGGTTTATCAACGACAAGTATGTTTCCCTTTTCCTCTAGATTAGTTGGTTCGTAACCTGCCCACAAACAAATAGACGGTGGATTACACAACTCCCGCTACAATCTTCTGGAAAACTACGACACAACCGCCAGTCGGGTCCGACGTTTTCCTTCAATTAAAACGCAGTTACTGAGAACGTAAATCGATCTCAGCCTGACACGGTATAGTGTCGATAGAATGAGATCCATTCAACCCACAACATCGCATTTCTCAGCAGGCTTATCAATGTAACCCGATCAGAGTTTCTGAAACTAACTCCCTTTTGCTTCATTGCAGTTAATTTAACGGCGATTGTGATCCTGTCTCGGGGAAAATGCGGACTCTCCAAGTGTGTCTCCCGTTACCTGGTGGGAATGGCAGCAAATGATTTAATATGCACAATCATTGCGGTTGTATTCGACCAGATCAATAATATTTATCGTTATGCCTCTTCTTTACTCATTACACCGATCTGCGCCGTGACACTTGTCCTGAGGCTCGCAACCATGGACTGTTCTGTTTGGCTCACGGTGGCTTTCACATGTGATCGCTGTATTGCAATCTGCAGTCAGAAGCTGCGGGAACGGTACTGCACCGAGAGGACAGCGACCGTGATGATAGTGATTGTAGGTTTAGGGAGCTGTGCGAGGCGTCTTCCATGGTATTTCGTGGTAGATCCTTTCCTTATCATTGAGAACGTACCATGGCGATGCATTTTCAAAGCAGATTATCTTAAATTGCCAGCGTGGAGAGCATGTCAGTTGCTCAACGGTATCACTACAACTTTATTGCCAATCAGTTTGATTCTATTGTTTAATACTTTAACGGTCAGTCATATTATAGCGGCAAACAGAGTCCGCAGGGGACTCAGGAATAACAGAGAGAAAAGGAAGGATCCAGAGCTGGAGAACCGGAGAAAGTCAATGATTTTGTTGTTCGCTCTATCAGCCAATTTCATATTTTTGTGGATCCCCTATATTGTATATGCTACTAACTGGCAAGCTCAGAATTACTTCTACACAGACAGATATTTGAATACCCCGAGGTACATCCTGCAACAGTTTGGGTTCATGTTACAATTTCTCTGTACCTGCACCAACACCTGTATCTACACTTTGTCACAGAAGAAATTCAGGGAGGAGCTGAAAAATGTAGTGAGATATTTGGTTACATTCAATGCTCGTCTATGCAAATTAAACGCAGATCGAATAGTAAGTTTTTTACTGGAATTTCAAACAAAATTCAGTCACTTTCAAGTGTCTCGTTAATCTGCCATAAATTCATGCAGCCAGGTGAGCGAACGTTAGTGGGTTGCCTTTTCCAGTGAAGTCAGCAAAATTAATTTAACTAAGTGGGGCAACGAATTAAGAGCCGCCGATACCATAGTTATTTAATCAGAAATAGATTTCGAACTATTCGATTAATGCCGAAATCGAGGTCAATAAAATAAATGAAACCGGTATGATTTGTTTTACATTGGTAGAATTCTATTGCAACTTAATGTCTTATCGACCCTGGAACATGACTGTGCGTCTCTCTGACAAACTAGAAGAATTTACCAGGAACATGAAAATGTGGAGTCAGTTAAATTTCACTGCAATTTCCATTGTACTAGTGCAAAGAATGATTAATATCAGTCCACTGTTTAAGAAGAGTGAAAGGCAAAAAAAAAAGAACTTACAGTCCAGTTATCCGGACGGCAGTGGCTGGTAGAATGTTGGGTTCCATTATTAAGAAAGAGTTTTGGATGAGCGTGACAAAACAGGTCAAAGGCAATATGATTCCCTTAAGAAACAAAAATTGCTTGGTCTATCTGTTGAAATTCTGAGGAAAATAACAGGCAGGATAAAAAAAAAGGAGAGTCAACTGAAGTTGTTTACTTAGGTTTTCCGAAGGTATTTGATAAGGTGCCATACGAGGGTTTTAAGGATTAGTAACAGTAAGTACTCCTTTTTGAGTGCTGTGCTGATGGAGGTGGTGGTGGTGGGGTGGGGGGGGGGGGTGCTGGTGAGATGACCGACCTGTGGGAAACAACAGTGACCGTGGTTCTATCAATGAGTCCAGCCCTGTGACTCAGAAGGATGTGGAACGGAAGAGGATGGCAACGAAAATAGAGACTGTACAGTTGGCTGTGGGGGCGGGGGGGGAGGGGGTATTGGCGATTCGATTCTGCGGGCACGAAAAATAAACAAGTAACCCAGGTGCTAGGGTTCGTCATGTTTATGAACTATTCCATGTGTAGTGGGGTTCTGAGTAATATTAACCACTAAGGCCAATAAAATGGCTTCCCCGTAGTGCTATAGTGAAATGGCTTCTCTGTAATGTTAACTGATGAGGTAATGTCTCTCTGTATCTGTGATGCATGAGTTATAACTACAGAAAACCGTGAACTAACCAATGGACGTTATGTTATTCTATCTTGTATGTGTGGGGACCGGAGTCATATTGTGTACTGTCTGCTGCTTGACGTTGTGGGTTGGTACCGGGGTACATTACACAACATCTACGCAAACGTCTGACACAGTCTGACGGGCAGACAGCAGTTTCGCCGAGACGAACGTGAGGTGATCGAGCCAAGTGTTACACATGATATTCTGAAATGGGAGGGCGAGCAGTTGGTTCAAACGACATAGATAGAAAAAGGGCCGTGGTCCTGAAAGTAGACTACAAGGAGTTAGGAAAGAAACGGAGAAGAAGGACCTCAAAGTTAGTAATCTTCGGACTGCTGCCTGTGGTACACCACAGTGGCTATAGGAGTAGCGTGACGTAGAGAATAATTGCGTGGCTGAAGTATTGGAGCTGGGGGCAGGGATTCAGATTATTTCACCATTGGGATTGCTTCTGGGGCAGGTGTGATATGCACAAAAAGGGCGGGTTGCACTTGAATCCGAGCGGGCCAATATCCAGGCGGCGCGGTTTGCTAATGCTATTGTGGAGAGGTTAAACTCGATTTTCAGGGGGATTGGAACGGAAATGAAGAGGCAGACGATGGGGAGTTTGGAGCACAAGTTGACACAGCTTGTAGGGAGTTTGAGATGAAAGATAAACAGACGTTAGGGCAAAGATACACTCAACCTAAGGGATTGAGATGTGTCCATCTTAATTCAAGCAGTATCATAAACAAGAGGGATGAGCATAGAGCGTGAATCAAGAGGTGGAACTATGACGTCGTGGCCATTACAGATAGTTGGATGCCGCAGGAAAGGGAACGGCTGCTGAGTGTTCCGGGCTTTAGATGCTTAAGTAATAATAGAGTGTCAGGAAGTTTCTGGAATGTGGCAATAATAGTAGGATTGTTGTGATTGGATATTTTTTTTATTTTCCCAATATTGATTAGCATCTCCATATAGCAAGGGGTTTGATGGGCAGGGATTTGTTATTTGTGTTCAGGAAGATTTATATTCAATATGTATATAAGCGAACTAGAAGAGAAACTGTACTTCATCTAGTATTGTGAAAGGAACCTGGTTAGATGTCAGATCTCTAGGTGAGAGCGCATTTTGGAGGGAGTGACCACAGCTCCTTTTCCTTCACAATAGCGCTGGAGAGCGATGGGAGCAGACAAGTTGGGAAAATATTTAATTGGGGCAAGGAGGAAAATAATGCTATTAGGTAGGAACATGGGAGCATAAATTAGGAGGAGATTTTCACAGGAAAAGCTCGGCAGAAATATGGCAAATGTTCAGGGAACATTTGCATGGAGTTCTGCATAGGTATGTCCCTTTGAGGCAGGGAAAGGATGGTAGGGTTAATGAATCATGGTGTACAAAGGATGCATGAAATCTAGTTAAGAAGAAACGAAAAAAAATTACCAAAGTTTCAAGAAACTGAGCACTGGTAGATCTCTAGAAAATTACAAGGTTGCTATGATGAAGCTTAATAATAGAATTAGGAGAGCCAGAAGGGGCCACGAGAAGCCCCTGGTGAGCAGGATAAGGAACACCACAAGGCATCCTACAAGTATGCAAAGAGAAAGAGTATGAGACATGGGTGAATAGGACCAACCAGATGCGATATGGGAAACGTGTGCATGGAGTCGGTGGAGGTAGCAGAGGTACTTATTGAATGCTTTACTTCAGGGTTCACCAGGAAGAAAGATCTTGGCAATTGTGGGTAAAAACACAAAATGCTGGCAGAACACAGCAGGACAGACAGCACCTCACATAGATGCTGTCTGGCCTGCTGAATTCTGCCAGCATTTTGTGTTTTTATTTTTTTCCAGCATCTGCAGATTCACTCGGGTTGACAATTGTGAGGATGACTTACAGGGGACTGAAACGCTTGAGCATATAGTCCTTAAGGAAGAACATGCGCTGGAGCTTTTGAAAAGCATTAAGTCAGTTCGGTCACCGGGACCGGATGAGATATACCCAAGGCTACTGTGGGAAACGAGGGAGGAGATTGTTGAGCCTCTTGCGATTACCTTTGCGTCATCAATAGGGGCGGGTGAATTGCCGCAGGATTGGAGGCTTGCAAATGCCGTTCCCTTGTTCAAGGAATCGACCCAGGAAATTAGATACCAGTGAGTCTGACTTCAGTGGTGGGCAAGTATTTGGAGAAGATCCTGAGAGGCAGGATTAAGTAATATTCCGAGAGCCAAAATCTGATCAGGAATAGTCAGCATGTCTTTGTCAAGGGCAGGTCGTGCCTTACGAAACTGATTTAATTCTTTGAGGAAGTAACAAAAGGCACTGATGAAGGTAGAGCAGTGGATGTAGTATATACGGATTTCAGTAAGGCAGGGATAAGGTTCCGCATGCAAGGGAATTTCAGAAGTTAAGGAGGCTTGGGATCTACGATCTTGCTTTGTGAATCTGGAAATGACTTGCCCATAGAAGGCAAAGGGTGGTTGTAGATGTTTCATTTTCTGCAAGAAGGTCGGTGACAGGTGGTGTTCCATTTGGATCGGTTTTGATTTCCCTCATCTTTGTCATTTCTATAAATGACCTGGATGAATACGTAGGCGTACGTTAGTAAGTTTGCTGTTGACACAAAGGTTGGGTGCATTGTGGATAGTCTGGTTGGTGGGCAGAGGTGACAGCGGGACATCGATAGGATGCAGAACAGGGCTGAGAAGTGGCTGATGGACTCCAACCCAGTTAAGCGTGAAGTAGTTCATATTGGTAGGTCAAATTTGAAGACGGGATATAATATTAATCATTAGAATCTTGGCAGTATGGAGGATCAGAGGGTTCTTTGGGTTCCGAGTCCACAGCACCCTCAAAGCAGCTGCGGAGGTTGACACTGTGGTTCAGAAGACGTACGGTGTGTTGGCCTTCATCAATCGTGGGATTGAGTTTAGGAGCCGAGTGGTAATTTTGCAGCTGCAAATGACCCTGGTCAGACCCCACATGGAGTATTGTGCTCAGTTCTGATCACCTCACTACAGGAAAGATGTGGAAACCATAGAAAGGGTGCAGAGGAGATTTACAAAATGTTGCCTAGATTGGGGTGCATACCTTATGAGAATTGGTGGAATGAACTTGGCCTTTTCTCCTTGGAGCGACGCAGGACGAGAGGTGACCTAATAGAGGTGTATACGATGATGAGAGGCATTGATCGTGGGGATTGTGAGAGGCGCTTCCCCAGGGCTGAAATGGCTAACACGATGGGCATAGTTTACGGTGCTTGGAAATAGGCAGAGAGGAGATGTCACGGGTAAGTGTATCACACAGAGAATGGTGGGTGCGCAGAATGCACTGCCGGCGCCGGTGGTGCAATCGGCTCAATAGGGTCTATTAAGAGCCTCTTAGATAGGTACATGGAGCTCAGAAAAATCGAGGGCTATGCGCTGTGAAAATTCCAGGCGGAATCTGGAGATGGTTACATTGTCGGCACAACATTGTGTTCCGAAGGGCCTGTAATGTGCTGTAGATTTCTATATCCTATATTTTTGCAGGAAGGATACTACCATGAATAGAAGGTTAGATCATCAGCAGGAAGCAAAGAATAGGAATAAAGTCTGCGTTTCTCACTTCGCTGCTGGTGACCAGTGGTGTTCCATAGGAGTCCATTGTGGAACCATTTTGTTTCTCGTTACCTGCTAATGATTTGGATGTCATAATTGGTGGATATGTGTCCACATCTGCGGACAATACAAAGATAGATAGATGAACAGGTATTGAAGAGGAAGTTGCGACTCTCTGAAGAACTGCAGAGTTTAGGTTGCTTCGGAGAACGGACGAAACAGTGATAGAATAAATACAATGTGGGGAGCTGCTTCATCGTGTACTTCAGAAGAAGGAATAAAGAAGTAGAGGATTTTCTAAACGAGCGATTTTTCAGAATTCAGATATACAATGGAAATTTTGAGACATAATAGATGATTGCCTAGGTCTAACCTGCCAGTTGAGTAGCAAGAAAGAAAAATGCAATACAGCATAAATTTCGAGATGTTGGTCTATAACAGGAAGCAAGTAAGTTTGACGGTTTGCAACGTATTGTTCAGTCAACACTTGTAATATGGTGAGCCGTTTGTTGGCCCCGTATGTGAAAAAAAAAGGAATGTGCTAGCAATGGAGAGGATCCAGAACAGGTTTGTAAGTATGATTCGTGTAATGAAAGATCTGTAAGGTATGACTAGCGATGGATGGATCTGTGTCTGTACACGCAACAGTTTCGATTAATGAGGTGGAATCTCGGCTGAAACCCATTGGATAGGCCTTGATGGAGTGGACATCGGTTGGATATTTCTTACAGTGGGGGGGGGGGGGAATTGGACCAGAGGGAACTGCCACAGAATAGAAGGACATCCCTTTAGAACAGAGACAAGGAGCTATTTCTTTAGTCAGCGGATGGTGACAATGTGGAATTTATTTACACAAACCGCTGTGGATGCCAAGTCGTTAGGTATATTGAGCGAAAGACAAGTTCTTGCTGAAGCAGTTGAAGGTGTTTCAGCACAAGGTTCGGTTGTGATGAGTTCCTGCAAAGATGTCCTGGGCCTGGGGTGACGGACGCAAACACTGTCTTCGGTCGTGGCAGGAGGTAACGTATGCCATGAGAATATCTTCCCTGTGGTTCTCGGTGAATAGAGTTTTATGTCATGTAGATTGGAGAAAGGGAAAACTTCTCACTGGCCGATAGGATGTCAATAAGGAGACATGAAATAAAGGTGAATTACCGGGTGGTGTCTTCACTCCATTCCGGGCGGAATTTAGAGACCGCGGAGGATACTAAAAGATCGGCAAGTAATTGAAAAGGGGACGCAAATCTGTTTCACGAAGAGGAAACTCCGATTGTTAAAGTAATCTGCTGTATAGTTGCTCATTATCTCTCCTTCCAACTGTTCGTAAATTCTATTCCCAGCTCCCCACCGTTTGTGCGCTAGGAGATGCCAATTGTTGGTCATTTGGACAAGTCACCAATGTTGATTGTGATTAGCTCTTTCCGAAGCTCCGACCCTTTCGTTGGCCCAAGTGCAAATATCTGCCACCGAGAAAAATCCTTACCAGAGCCGTCTTCTAGTCTTTCAATAGATAGTCAATCCACGTCAACACATTTTATCCTTTAATTTTAGAAAGGAATGGGGCATTTAAAATTAAATCCTATGTGCGTAAAATCAATCTTTGTAAATCAGTTGTATAATACATCCTATGCAGAAATATCTTTGTACGTTTTATTGTATTCTTTAACTTATTGTGTTTTTATGATTCTCGAGATCTCGAGCAACCATTACTTCTTTCTCCATTACACTTGTGTACTGGAAATTACATGAAGCGATCTTGCATTTTGCAGTTACAATTATAGATTTATGACGGACTTGTATAGATGCGTAGTGGGAAGTGTATTAACTGGCTGCATTACGGCCTGGTATGAGGACACTTAACTAAAGCACCTAAAGGGAAAATCCTACAAAGGTACTGGATACGGTGCAGGAAATCACAGCTAAAGCTCCCTCAAACACTGAACACTTCTATTTCAAACGCCGTTTTAGGAAAGCAGTATCTATCATCAAAGATCTTATCTCGCTGCTAGCAGCAGCGAAAATATATCAGTATATCAGACTCGGATAACCAGCATGCCAGAGCAGTTACCACTCCACAAACATCAGGCTCTTGAATGAAAGAGGATAATTGAACTCTTATATTGGGATGGCTCCACAGCTAAATATCTCACCTTAAGGAATAAAATAATCCTTGTAAGCAGAGCTATTTCATGGTCTCGTTTTTTTTTTTTGCCATTTTCTTCTCGTTATACCTAAGCATTGTTGTCTTCGATTAAGAGGGACGGTTGTCAGATCAAAGCGTAGGGATGGTAATGAATACAACAGTGACTGAGCGGAGTTATCAAAAGTTAAAGACAGATATTATGAAGAATTACACGACTGTAAACGGTAACAGTCAATGGGAAAGACAACGATGTTAATAATTGCATGTAGAGGGAAAAAAAAATAAAGTCACCACATTGATATAGTGGAAGCCATTGAGGAGGACTGAGGAGTTACCTCGAGCTGGGGTGAGTAAGGACACGTGGGGTGATGTTTCCGATGTCTGCCCGTCAGTGGAGATTGGGGTTAACTGTGAATCAGTGGAATCACCATTCCTCAGCAAGAGAGTTGGGGAGGAGTCCATGAGCACTAGAACCAAAGCAAGGCTTCAGATTGGAAAGCTTACTATTGGCTAGTTCCTGTTATGGCGTCGAATGCAAGGCAAAATAATTTCTCAACGTAATATTGTGAGCAGTAGGGAAGTAGGTGCATTTGTCAACAACGGCATGGAATCTGTATCAGTGAACGAAGAAAATGCGGCTCCTGTCTGACTTCCTTGTCAGTTGTAGGTTATATTTAATCTTTCACTGAGTAACAAGGACTGGCCATGCAGAGTTTCAGGAAAGTTTAATCAAGAGGAGGGGCGACCTACATCGAATCCTTATCAGACCGAGATTCTGGAATACCATTACGTGGGTTACTCGCTTAGAGTCAACAAAGACTGGTCCGGCTGTGGTTTATGGAGATATTATGAGACTTCTCAACTGCAAGCTGGATGTGAATGCGGGAAGCTTGGGCAGGAGAATAGCAACAGCATCCCATAAAAATCATTTGTGACGGATGCCCCAACAGAAGCTCTAAAGGCCTGACACCAGGGAAATAAACGATACACCAAGAAGGTAGGTTACACCTGTGGACAACTTGGAAGGATAAACCAGAACTCTGCGGTCTCTGGTAAACAGCAAAATGTATGTACTCTTATACCGTTATTTGAAACTGGCAGGCACAACGATCTGGGCATCAGCAAGTAATGGCTGAAAGATCATAGTTGTGAGCTGAACGCTGATTGATTAACATTGCATCGAATAAACAGGCAGCTAGGCAGAAGGGGCAGATGACTCTTGATTAAAATAAGTAAATAATTCAATAAGCAAACAAACAAATAAATAGATAGATAGAAAGATAGATAGATAAGTAAATAACACAATAAATACATACATCAAGTTCTTCGAACGAGATTACATACTATCAATGGATGTAGAAATGTTGTGGGTAGAGTTGAGGAACGTAACATTAACAAAATCCCTGTTGGGAGTTATAAACTGGCCTCCAAAATATAGTTAGGATATGGAATACAAATTACAACGGGAAATAGAAAAGACGTGTAAATTGGCAGGGATAGTGATTGGGGGATTTGTATATGCAGATAGATTGAGGTCATCAGTTTGGTGCAGGATCGGAAAAGAGTGAATAGCTGTTGTGTAATGAAACAGATGTGATTAGAGAATTTAAGGTAAATAAAGCCTCCGTAGACAACGATTCTTAAATGACATAATTATCGATGCAGCCTGAGTGGAGAGAAGATTAAGTTAAATGCGGCATTATGTATTACAGGGGAGTAAAAGAAACACAAGAGAGGAGCGACCAGTATTGACGGGAAAGATTCACTATCATTGATGACGACAGAAGAACAATAAATGGAGTTTTTGGGAGCAAATTCCAAAGATAGAAATGTATTCTAAAGGGAGGATGCGGCAACAAAGGCTGCCAAGACTTGAGTAAGATGAAATGGGAGGGCATAAAATATAGCAAAACTCGCTGGGAAATTAAGGGAAGTGGAAGCTTTTCAAACCCACCGAATGCGACTCAAGATACTGTGAGGAAAGAAGAAAATGAAATATTAAGAGAAGCTAACCCGAGCCATAGTAATGTGAAGACAAATAAATTGGCGATGAACAGCATACATGTTCCGCGTGCCAGTAGCTGCAACACAAGCCAAAAGTATGATCGATCCACCCCTGTCATTAACAGCTGGAGCGGTGTTATTTTCATGAAATTCTCCACCGCTTATTCTCCAAAAATACGTTTGCTTATTGCGGCCAAGAAGTTCTACTTTAAATTTATCACTCCACAAGACCTGTTCCCAAAATGCATCAGGCTTATTTAAATGTTCCTTTGCAAACTTCTGACGCTGAAGTTTTGCCGCAATAAACAAGGAATGTTTGGAGCAAAAAGGGTGCTGAATTTCATGGAAAGAACACCTCCAACTGTTATGCACGGGGTGGATCGATCATACTTTGGGCTTGTGTTGCAGCCAGTGGCACGGGGAAAATTTCACTGGTAGAGGGACGAATGAACTCAATTAAATACCAGCAAATTCCGGAAGAAAACATCGCACTGTGTGTAAAAAAGCTGAAGGTGAAAAGAGGATGGCCTCTACAACAGGACAATGATCCTAAACTCACCTCAAAATTCACAATGGACTACCTCAAGAGGCGCAAGCTGAAGGTTTTGCCATGGCCCTCACAGTCCCCTGACATAAACATTATCGAACGTCTGTGGATAGAGCTCAAAAGAGCAGCGCATGCAAGGCAGCACAAGTATCTTACAGAGCTATAAACCTTTTACAAGTAAGAATGGGCGAACATGCACAAACGTTTGCATCGGGCCCTTTAACTGTTTTGTTATTTTGAAACTGTAAAAGATGGAAATTAAAAAGGAATCTTGCATAATATATTAAAGAAATGTGTTATCTTTAACTTTGTACCTTTTAGAAATCAGGTCATCTTTTACTCGCTTAGCTATTCACAGCAACCGAAATGTTGACCGGGGTGCTCACACTTGTTATTGTCACTGTTGTTTGACTTTTTCTTCTTGCCTTTGTTCATCATCTCTCTGGACATCCAAAGTTTTCTTATCTGTCCGTCCCTGTCCTTCCTGTTCATACAAGCATATTTTTCCTGTATTCTGTGTAAATAATGTTCAAGCACCTTCCGCATGTCTGATGTGGACTTTCCATAGAAAGGATGTCTCTAATAAACGGTTCTTGGTTCATGCCTGACACCCCCGTAATTTTCCAGACTCTAATTTAAAACCGTCCTACTGTTTTAAAGGAACATGCCTATCCTTTCCTATAGCCATGCTGAAAGTTAAGGAGTTGTGGTCACTTCCCTGCCTGTTCAGCCACCAAAATGTGAGGAGGTTGGTCAGCTACACAACTCCAAGTCCAGTATGGCCTCCGCTCTTGTCAAACCGTCTACATATTGTTTTAAGTAACCTTAACACTTTCTGCCCCGTCTAAATCCCTTAGACTAAAAAGGTCGAAATTTATAGAACGCAGAAATCTACAGCATATGATGTCATTATATCACATAATATCAGGTAGGTTGACAACAACCCTGTTAATTTTACACACGTCCTTAATCTGATTACATATCTGTTTCCCAATGACAGGTTGCTATTGACGGTTTTTCAGTAATCCCATCAGTGTCATGGCATCCTTCTTGTTCTGGAGTTCAACCCAAATGGACTCAGCTGGTGATCGCTCCATTGTTTCTAAGCGCCGCAGTGATATTGACCCTGATTAATTGCGCAATTTCCACGCCCCGTCCACCCACCTCACCTCCTGCTCTATCTATTCTAAAACTCCGAAAGCCTGGTACATTGTGGTAAATACTGAGTTTTGTAAAACCTGCAAAAAATAAACTGAATAGAAATGCAATGAGCAATGTATGAAAACAATACACCTGCAAGGAATGGCATAAAAAGTCCATTGTGGGTGGCAAACTGGACTGTGACAAATTTGGGTGTTTAGGGTTAATGAGTGCATTTCTATGCTGGATTCGTTTTCAGTATTCAATCTGACCATAGTTTACAGATACTTTCATTAAAATGACGCGTTAAGTTCGCACAAGTGACCCCCACTTCACTGTGGTTTGTTGATATTTCAACAATGATATAACTTCTCTAATCTGTTACTAAGTTATTTCTCATCAACCTTGACGATCATTACAGCACCAAACTAAACTGAAGGAAAAAAGTAAGTGTGAACTTTCTCCGCCCAAGGAAACGGTCGCCTAAAGTGACAGGCAAACTGGATGCCCTTTTGTAATTTAATAATCTTAATGCACTGCGCCTACTGTTAGAAATGTTAATTATTTGAATGTAATGTTGCAGGTTATCAAAATTTTGAGTGGAAGTATTGCACCATTTCAAAACACAAAATGTGTGTTATAGAGAGAAAATGCACAATATTCTCATTTGAAAGGGGCAAATACACACAATTTAACATAATTGCTATATTGAGTTTTCTCCAAGGAGGGAGTTTCTTTGCACGATGACACAGTTCATACAAACGGTTTACTTGAATTGTTTGTTCAATGGACTGTCACTTATGTGACTAACTAGCTAGAATGATTAATTGTCAAGGGGCACTTTCCATTCCTATATAAGAGCTTACATAGCAAACAGCGGTCAGTATCGGCAGTTTGAACATTTTGAACTGATTGCTGCTTCACACAGAAAATGGGATATCCAGCAATTTACTACATAGTGCGTATATACTATCCTGTACTGGCAGCGATTGGCATCCCTGGTAACTAATTGAAATTGGCTGCTAGGTGTGCGTTTTGTTTTTATTGCTGCACCTGCTGCACGGCGGAAGAGTCACCGTAAAATCTGCTAACGATGGTGCCACGTCTGATGACTCTTTTAAGTTGTTTCGGGTTTAAGCATATGCTCTCCGTATTTTTCTCTGACATTGCAAATCGTAATGTATGGCCAATTCTTTTCTCTATTTTCCAATTGAATCATTGATATTATTCCTGTATTTTACCTTATTCGACCTTCCAAAGATTTACCGGAATGTATTGTTGTGAAAGTGGTTCGATATCAATACAAAACAAACCTCAATTGAAATGAAAAGATCTTTACAATCGCTTCAGCACTTTTTGCAAACTTTTCTCGTTTATCCGCGACAAGTACGTTTCTATTTTCGTCTTCAATAGTGGATCGATTACCGCCCGCTAGCAAGCATATAGCAGACTACATAATTCCCGCTGTGAACTGCTGGAAAGTTGCGACACAACCGTCACTCGGGTACCACAATCAAAAGGCAGGTACATCGCACGTAAACACTCTATTTCCACTCTGTGAACTCAACTCAATCTGACCCGGCATAGCATCAAATAATGAGATCCACTCACTCCAGGGCAACGCATTTCTAATCATGCACATCAAATTCAAACCGATCAGAGTTTTTAAAACTAACTCCTTTTTGTTTTCTTCCAGTTAATTTAATGGCGATTGTGATCCTTTCTCGGGGAAAATGCGGACTCTCCAAATGTATCTCACGTTATCTGGTGGGAATGGCAGCATCCGATTTAATTTGTACAATCGTTGCTGTTGTACTCGATCGGATCAATAATATTTATATGTATGCTTCCTCTTTGCTCATTACACCGATCTGCGCCGTGACATTTGCTCTGAGGCTCGCAACCATGGACTGTTCTGTTTGGCTCACGGTGGCTTTCACGTTCGATCGCTGTATTGCGATCTGTAGTCAGAAGCTGCGAGAACGATACTGCACCGAGAGGACAGCGACTGTAATGATAGTGATTGTGTGTTTAGGGAGCTGTGCGAGGCGTGTTCCATTTTATTTTGCGGTAGAACCTTACCTTTTCATTGGCAACATACCCTGGCGCTGCATTTTCAAAGCGGATTATCATAATTTACCAGCCTGGCGAGCATTCCAGTTGTTTAGCGGTGTCACTACAACTTTATTGCCAATTAGTTTGATTCTATTGTTTAATGCTTTAAC
The DNA here is from genome assembly GCF_048418815.1 of Hemitrygon akajei. Classification (NCBI taxonomy): domain Eukaryota; kingdom Metazoa; phylum Chordata; class Chondrichthyes; order Myliobatiformes; family Dasyatidae; genus Hemitrygon; species Hemitrygon akajei. The sequence continues at coordinate 36,360,607 of NC_133151.1, read as the reverse complement.
AATCAGTCACATTATAGCAGCAAACAGAGTCCGCCGGGGTCTCAGGAACAGCAGAGAGAACAAGAAAGATCCAGAGGCGGAGAACCGGAGAAAGTCAATGATTCTGTTGTTTGCTCTCTCAGCCAATTTCATATTGTTGTGGATCCCCGTCATTGTATATGTTCTTATATGGCAACCTCGGAATTATTTTTATACAGACAGATATTTGAATACCCCGACGTATATTCTGCAAGAGTCTGGATTCATGTTGCAATTTCTCTGTACCTGCACCAACACGTGTATCTACACTCTGTCACAGAGGAAATTCAGGGAGGAGCTGAAGAATGGAGTCAAATATTTGCTTAAACTATATGGTCGGGTCTGTAAATGGAACGTACATCGAATTGTAAGCAATGCTGTGAATGCAAATAAAATCCCATAACATTAAAATAACTGTTTAATTTGCAATACATTAATGTAGCCAGGTGAGCGAACATTAGAAACTTGCAGCTGGTAGTGAAGACAGCAATTAATTGGGGCAACTGCACTGCTTACGATTTGGCAGCTTCTATTTCATCAGAAATTTTAATTATATTCATCCAATCCCCTTGCAACAGGTTCGGGTTCATGCTGAACAAACTTGGTTTCAGCAATCTAAAATATTACAGCGTGCAGTTATTCTAGTAGACCTTGTCTGTTCACTCTCTAACGCCTTCCCATCTTTGTTAGTATGAATAGAATACTCCGGAACACACAGTCAATACTGAATATATTAAATGGATCAGCCGGCACCTTTGCAAAATCAATGTTTTATGTGGAGGAGTTACAAAAGTCTCTTTTTTTCTGTGTGCTTTCAGCATCGTCAGTTTTCGTTTTTATTCTCATTTGTCTGCAGCATTTTCCACGATTTTCGGCAAAACACAATCGGCTCCGATCTACCACCCCCTCTCCCATCCTCAACCCCATCACCACCATTTGTGGCCGGAGCGATATGGACCGGATTTCGTCTCCTTGCTTTCTAATGCGTCTATTTCTTTTTTGTAATTTTTTTAAAAATTGAAGTTCGTCAAACAAACATTTCCATAAGATGTACTTCAGACATTGTACATATATATCACATAATCACATATATCACACATCTCCACAAAGTATTTATCTGAGTTACACACTTATAGAAAATAGTTGTATGAAAAAAAAACAATCAAAAGGAAAGAACTATGTACAAGTGATCATTTTTAGAACATTCATTGATTTGTGAGAATAAAATCAGGCCTATGAGGCATTATGTAAATAAAACATTAATAAGTGTTTATGTTTAAGCATTTCAAAACTGAACGGTGTTCCTTCTTTCATTATGTTGCAAAGCACTGTTATTCCTTTAGCTGTCCAGTCCTTAAATCTAGCATCCAATTTATTTGGTGTTAAATCCGAGACATATGCACACCTTTTAGGAATTGCAATATCTCCCTATAGATTATATTCTTTTATAGTAGTTTTCATATTTTAAGAGTCAATTTCACCCATTGATTATCAATAGTATTTATGTACCTTTGCAGGTTGTTATCATCGAAAATTGTTTGTATGGGGATGGGAAGTACCCTCTCCTCAATGTTTTTTCATTGAGCGTCATATGATGGGTTAGGTGATGCTGTTGCTGGATGCTGTTGGTGAGGACGACCGACCAGGTGTGACCCTAGGTGGCAGGGCTTCTGGCGCTGAGTCTGAACCTGTAGTGTAGAAGGATGGGACGGAGAAGAGCAGAGCTGTCGGCATTGGAGACTCTTTAATCAGGGGAGCAGACAGAAGATTTTGTGGACGTGAGAAGGAAACCCGCATGGTTTGTTGCCTCCCTGGTGCCAGGGTCCGGAATGTCTCTGACCGGGTGCATGACATCCTGGTACGAGAGGGAAAGCAACCAGACGTGGTAATACATGTTGGGACCAACGACATTGGCAGGATGAGGGATGAGGTTCTGAAGTGAGAGTTTCGGGAACGAGGCAGAAGGCTGAAGAACAGGACCTCAAGGGTTGCGTTCTCAGGTTTGCTGCCAAAAATACGTGATAGTGATGGTAGGAATTGGAGGAGATGGCAGTTGAATGCGTGGCTGAGGAGTTGGTGCAGGGGGCAGGGTTTTAGATTTTTGGACCATTAGGATCTCTTCTGGGGAAGGTGGAACCTGTACAGATTGGATGGGTTGCACCTGAACTCGAGGGGGAGCAATATCCTTGCTGGTAGGTTTGCTAGCATGGTTCGGGAGGGTTTAAACTAATTTGCAAGGGAGATGGGACGCGGAGCGATACAGCAGTAAAAGAAGTGCATGGAGTAAAGCCAGATCCAATAAATAGACAGGCTTTGAGCAAAGAGCAGCAGAATAAAGTGTATAAAGGTAGGAAGGTAGAAGGGCTAAAGTGTGTGTACTTCAATGCAAGAAGCAACAGGAACAAAGGTGATGAACTGAGAGCTTGGATACGTACATGGAATTATGATGTAATGACATTTACGGAGACTTAGCTAGCACCAGGGCAGGAATGGATTCTCAATATTCCTGGAGTTCAGTTCTTTAAAAGGGATGGGCGGAGAGGGGAGGGCGGTTGGCATTCCTGGTCAGAGATACTATTACAGCTGCAGAAAGGGTGGGAAATGCAGCAGGATCCTCTTTTGAGTCAGTATGGGTGGAAGTCATGAACAGGAAGGGAGCAGTTACTCTACTGGGGGTATTCTATAGGCCCCCTGGTAGCAGCAGAGATACCGAGGAACAGATCGGGAGGCAGATTTTGGAAAGTTGCAAAAATAATAGGGTTGTTATCATGGGTGACTTTAACTTCCCTAATATTGATTGACACTTGATTAGTTCCAAGGGTTTAGATGGGGCAGAGTTTGTTAAGTGTGTCCAGGATGCAGTCCTGTCAAAGTATGTTGACAGGCCGACTAGGGCGAATGCCATACTAGATCTAGTATTAGGTAACGAACCAGGTCAGGTCACAGATCTGTCAGTGGGTGAGCATCTGGGGAACATTGATTCACCGTTCCCTGACTTTAGCCTTATCATCGAATGGTATAGAATCAGAGAGGACTATTTAATGGGGGAAGGGCAAATTATGAGACTACAAGGCTAGAACTTGCGGGTGTGAATTGGGATGATGTTTTTGCAGGGAAATGTAGTATGGACATCTGGTCGATGCTTAGGGATATCTTGCAGGATGTTAGGGATAAATTTGCCCCGGTGAGGAAGATAAAGAATGATAGGGTGAAGGAACCATGGGTGACAAGTGAGGTGGAAAATCTGGTCAGGTGGAAGAAGGCAGCATACATGAGGTTTAGGAAGCAAGAACCAGATGGTTCTATTGAGGAATATAGGGTAGCAAGAAAGGAGCTGAGAAGAGCAAGAAGGGGTCATGAGATGGCCTTCGCGAGTACGGTGAAGGAAAACCCCAAGGCATTCTTCAATAATGTGAAGAACAAAAGGATGACAGGAGTAAAGGTAGGACCGATTAGAGATAAAAGTGGAAAGATTAGAGATAAAAGTGGCTGTGGAAGTGAGCCAGGTCCTCAATGAATACTTTTCTTTGGTATTCACTAATGAGAAGCACTTGATGACAGTGAGGACAATATGAGTGAGGTTGATGTTCTGGAGCATGTTGATATTAAGGGAGAGGAGGTGTTGGAGTTGTTAAAATACATTATGACGGATAAATCCCCGGGGCCTGACGGAATATTCATCAGACTGCTCCACGAGGCGAGGGAAGAGATTGCTGAACCTCTGGTTAGGATCTTTATGTCCTCGTTGTCCACGGGAATGTACCGGAAGATTGGAGGGAGGCGAATGTTGTCCCCTTGTTCAAAAAAGATAGTAGGGATAGTCCGGGTAAATATAGACCAGTGATCCTTACGTCTGTGGTGGAAAAGCTGTTGGAAAATATTATTAGTGTTAGGATTTGTGGACATTTAGAGAATCATGGTCTGATCAGGAACACTCAGCATGGCTTTGTGAAGGGCAGATCGTGCCTAACAAGCCTGATAGGTTTCTTTGAGGAGGTGATCAGGCATTTAGATGAGGGTAGTGCAGTGAATGTGATCTACACGGATTTTAGTAAGGCATTTGACATTGTTCCACACGGTAGGCTTATTCAGAAAGTCAGAAGGCATGGCATACAGGGAAGTTTGCCCAGGTGGATTCAGAATTGGCTTGCGTGCAGAAGGCAGAGGGTTGTCGTGGAGGAAGTACATTCAGATTGGAGGGTTGTGACTATTGGTGTCCCACAAGAATCTGTTCTGGGACCTCTACTTTTCGTGATTTTTATTAACAACCTGGATGTGGGGGTGGAAGGGTGAGTTGGCAAGTTTGCAGACGACACTAAGTTTGGTGTTCTTGTAGATAGTGTAGAGGATTGTCGAAGATTGCAGAGAGACATTGATAGGATGCAGAAGTGAGCTGAGCAGTGGCAGATGTATTTCAACCGGAAGAAATGTGAGTTGGTACACTTTGGAAGGTCAAACTCAATGGCAGAGTACAAAGTAAATGGCATGACACTTGGTGGTGTGGAGGAGCAGAGGGATTGGGGGGGGGGTACATGTCCACAGATCCCTGAAAGTTTCCTCAGAGATAGATAGGGTAGTTAAGAAAGCTTATGGGGTGGTAGCTGTCATAAGTGGAGTGATAGAGTTTAAGGGAAGCGATGTAATGATGCAGCTCTGTAAAATTCTAGTTAGGCCACACTTGGAGTACTGTGTCCAGCTCTGGTCTCCTCACTATAGGAAGGATGTGGAAGCACTGGAAAGTGTACAGAGGAGATTTGCCAGGATGCTGCCTGGTTTATAGAGTATGGATTATGATAAGCGATAAAGGGAGATAAGTCTTTAGTCTTTGGAGAGAAGGAGGATGAGAGGAGACATGATAGAGGTGTACAAGATATTAAGAGAATAGACAGAGTGGACAGCCAGCGCCTCTTCCCCGGGGCACCACTGCTCAGTACAAGAGGACACGGCTTTAAGTTAAGGGGAGGGAAGTTCAAGGTGGATAGTAGAGGAAGGTTTTTCACTCAGAGGGTGGTTGGTGCGTGGAATGCACTGCCCGAGTCAGTGGTGGAGGCAGACACACTAGTGAAGTTTAAGAGACTACTAGATAGATATATGGAGGAATTTAAGTTCGGGATATATGTGCGGCAGCTTTGACGGTCAGCACAACATTGTGGGCCGAAGGGCCTGTAATGTGCTGTACTATTCTATGTTCTAGCTATGTTCTATGGGTTACACCAACATATCACAGCTCTCAACTGTGCTGCAAAATAATACTCTCTAAGAGAAGGTAGGCCCCATCCCCCCCTTTTCCTTTGCTAATTGCAAAGTTTTGAGACGAACTCTAGGCCTTTTACCCTGTCAAATACCTTGATTACATCTTCTTCCATTCAATTAATTGACTTTGATTAATCTCTATTGTTAGGGTCTGAAAGTGATATAAAAGGCTGCGCTGTATATTCATTTTAAAAGACTCAATCCTTGAACTGGGACTGAAAAAATGAATCAGGTTCCATCTTGCCACATCTTCCTTATTTTTTTTAATATAAAGGCTGATAATTACATTCTGACTATTTTCCCAAATCTTTTGGCATAATGATGCCCAAATATTTGAAAAACTCAGTGTGCTAATCCCAGGGTTATCGACTTTCAATTTCCCTTGGTGGGCTATAGTAATATGAAAGTAATTGTGTTTGATCTATGTTGATCTTGTATCCCTGTAATTGACCATATTGTTCAATGGATTGCATCAATTTAGGTAAAGAGTATGTTGATTGCCCTAGGTAGATCAAAATGTCATCCGCATAAAAAGTCAATTTATGCTCTGTCCCTTTAATAGTAATTCCCCTGATATCTTCATTTTGTCCCGAAGTATTGAGCTAATGGTTCGAGATATAACGCGAAGAGTAGTAGTGACCATGTACAACCCTGTCTCTTGCCCCTTTCTAGGGTAAGACTATTTGATAAATATCCATTGATTTTACTCCTAGCAGTAGGATTGTCATATCGTGTCTGTATAGTTTTGAAATCAAATCTATGTAAAACTCTGTAAGGAAAATTCCAGTTAACCGAATTAAATGCTTTTTCAGCGTCCACGCTTATCACTACTGCTTCAATTTAAAAAAAAAATATTATCCATAACGTGAAGTGTCTTTCGTATATTGTCTTGTGTCTGGCGTTGTCGTATAAAACCTGTCTGATCGTTACATATCAGTATGGGTTGAAACTCCTCTAATTGTTTGGACATGATGAAGGTAAACAACCTATAAACGACATTAAGAACGGATATTGGTCTAAATGACCCGCATTCCATTTCATTCTTGCCTTCTTTTGGTATAGCTGAGATTATCGCTTCCTTCATGGCATTTGTGCCCAGTTCAGTGTGGGGAGTAAAACAGGAATTAACTCATTTTTAAATTCTTTGTTCCACTCTGCCGTATACACATCTGATCCTGGTGACTTGCTTAATTTAAGCCTACTGATTGCAGCTTTTAATTTAACCAGTTATGTCAGCAGTCTCCCTTCTATTTTGTTCTTCGCTTAAATTGGGTAGCTCTAGAGAATTCAAGAAGGGGTCAATTTGGGTTATGCTTCCCCCTGGAACTTTGGAATATAGAGTTTTTTAAAACCCTTCAAAAGTTTCTTGAATTTCCCTTAGCTTATTTTTTTAAATATTTTTCGTTCTTGTGTACCTAATCCTATGAATTGTATTTTCTGCTATCTTTTTGTTTTCAATTTCCACGCCAGTATTTTCATAGATTTGGATCCAATTTCATAATGTCTCTGTTTCAGAAACATCAAGTTTTTCCTGATTTCTTCTGTAGCCAAATTATTTATTTCCTTCCAAATTCTTTTAATCTCCCCTAATGTATATAGTGCCAAATTCAATTTGTGTTTTTTCTCTAGTTCCTTGAGCCTATTTTGTAATTCCACTAATGTTGTATTACTTTTTTTTCTTATATGAAGATACCGCTATAATTTTCCCTCTTAAGTCCGCCTTCAGCGTATCCTATAAAATGGGAGGTGAAACCTCTCCATTATCATTAAATTCTAAGTAGAGACCAATTTCATTTTTTAATTTGTTCCTTAAAGTGCGGATCATTGAGAAGACTTGAATTTAGTTTCCAAATAGTATTCTTTGGTTGTAGGTCAAAATCAGCATATACATATATAGATGCATGGTCACTTACATCTATTGACACAATTCCACAGCTGTTTATTTTGTCTTTGATTTTCCAAATGTTATGAAATAGTTTATTATTGTATATACAGAATGGGGACCAGGATAATGAGTGTAATCCCTTCTATCAGGGAAAAGGCCCATCCCTATATCAATTAAACAAACATCCTCAAAAAGTGTTTTAACTTTCTTATGTAAAGATTTTGTTTCATAGGTTTTTCTATTGGAATCGTCTAGTTCTGGTTGTAATTGTAAATTTAAGTGTCCCCCACATATCAGGAGACCTTCTGTTTCCATTACCATAATATCAGTAATTTTCTGAAAGAAACCTGTATCAGTTTCCGGGGGTGCATATATATACAATAGAGTAATTGAATTGCCGTTTTTCCCCCTTACCAGAATATATCTGCCCGCTTTATCTCCCATTGCGAATACTTTTTTAAAAATTTAGATTACTTGAGATAAGAATAGCAACTCCTCCCCTATGTCCTGATTTATATGCGGAGAAAAAAGCAGGGTAGTGAAGCCCAGTCTCTTTAGTTTTTTTATGCTCATTATCACTTAAATGAGTTTCCAGTAAATATTCTACATGGGCTTGTTCTTTTTTTCATTTTGGATAATATTCTCTTACTTTTGATTGGATTTTATAAGCCATTGACATTAAAATAAATTAATTTTACTTTGTCCTCAGCCATCTGTATTTATCTCTCAATGACTCGTGGAAATTATAATAAAACTTAATCGATCTACTCCTGAACAAATAAGATCCAAGAAACAAATAAAAACAAAAATGGCAACGAACGTGTGATTCCAAGGCTGAGGTCTCTAGTAGAAGACCCTGTGTTGTGCTAGAGGAAATGTCTAGCTGTGGGGGGCTAACCCCTCCTACCTGTGAGTTTAATGTCCCCATTGTAGTATTCATAAAATCATTGAACAAATCCATTGCACAGAAAAGATTCCCCCGTGTATTCTTCCAATATATATACATACACACACAAATGTGTATATATATATATATATATACATACATATATATTTAGATAAACACACACACACACACACACACACACACACACACACACGCACGCACACACACACACACACACACACACACACACACACACACACACACACACACACACACACACACACACACACACACATATATTCTTATTTTGGTGGGAAAAAAGGAGTACGTGGGCGAATAAACAGTAACAACTAAGTAACATTACATCCACAATATAATAAGTATTTCTCGAGATAGGTATATCACCGAGTACTTTTGCTTCCGTTCAGCTTCTTAACATTTTTAAAGTTACCCAAACCTTATACCTCTTGTGAATTGGGTGAGGACTGTCTTTGGGAAACTCCCGGTCTCTTCCTGATATGTTTCTGTCGGCCTCCTCCCGTCTCCTGCCTCTCGTTTCTCGCACTATTTCCCAAGCGGAGCGGGATAATTCCTCAGCCAGGCTTACCCTCGTTTTGGTCATGCTGACAGGCAAACCTCTGGCCTTCACGTCTGTAGTCGCCTATTCCACTGTCCGGTGCAAAAGCGTCCCGTTGTCATAAAACACTCGAAGTTTAGCAGGGTATGGAGTTTGAAATCTAATCTTAATTTACTTTAGTACTCGCTTTACTTCGAAGTATTCTTTGCGTTTCTGGAGGACGGCGGGTGGGAGGTAATCTTCGTCGAAATATATTAATTTATCTTCTAAAAGCACTCTCTTCTTCCCCCAGGCCCTTCGTAGAATCTCCGCCTTGGTGCTGTACCGAAGGAATTTAATTATTATTGAGCGTGGCTTTCTATCCTCGGTAGGTTTTGGGACTTACGCGCGGTGGGTTCTTTCCACTTCCAGCTCAATAGCCGGAGAAAGATCCAATGCGTCCCGCAGTAACTTTCCGGCAAACTCCGTCATAGACCAGCCCTCTGCTCCTTCTGGAACGTTGTAGATTCTAATATTTTTCGGCCATGATCTTCCCTCGAGGTCAAGCAGTTTACTTTCTTGGTGATTTAGTATTTTTATTGTCTTACTCAGTATCCGTTCCACGTTTGAACGCGATCTTCCACCTACTCAATTCGAGTCTCTGCCAGCGCTAGTTTTTGATTAACGCTGGCGAGCTCCGACTTAATATCGCGGAGCTGCTGCTTTATATCTTTCTGGAACTTCCATTATTTCTTTCAGAATTTTGAAGATATTCGACGCTTCGCCTGAACGAGCCCCAACGTCCGCCTCGCTAGCACGCGGTCGGGTAAGAGAGCTGCTCGCTGCACTCCTCTCAGACGCAGGCTCCGCAGTTTCGCTTTTTATATTTCCATTCTTTTCCCCCATTCATGCCCCTCTTTTCAATTTTGTCCTATCTCTCGTTCCGCGCTTGCTGTCTCACTGCTGGTATTTCATAGTCTCGTTTAACAATGAAATTCCCAGTATCAGGTAACGTATGAGGCAGAGGACTCGGGCTGACTGTCTGAGAAACTCGCCTGAAAACTGCTGCACCGTGGCATTGAAGATCGCGGAGAGCAGGCAGCGAGATCAACTGTTGAATGATGAGAATCAAAAGTGATCTAATCTGCCTTGTTCGACATACCAAACTCGCGTTGGATGCCGCGTCCATTGGCCGCGGGAAACTGCCCCTGTGTACGTGGATGACAGGAGTAAAGCAGTGATGGGAAATACTTGTCTCACCGTGGTCAGGACCACATCACAAACAAAAGGGAGTCACCAGATGCTGGAAATAAAGGTAATACCTACAATGCCGGCCGGGCAGCATCCATGGAAATCAGCAAACGGTCGAAATGTTGGCCTATTCCCTTCACCAGGACAGTGAAAAAAAGAGACTAGATGTCTGGGTTAGAAGGGAGAGGGGAGGAAGATGTACACGGTGATATGTGATAGGTGAAACCGGGGGGCGGGGTGAAGTAAGTAACTTGTAAGACTACTGGTAAAGAGATAAAATGCTGAAAAATGAGGAATTTGATTGAAGAGGACAGAAGGCCATTGAAGAAATGGTTGGGGGAAGAGTCCAGTGGAAGCCGATGGGCAGGTAGGTAGATAGGATCTACTCAACAGGCGACCTAATGCAAACACACAGTTAATTAATTTTTCATCCCTTTTCACAGCATTCTCTCCGTTAGTCCATTGATGCAGGTGTTGCTTCATATTCTCATTACTGACAACATTTATGCAAACTGCCGCAGGATATTTGTCAGGGCATTCAAATACCTGTCTGCGTAGAATAATTGACCACAAGCCAGATCTTAGAATAAATTAAACAGGTCATCCGTAATATTATGGAAATTACCTGACAGAGGGAGCAACAAAATTCTGTGTCACCACAATTTCGTCCTTCTGATTTCCGCTATTGTTCTGAAAGTCTCTGACTTTATTTGCCGCGATGATATATCTGACTGCAAACCCATTGAACAGCAGAAATAAAGAGGCGGAGACAGTGAATATACCGTCTGGTCACTCGTGTTCTTTACACGCTGATAAAGGAATTCATCGTCCCTGGGAAAACAGCCCCACGGTACGTTGTCAATTTTGGTGACTCCAGGCAAAGTAAAGCGGAACTTTCTTCGCGGAACTCAGGGCAGTCCCGGTCACTATAACCACAGTGTTTGTTCTCTTGGTGTAGCATCGATCCCGCAGTCTTTGACAACAACTTGCAATATGGCGATCGAAAGTGAAATCCGCTGTTAGCTGAACGGAAAAATCCATAATTGCAATCATCGGGGCAAATGTCCGAACACAAATCGGATAATGAGCAAGAGTACGAATAATTGTAGATGTAATTAGTCTGCTAAATAATTGCAACGAAGACAAACTCCATGAAGTCAGTTTTTACCATTTTTTCACCAGGTAACATTGATGCATTTAAAAAGACGACATGTTCCCCGAGACAGGATTACAATCGCTGTTTAATCAACCTTCGAGATACATAACTAATCTAATCGATTATATAACCATATAACCATATAACAATCACAGCACGGAAGACAGGCCATTCCGGCCCTCCTACTCCGTGCCGAACTCTTAATCTCACCTAGTCCCACCTACCCGCACTCTGCCCATAACCCTCCACTCCTTTCCTGTCCATATACCTATCCAATTTTACCTTAAATGACACAACTGAACTGTCTTCTACTACTTCTACAGGAAGCTCATTCCACACAGCTATCACTCTCTGAGTAAAGAAATACCCCCTCGTGTTTCCCTTAAACTTTTGCCCCCTAACTCACAAATCATGTCCTCCCGTTTGAATCTCCCCTACTCTCAATGGAAACAGCCTATTCACGTCAACTCTATCTATCCCTCTCAACATTTTAAATACCTCGATCAAATCCCCCCTCAACCTTCTACGCTCCAATGAATAGAGACCTAACTTGTTCAACCTTTCTCTGTAACTTAAGTGCTGAAACCCAGGTAACATCCTAGTAAATCGTCTCTGCACTCTCTCTAATTTATTGATATCTTTCCTATAATTCGGTGACCAGAACTGTACACAATATTTCAAATTTGGCCTTACCAATGCCTTGTACAATTTTAACATTACATCCCAACCTCTGTACTCAATGCTCTGATTTATAAAGGCCAGCGTTCCAAAAGCCTTCTTCACCACCCTATCTACATGAGACTCCACCTTTAGGGAACTATGCACTGTTATTCCTAGATCTCTCTGTTCTACTGCATTCCTCAATGCCTTACCATTTACCCTGTATGTTCTATTTGGATTATTCCTGCCAAAATGTAGAACCTCACACTTCTCAGCATTAAACTCCATCTGCCAACGTTCAGCCCATTCTTCTAACCGGCATAAATCTCCCTGCAAGCTTTGAAAACCCACCTCATTATCCACAACACCTCCTACCTTAGTATCATCAGCATACTTACTAATCCAATTTACCACCCCATCATCCAGATCATTTATGTATATTACAAACAACATTGGGCCCAAAACAGATCCCTGAGGCACCCCGCTAGTCACCGGCCTCCATCCCGATAAACAATTATCCAACACTACTCTCTGGCGTCTCCCATCTAGCCACTGTTGAATCCATTTTATTACTCCAGCATTAATACCTAACGACTGAACCTTCTTAACTAACCTTCCATGTGGAACTTTGTCAAAGGCCTTGCTGAAGTCCATATAGACTACATCCACTGCCTTACCCTCGTCAACATTCTTCGTAACTACTTCAAAAAAATCAATAAGGTTTGTCAAACATGACCTTCCACGCACAAATCCATGCTGGCTACTCCTAATCAGATCCTGTCTATCCAGATAATTATAAATACTATCTCTAAGAATACTTTCCATTAATTTACCCACCACTGATGTCAAACTGACAGGTCTATAATTGCCAGGCTTACTTCTTGAACCCTTTTTAAACAATGAAACCACATGAGCAATACACCAATCCTCCGGCACAATCCCCGTTTCTAATGACATCTGAAAGATCTCCGTCAGAGCTCCTGCTATCTCTACACAAAATTCCCTCAAGGTCCTGGGGAATATCCGGTCAGGACCCGGAGATTTATCCACTTTTAAATTTCTTAAAAGCGCCAGTACTTCCACCTCTTTAATTGTCATAGGTTCCATAACTTCCTTACTTGTTTCCCACACCTTACACCATTCAATATCCTTCTCCTTAGTGAATACCGAAGAGAAGAAATCGTTCAAAATCTCTCCCATCTCCCTCGGCTCCACACATAGCTGACCACCCTGATTCTCTGAGGGACCAATTTTATCCCTCACTATCCTCTTGCTTTTAATATAACTGTAGAAGCCTTTCGGATTTACTTCCACCTTATTTGCCAAACCAAACTCGTAACTTCTTTTAGCTTTTCTAATCTCTTTCTTAAGTTTCCTTTTACATTCTTTATATTCCTCGAGCAATTCCTTTACTCCATGCTGCCTATATCTATTGTAGACATCCCTCTTTTTTCGAACCAAGTTTCTAATATCCCTTGAAAACCATGGCGCTTTCAAACCTTTAACCTTTCCTTTCAACCGAACAGGAACATAAAGATTCTGTACCCTCATAATTTCACCCTTAAATGACCTCCATTTCTCTATTACATCCTTCCCATAAAACAACTTGACCCAATCCACTCTCTCTAAATCTCCTCAAAGTTAGCCTTTCTCCAATCAAAAATCTCAACTCTAGGTCCAGTCCTGTCCTTCTCCATAATTATATTGAAGCTAATGCTATTGTGATCACTGGACCCGAAGTGCTCCCCAACACATACATCTGTCAGCTGACCTATCGCATTCCCTAACAGGAGATCCAACACTGCCCCATCTCTAGTCGGTACTTCTATGTATTGTTGCAAAAAACTATCCTGCACACATTTCACAAACTCTAAACCATCCAGCCCTTTTACAGAATGAGCTTCCCAATCTATGTGAGGAAAATTAAAATCTCCCACAATCACCATCTTGTGTTTACTACAAATATCTGCTATCTCCTTACACATTTGCTCTTCCAACTCACGCTCCCCATTAGGTGGCCTATAATACACTCCTATCAATGTTACTACACCTTTCCCATTCCTCAATTCCACCCAAATAGACTCCCTAGAGGAGCTCTGTAATCTATCCTTCCAAAGCACCGCCATAAGATTTTCTCGGATCAGCAATGCAACACCTCCTCCTCTGGCCCCTCCTACACTATCACACCTGAAGCAACTAAATCCAGGAATATTTAGTTGCCAATCACACCCTTCCTGCAACCATGTTTCACTAATAGCTACAACATCATAATTCCAGGTATCAATCCACACTTTAAGCTCATCCACCTTTCTTACAATGCTCCTAGCATTAAAATAGATACATTTAAGATACTCTCCACCTCCTCCTCTCTTTTCATCCCTAGCAATGCATTCAAATTTATTATCCTTTTTTTTCTTCTCCCCTACAACTTCGGGCTGAGCGCATCCCTTCTCCATCACCTGCCTTTCCTCCCTCACACACTGTCTACTTACTTGCTCTACTGGTGAACTAACCTCCTCTTTCATAGTTTCCTCAAATTGATTTCCGCCCCCCCCCCAATCTTACTAGTTTAAAGTCTACCCTGTAGCCCTAGCAAACCTCCCCGCTAGGATATTGGTCCCCCCAGGATTCAAGTGTAACCCGTCCTTCTTGAACAGTTCAAGCCTGCCCCAGAAGAGGTCCCAATGATCCAGAAACTTGAATCCCTGCCCCCTGCTCCAATCCCTCAACCACGCATTCATGGTCCACCTAATTCCATTCCTACTCTCACTGTCGCGTGGCACAGGCAGTACTCCCGAGAGTACTACCTTTGCGGTCCTTCTTCTTAACTGCCTTCCTAACTCCCTATACTCTCGTTTCAGGACCTCTTTCCCTTTCCTACCTATGTCATTGGTACCTACATGTACCACAACCTCTGGTTCCTCACCCTCCCACTTCAGGATATCTTGAACGCGATCAGAAACGTCAAGGACCCTGGCACCAGGGAGGCAAACTACCATCCGGGACTCCCGATCACCTCCACAGAACCGCCTGTCTGAACCCCTGACTATCGAGTCCCCTATTACTATGGTCCTCTTTCTTCTATCCCTACCCTTCTGAGCTACAGGGCCGTCCTCTGTGCCGGAGGCCCGGCCACTGTCACTTCCTCCAGGTAGGCTGTCCCCCCCAACAGTACTCAAACATGAGTACTTATTGTCAAGTGGTACAGCCACTGGGGTACTCTCTAGTACCTGACCCTTCCCATTCCTGACCGTGACCCACCTATCTGCCTCCCGTGGCCCCGGAGTGACCACCTGCCTGTAACTCCTCTCTATCACCTCCTCACTCTCCCTGACCAGGCGAAGGTCATCGAGCTGCAGCTCCAGTTCCCTAACTTAGGGAAGTAGTTTATCATTCAAATTAGATTAGGAAGTAGTTTATCATTCAAATTGTGGAACCAAATCAAACTAAAAACTAAGAGGTGTGAACATTCCCCATGAGTGAAAAGATAATCGAATTTAGCAGTCAAACTAAATGTACCTTTTTTAGTTGAGTATCCTGTGTCCACTGTTACAAATGATAATTATTTGAGGTGGATAGTACCCATTGTAAAAATATTAAGACAAAGAGTTTTTTCCATTTGAAACGTGCAAACTTTGCTTCAGAGACGAGGAATATACAACATTGTTTTTATAATGGTGAATAGACATAATTGTATCTTTTTATAAACTTTTTTCAAGGAACGACTTTCGTTGCACGACTCATACCAATTGTTCACCTGAAGTGTTTTTGCAATAGACTGCCACTGAGGTGACTAACGAGGAGGTAGGATTAATTGTCAGAGTGTACTTTCTGCTCCTGCACAAGAGCTTCCAAAGCTTCCAAATAAACAGTGGAAATCGGTAGTTGGACCATTTTGAACTGATCAGTGACTCACATAGAAAATGGTAAATGCAGCAATTTACTACATAGCCAGTAATTACAATCCCGTGCTGGCAGCGATTGGTATCCCTGGTAAGTAACTAGAGTTGGCTGTTATTTGTGTCTGTTGTTCTTCATACTGTTCCTGTTGCACGGTTGCACAGCAATATAAAATTTGTTACAGATGATGCCTCATCTGATGAGTTATTTTAGCCTGTTCAAGACGAAGCATACATTGTTCTTATTCTGTCGTTTGTTACGTCAGATTTTATCAATTGAGTGAGTGTTAATATTGATACTGTTCCAGTATTTACTCACTCGACTTTCCAAAGCTTTACCAACAGGTATTGCTCTAAATCTGTTTCGGTATTCATATTGAAACTCAAAACTCAGCATAAACGTAATAGAAATAATTTCTTTCGGTGCAACTTTGTCAGCCAGCTCCTCGGATTTTAGGCGACAAGCGGGTCGTTCTCTTCCATCTTAAAGCAAGAAAATGTAACAATTTGTTTTTACCTATTTGTCTAAATGTTATTTAGAAACTCCATAATAACGCGCAAATATCTTCCGATTTACCCTTTCTCCTCTTTGGCTGGTTTAAATATTCAAAATTCAAGTTGGTTGTCACCTGTCCACAGAAATAAAAAAAGTAAGTAAATAAATAAATAAGTAAGTAAGTAAATTGTTACGAACGATGAACAGCTCTGATGGGCAGAAGGGTGCAGAGTTGCCCATCTCCCCCTCCACTGGGAGAATTACAAACCGTTACTGTTGCCAGGCTGCTAATGAGAGAGAAAGAGCTGGAACAGAAACATACTGGTACTGGAACATTTGCTTCTGATAAGGGAGAGATAACACAGGGAGAATGAGACTTGTTGTTCCACCATATTATGACTCCTGAAAGACTTATGACTTCGGAGAAGGATTGTTTACTTGGTACTATTCTGTCCATTAAAATTCCTCAGTGAAGACCGGAGTGGGCTGGTTTGATAGACTAACCCATGCAAAACTGATTGACACCTGAGACCCCGTGAGTAGGGATAAAAGTGAGGGATGGGGAGACACCCCTCAGACACACCAGGAGGCACACCAAGAGACACACTAGTGAGCACTGTTTAAGGATTGGAACCCACGAGGAAATGTGGGGGCATCGGTGACCGAACGAAGGATCGGTCAATTTTAACTCACAGTGTTTATAGCGAGGCCGGTGGGGTTTGTGTGTGTGTCCACCTTTGCCTGGGTGACGAGTCTATCATAGAAGAACGGTCTAGCAAAAGGACAGAGGGGTCATACCTGAATGGCCACAACAACACATCGACGGATCAGGAACGTAAAGGACGGTTTGACTGGCTGTCACTGTTTGCTCGCTCTCGCTCTGTCTTTCTCTCCAACAATTACAACACCTCGACCAACAACTACCTCAGCCTGTATGAACTGAACTGAACTTTGTATTCACATATGATAATTCATTATCCCCTAGACAACGATAGAGCTTGTTTATCATTGATTATTATTATACCCACACTTTTAGGTTTAGTATTGCTAACGTGTATTATCTGTATATTAGCATTGTTGATATTGATTTGTATATTTTACTAATAAACACTGTTTTGAAAATAGTACCGTACTCCAACAGATACATCTATCTTTGCTGGTAAGACACCCAGTTACGGGGTACGTAACAAATTGGGGCCTCGTCTCGAGATTTGAAACCAAATTGGGGGGCCTGTGAATCGGGCTATAAGTCCATTATCTGATCTGGTTGCGTGGGTAACGAGACGGGAAACCAGCAGAGATGGACATTGTGAATTGTTTAAAAGACCCGACTGCGGGGGCATTAGAGGTTGCCAGGAAGGCTGAATTGGTGATTGTTGCGAAACGATTAGATCTCCCAGAGGTGAAATCGTCGATGAGAAAGGTGGATATACAGAGAGAAATAGCTAAGCATTATGTATCCAAGGGTTTGTTCACACCAGATGAATTGGTCCTGTTCCCTGAGAGGAAACCAGCCGAGGGGGAGGTTCAGTCAGAGATAGAAAAATTAAAGTTGGTTGAGAAAGAGAAACAGAGGGAGCATGAACTTAGGTTAAAACAGCTGGAAGCAGAGGATGGAGAAAGGAAAGCTGAAAGGAGGATGGAGGAAGCTGAAAAAAACGGCAGTTCGAGAGGGAGAAATGGCAACATGTGGGTAACGGGGCAGACCGAGAGGAGAAGTTTAATGTTTGTAGGGAGTTTAGGTTAGTACCTCCGTTCGAGGAGACGGATGTTGATAGTTACTTCTTGCATTTTGAAAAGGTGGCAGTGAATCAGAAGTGGCCCAGAGATCAGTGGGTGGCGTTGTTACAAAGTTCATTAAAAGGGAAGGCTCAACGGACATATGCGGCATTGCCCATGGATGGAACTGAGGATTATGAGGAAGTAAAAGAGGCTATCCTTCGGGCCTACGAATTGGTACCTGAGGCATATAGACAGAAGTTCAGAGATTTAAAGAAACTGTGTAATCAGACGTATGCAGAGTTTGCCTATGAAAAGGGTCTGCTCTTGGATCGCTGATGTGCTGCAGAAAAGGTGGAGGAGGATTTCCGTCGTTTCAGAGAGTTAATTCTGATTGAGGAATTTAAAGGTTGTGTTTCGGATAATATCAGGATGTATCTGAACGAGAAGACGAATAAGTCTATATCGGAATTTGCCAGTTGAAAAATTTAAATGTGTTCCCGATAATGATATAAGGGCAGTCCTAGATGAAAAGCATGTCATTACCTTGAAGGAGTCTGCTGGGTTAGCAGATAAAGTTGTTTTAACCCGCAGGGTTAAGTTTACTCCGGATGGGAGTTGCCCAGAGAGTAACTGAGAGGATCAGGGGAACTAGAATTTGGAAAAGGGACTGTTATGGATAGCCTGGAAGAGGTAGATGTCCCGTTTGAGTGTGTTCAAGATGTGGATGCACACGGTACTGAACCTAGTATTGAAACTCAGGAAAGGTCTGAGGTATCTGAATTAGATGAAAAGGAATGCAGTTCTTTTGGGTCAGATGGTCTTGGTTCACTGAAGAAAGGGTTAACCTTGGTACCAGTGGAAAGTGAGAATTCTCAGTTGTTTTGTGTTAGAAGGTGTGTTAAAAGTTAGTGCGGAGATGAAAGCTGGTGATGTGAATATTATTGAAGGAGAAGGGAAAAGTGTAGTTCCTATATTGAATAAAGAAAATTTAAAGGTTGAATTGGTTTTAGAAGCAGTAACTAGGCTGAAGGAACAATGACTTGTTATCAAGGTGCCTGTGAATCAATTACAGTTTGTTTTGGAACTTAAGGGTGAACAACTCGCTGATGTTATTAAAGGAGGTCATTTGGAGAAACAGAACTAGAAACGTTGTTTGGACAAAGCGGGATCACTTGCAGATGTTAAACTGAAAACTAATAGAATGAAGGGTCCTGAAGATAAAATTAATGATTTGCTTAAATTTAAAGAATCGTGTGGAAGATCAGAAAATGGGCTAAGTTTGAAAAACATTGGTGATAAGATAACTCCTATGAAAGGAGTATGTGAAAGCCTATTCCACACTGGTGAGCAAGCTCACCCCGTAAGAGTTAAATAGAAAAGGGGCAAAGTTTAACAAAATGCCACTTTAAATAACAGGATCTGGTTTTGAGAGAATTTGACAAAGCATGTAAATAATAAAGACAACGCCATGGAAGATTGACTGTTAAGTTTAAAAATAAAATAGAGATTAGTATTTGCACAAACTTTTGTAATGTATTACAGTATAATCGCACATGTATTAGTTCACATTTAAAAATATATCTTTAAGCTAAGATCACAACCCTTTAGTTTTTTTTTGCTGACGAAAAGGAATAAAAACAGGTGGTTATTAAATTGGAGTCTGATGCTGCAGGGAATTTATTAAGATAAAAGATATAAAGATACAAAATATTAAAGGGTGTGACAATGTAATCGCTGACTGCTTATCTAGATGCTAAATTGAATGTATATCTGTATTGCTTTGTAGTTAAAGAAACTTCTGTATTTTTGCTAAACTCTGTAATCCTGTAAAACGCTGTATTACCTAATTTTCCCCTTTCGTGACAATTCCTAGAAGGATGGGTGTGTTACGAAGGATGAACAGCTCTGATGGGCAGAAGGGTGCAGATTTGCCCATGACCCCCTCCACTAGGAGAATTGCAAACCGTTACTGTTGCCAGGCTGCTAATGAGAGAGAAAGAGATGGAACAAAATCATACTGGGACTGGAACATTTGCTTCAGATAAGGGAGAGATAACACAGGGAGAAAGAGACTTGTTGTTCCACCATATTATGACTCCTGAAAGACTTATGGCTTCGGAGAAGGATTGTTTACTTGGTACTATTCTGTTCATTAAAATTCCTCAGTGAAGGCCGGAGTGGGCTGGTTTGATGGACTAAGCCATTCAAAACTGATTGACACCTGAGACCCCGTGAGTAGGATAAAAGTGAGGTCTGGGGAGACACCCCTCAGACACACCAGGAGACGCACCAAGAGACACACTAGTGAGCACTGTTTAAGGATTGGAACCCAGGAGAAAGTGTGGAGGCATCGGAGACCGAACGAAGGAACGGTCAATTTTAACTCACAGTGTTTATAGCGAGGCCGTTGGGGGCTTGTGTGTGTGTGTGTGTGTGTGTGTGTGTGTGTGTGTGTGTGTGTGTGTGTGTGTGTGTGTGTGTGTGTGTGTGTGTGTGTGTGTGTGTGTGTGTGTGTGTGTGTCCACCCTTGCTTGGGTGATGAGTCCACCATAGAAGAACTGTCTAGCTAAAGGACAGAGTGGTCATACCTGAATGGCCACAACAACCCATCGACGGATCAAGAACGTAAAGGAAGGGGTACATAACATAATAAATAAATAATAGTTATTATTTACATATATTTAGCTTTATGGTTTGTGTACTTACATATATTGTATCTGAAGAAGCACTTTCCCTGTGTCCATTTTATTCTCGCTGTAAGTACAACCTTTAATGTTCTCAGATAAAATGTTGGCCCTTGCAACTGAGTCGGTCGAGTATCTCTGCTTGTCAACTTCTGGAAATTTGGAGCTCAGCTGTCAGTCTGTTCCGCTGTTATCCTTCAGTCAAAGGGCAGTGACGGAGCCCGTGCGAACTATATTTCCTCTATCCAAATTGAAAGCAGCTTGTCCCGGCATAGGATCGGAAAATGACGTTCACTCAATCCGCTTTAACGCTTTTCTCTACATGTCTCTCAAGTGAAACGGATCAGTGTTTATGCTCCTGAAAGTAGCTCTGCTTTCTTGCAGTTAATTTACTGGCGATTTTGATCCTGTCTCCAGGAAAATACGGTCATTCCAAATGCATCTTCTGTTACCTGCTGGGAATAGCAGCAGATGATTTAATGAGCACTATCATTGGTGTTACCTATTTGAATACGCCGAAGTACATTCTGCAACCGTGTGGGTTCATGTTGCAGGTTCTCTGTACCTGCACCAACACGTATATCTACACTCTGTCACAGGGGAAATTCAGGGAGGAGTTGAAGAGTGGAGTCAAATATCTGTTTACGTTCTTTGGCCTGTTCTGTAAATAAAATGCAAATCGAATTGAATGCTTTGACTTGAGTTCAAATGAAGTCATACATTGCGTATCTGTCTGGTAAATGTGTCTATATTCGTAAGGCCAAGTGAGCGAATGTCAATAATTTGCCTTTTCAGTAAAGTCAGCATAGTTAGTGTAATTAAGTGGGTCACGTACCAACTAATTAAGAGAAGCTCAAGTGATTGTTACACTAGCAGAAAGTGTGTTCAGAACTTTTCATTAATACCGGAATCCGCACCAACGAATTATGTTACGCCAGTCTGAATTTTCATACATTGGTAAAGTTCAATTCCCATTCACAGGAGTGTCGATCGTTCCAGGGATACCTGTGACATCTGAAGAAATATTCCTGGAACATGAACACCCGTTGTCAGTTAAAGTGAGCTGGTAAACTGCAACTTCCATTGTGCCAGTACAATGCATGGGACTAATGCCTTTTCGTTCAGATAGCGTGTGGTACCTCCCAAACGACTGACAAACGAAGCCCTGGTGTGACCCATGAATGGACGTGTTTAGCAGAGTTAACGCGAGGGCTAGATCAGAATCGTAGCTGTGGCTTCCCTCCTTTTGGTGAGTAAGGACGTCAAAGGACAGAGGGTGAGGCAGCAGGATGTGGTTGAAAGAAACAAGTCATACATGATGCAATGGCGGAGCAGACAATGGGCCGAATCGCATGTTATGCTCCTATGTCTTATGGGACAAACCGCAGCCACTAGGTCGGGATAGAGGTAAAATGTGGTGGTGCAGAGAGAACAACTGAGGAGTTGAATGAGAAGTGGGCAGCTGCTGGTTCAGAAGGCAGCCTGTAGAGCAGAATAAAAAAAGTTCTTAAGTTGGCATTCTGCCTTCTGAATCGAAAGATACAATGAATGGTAAATATAACCATTTTTTACCGATGCTATAATAACAAAAATTATCAAGCAAAAATTTGATGTGAGACTTATTTGGCACAACCAAGTCAATCTTTCATATTTCTTGCCAAAGTTACCAACAATTTTGCCTCTCATGGAACTGGGGCTAGGTATCACAAATAGGCTCCATTTCGCATAATTTCAACACGGTGTTCCAACTGTATGCACTTACCCGCAATGCCTGGGTGATTGCACTATAAATCTGTCTTTCGTGGGTATAAATATGTCGTTCTAACGGATGAGTGCATAGAGCGGTACAGAAGATTGAGGGTGTGGATTTTATTGCCGGGTTTAACCAAAATGTATAGACATCATACATGCGAACCTTTACACATTGGAGATCAAGACCACACAATCACGGTGATAAGTCAAATCTAACCCTTGTCTTTTGAGGTTAAATGACCCGTATCCGTGTCAATCAGGGAATCAGGCGGAGAAATTTCAAATTTATCAGCCAGAGCGATCAGGAGATCTCAAGATGAGGTTGTACAGAGGACAAAGCGAAGGTGGTGGACAACGTTTCTTGGGAATCTGATAAAGGGATGGGGCACTCCATTGAACTGTTTATCAAACACAGATTCCGGGTAAAGTAACGGAAACAAATGGTGTCAGGCAGAGTTTCATAAGGATCTTTAATCTAATGGTTATCAGACACAGATTCTAGAATAAAATACCAAAAACAAATGGTGGCGTACAGAGTTTCATGGGGGCCTTGTCAGAGGGTGGTGCTCCTTTTACAAAATATTTATCAGATACAGATTCTGAAATAGAATAACATGGGACTGTTGCCTGCAGACAAATCTCTGGCCCGGTTGTGTCTAATGGAGAAATAACCAAGGCGTTGAACTGCACATTCCCCCCTCCACACGCTTACACACATGCAGGGCAGAGCCAGTATAAAGCACTACAGAAATAAGAGGTAAGAAACAGGAGCATGCTTAGACCATCTGGCCATCGAGTCTAGGTTGCCATTCAATAATATCATTGCTTATCTGCCCGAGGCCTCAGGTACTTGAATTTATCCTTTTGCCATATCCTCATCTGTGCAAAATGCTATATAAATGGGTGCTAAATATAGTTAACCAGTAAAATTCTCTTTCTTTTCTGGGCACATTCTTCCGCTGATGCGCCGTTCCCTGAGCCAAGCACCGTTCTCTTCATCTCCAGCCTAATTGTATTCCTCCGGTTCTTGAGCTATGTCCCCTCTTTCTGCTCTCACTTAATAGAGGAAACAACTTTCCTGTTTCTATCTTATCTATCCTGCTTTGAGTTTTCAGTGTTTCGATAAGATCCCCTTTGAATTTCCTTGATTCCCCCGATTATAGTCCAAGGCAACTCAATCTCTCCGTCATAGGTCAACACCTCCATTTCCGAAGCCATCTAGTGTCACGGAAAACTGAAAACTCGTACATGTTGAGTCCGACAAGGAAACCGGATCTACCTGTGCAGATGACAGGGTATCCAGATCATAATGGACCCCAACTCCAACTTGCGTGTCCGTGACAGTGATGTCTCTCTGCGTGGTAGGCTGATTGTCTTTCTATGCACGGTTGGATGTATAGAACGATGTGGCAGCGTGAAAGCCCCGTCTCCCTGAGGAGCGACACTGTCTCTGGCCGCAGCTGATGTGAGGGCGATCCTCGCAAAGATCACCCCGCATTAAGCTGCGGGGCCTGATAACATACATCGTCGGATGCTGAGTGACTAAGCAGCCCTGTTAACAGAGATTCAAACAGACACCTTCAACATCCCTTCAGAAGAGAGCTCTGTCCCCTCCGGCTTCAAGACAATCGCCTTCATTCCGGTGAACACGAGGGCGACAGTAACCTGAATTAATAACTATCGTCCAGTGGCGCTCACTTCAATGAAAATGAGATGCTTTGAGCAGCCGGTTATGGATCGCATTAAGTTCCATCTTCTTTACTTTTTGAACCGTTTCCAGTTCGCTGAATTTGGCCCATTATTTATTCCATATCATTTGCACTTCAATCTACTTTACCCCACCTGGAAAATGGCTCCTCAGACACCAGGATACTGTTGATGCCCAGTTCAGCTCAGCGATTAACACGATCAGCCCAAAACGCTGGTGAATAAAATGACTTTGGTCTCAACAACTTTCTCTGTAACAGGACAGTGCATTTCTTGACAAAAAGACTAGTTAGGCCGTATGTCTAGCTCCATCTGTCACAACCTCGGATCTTTGGTAAAGTATTCTGAGGATTCTGAACTTTTTACTGTTGTTTTCCTGTATTTCCGCGTTTTAAAAATTATAATTACATGGTATCTTCCGCTTCGGGGTGGTATCTGTCATAGTTAGAGCTTCTCTAGATTACATACAAGTTGCAATAGTCTTTTGATACTTCCAATTAATTCCCCTCGAGACTTTGCAGGTGACAAACAAATTGTCCTTGGACCCGTCTCTTTATCAGAATGGCTTTTTGTAAGCTTGTTAAGAGTCTGGTGTTTTATATAGCTGGACACCGATTCTTTGCTGCCCTGGAGTGTATGTAAAATGGCAGTGCTAATCTCTCTTATCGGTGTCTCTGATCACTGCCCAGTGAATTTCCAGCAAAGTTTCTTCTGTGCTATCCAAGATCTTCCAAGTTCTGCTGTATTGTCTCTTTTGCGAATACCATGCTTAGTTTTGTTTAATCCTTCTGAGTCTGCCTAATACTGCATTTGGGTCTAAAGATCCAGTGTGACAGTCTTCCTCATCAGCCATCCAGGTAAGCTGCTCGAAAAACTCTACTAGACCGTTTAGACGCAACCTACAATGAATAAAGCCACGTTGACTTTATCTAATCAGGCCCCGGTTATCCAAATATATACATACTGTGTATATCTGCTTCTCGAGAATCTTCCAATAATTTACCCATTACTGACTTCAGACTCAGCGGGATATAATTTCATGGAATTTTTCTTAAACAATAGAACAACAAACCTTCTGGACATCACCCGTGGTTAAGGAAATTTGAAATATATGTGCGCTGTCCCCTGCAATTTCTGCTCTAACTTTCAACAAGGACAAGGGGACACCTTACGAGGCCATCGGATGTTTAGACCCCGATTTGCCTCCTCGCTTGTAATCAGAATAGTGTCTGTGACCTCAGTAATGTTTAACCTTAGTTATATACACTCTCCGTCCGTTTACTGAGAAAATAAAACTACTAAAATTTCATTTAATTTCTACCGAATCTCCTTTGGCTCCTTTTACAGATGACCACGCTGACCATCAAGACGGCGGATTTTGTCCCTTGCTATTGATTTGCTCTTAATATATCTCTGGATGCCCTTGGGATTCTCCTTTTCCCCTTGACTACTAGAGCAACCTTCTATATTCCTTTCGCTCTCCTGATTTTTCTCATAAGTGTTGTCTTGAATTCTTTGTATGAACAAAGCGTCATGCGTCCCTCGACTCTGATGTATCAAGGTGCGCACTCATGTCCCAGTCAATCACAGAGCGAGAAATCATTAAAACTGTCAAAATGTGTTGGCACTTAATTTTCATTCCACTGCTCTCTAATAATGTCACTTTCAGCAGAAAGAAAGAGCAAGTCGTTGGTCTTCATGGCAGAGACACATTGTCTGCATCCCACAACCGAGTTAATCATGGGGTGGTACATTTCCCAGTCTTTTGAACATTTTTGCTCCGCGTATCCAGCTTCAGCTCGCCTACAACACCCAACAACCACGACGTCACTTGGTGTCGTCCCGGAGCCTGCCATAACTGAACAGGCTGAGGCGCTTGGGAAGCGGAAGCATCTGAATGTCGACAACTCATCTGGGACAGAAGGACTTCATGGCAGAGATATGAAATAGTAACTGAACGGGTGGTTGAAGCATTAGTTGCTACTTTTGAAGATTCACTTGATACAGAAGTGTTTCTGGAAAGAGAACAATTGCAACTATCTCCCCATTGTCTAAAGAACAGAAGGGGGCAACAGCCAGATGGTCTAACTTCTATGTTTAACTTGATGTCAGAGTCCATTATTAAGTATTATTTTACAAATAATGTATTTTCTAAGTAACCGATTTTCTAAATACGCAGACAATTTAGACATCAGAGGTACAAATAGAGTTGGGTGTTCCTGTGCAGGATTCCCCAAATGTTGACTGTCAAGTCGAAGTTCTTGTTCTTCTTTGAACATGTGCAGCTTGCCCACTTAAAAGGGATTGAATACACCTACCGGAAGGTTTTTTAACTGGATTCCACTCAATGATATTTCCGTTAGTTTCATTAGTCATTAGTCATAAGTCATAAGTCTAGTCATAAGTTATATGGCATAAAGTGAAGAAACTGGCAGCCTTTCGGACTTCGAATTCGGACCTCCGCAGTCTCTGTTTCTCTAATGGAGCGTTATGTTCTCCAACCGTTAGGTTTTCAAACCGGGGGAACGCTCTTGAAGGTTCACGAGCTCTTCTTTAGCGTCGCGCCACTTCCGAGAAGCGCCTGCGCGCGATGATCCCTCTGACGAAGCCAGCGCTAACCCAAACACAGTGAGAGCAGTGATCTTTTCCATGAAACAGTCTCTCAAGTTATCAGAGATTGGATGCCTTGTTGTTATTTTCAGAGCTTTTGTCACATGAACTATTTAGATTGGGAAGATCCTGACGCTGACATCCCTCACGATGCCTTCGCTGTCTGCATTAGACTGGATGACTCTGCCAAGCCTGAAATGTGCTCTCAGTGCATTTTGGTCGCATAACCAGACGAAGTCCCCAACAGGGACGTTCGTCTGTGCAGTGTGCCACTTGCTCCTGACAAACAAATTAGGACCAGCAAGTTGGCTCCAGCACCTCCAGAATTTGGTCACCTCTGACTGCGTTGCTTGGAATCTTTAGTAGGGGTAGCTGGGAAAGTCAAAGGTTTGGAAATCCCTGCTTTGAGATGCTCGACCTTGTAGAAGAGTGTTGGGTGTGACAAACTGAATACAGTCTTCCCGACTCTGTACCCTGCCGTCAATTGCACGTTCATTGGCAGGATTGACTGCTGTGCGAGGAGGTGTCTGGAACTCGCCGTAACTGATCCCAGACACCTTCCCAAGACTCTGGAGTGCTCTCTTCACAATGCGTACAGCGGCTTCTGCAGCACCATTCCTGTGTGGAGTATCCGGCGGATGGATATTCCACATTCACTCCATTCCATGTTTTGCCGCTGTTTCCTGCAGGGCTGCTTCGCTCAGGCCGTCCAAGAATCTGTACAGCTCCTCCAAGACTGGTTTTGATACAATGAAATTGGTGCATGGATCTGACCAGATCTTTCTTGGATGTCCCCTGATTGCTGTGAACTTTTGATAGGCCATCAGGAATCCTTCTGTTGATAGGATGTATACCAACTCTGTGTGGATGGCTCTGCTGGCCATGCAGCAGAAGACCCCTCCCCAGACTCTCAGTGTTACTCTTCTCTTAATGTCATCTTTTACCTGGCAGGGCCCAACGAGGTCCACCGCTGGGAACTGGAACGGTGCAGCAGGTTCAGTTCTTTCTGGCGGCAAGTCACCCATTACTTGTTGACATCTCCTTGCTTTTGCCTTCCTGAGAGCATGCAGCCATCGACAACATTTTGGGCAGATTTCGTACCCCTTATGACCCATGCCTTTCTTCTCATTTTGAGCAAGATTCCGGCCACTCCGTCATGAGTCTCACTGTGAGCATCCCGAGATAACAGCGTTTGAACCCAGGCATAATAGGGCAAGATGGGGACACCAACTTGATCTTCTTTGAAGATTTGCACTCGGCCACCAGAAACCAACAGCCCAGAGTCCTGGTCTTTGTAGACTACCAGCCTGTCTGTAGTGGTGCTCGGGAAGGTTGCGCCCTCTTGTGCTGCTAGAAAAATGTCCCTTACGGCATCTTCTCGTTACCTTACTGAGATGATACCTGCCAAAGAAACTGCCTCCCACTTTGGTCTGTCAACGGCTTGATTTCGTCCAGTGAACTTACTGCTGCTCTCGAGACCCGTTGCAACTGTTTTGACTAGTCGAGTTACAACACTGAACCTCCTGATGTCCACAAGGCTTCGGATGGCTGACGCTGCAGGCGGTCTCCGTTGTCCTGATTTGGCCTGGTACAGATTTTGTGCTAGTTATTGTTTCTTTGTCTTGGCCAAAGCAGCAACCAATGCCCTCCTTTGCAACTTGTCGATGCTATCCCTGGTAGTGGCCGCCACTCTGAGTCTTCATCCAGGTCTTGTGGGCTCGCTGCTGTGATGATTATATCAGCAATATTTTGCGGACCCGGAATCCACCGCCAGTCCTAGATCCTTGTGTAGATTTGAATCCCTCCGATCCTACTTGCAAAGAATGTTTGGTTGCCATAGATTTCACGCTGTATTGCACCAAGGACTGTTTGGCTATCAACGAAATGGTACCACCTCCCAACGTGGATTCGGCTATGCAGCTCAAAGTACCTCTTAAGGCGTGAGGAAAACACTGCTCCATACATCTCTGTTTTGACAGCATCTCCTTTGTGATCCAAAGGAGTTAATTTGGCTTTGGACTCCACCAACCTGACGACTGAGCCCTGGTCCGTGTTCCACCTCAGGTACATCACTGCTCCATAGGCATGCTCGATTCTATCAGGGAACGTGATTGCCCAGGGTTCCTCAGTGAAGCATGGGGGATTCAGTGCCCTGGTGAACTTTACATTGCCAAGTTGAACGTACTCCTTGAGGAGCTTAATTGCATTCTCCCTAAGGACAACAGAGAATGCTATATCCTATGTGTCATTGACAGGATACCTTTCGCCCTTTGCCTCTTGGAACGCCCTTCGTACCAGAATAGCACCCTTCTGCAGAACAGGAGTTACCAGGCCAACTGGGTCATACAGCCCTGATACGTAGCTGAGCAGTTCTCTTCGTGTCCTCTTCTACTATGTATCCCATGCCAAGCGCCTTGTTGTCATCATCGCGCATTTGGTTTGTCAAGCCAGCTTGTCATTGCACTCTTTCCTCCCACTTTGCCCAGAAAGGACGCAAGGCTTGAGCTCAAACACTACGGACTTCAGGATCTGCTCCACTTTTGCTGTGATGGATTTCAACTAGTCAAGGTTGTTGTGGGATGTGAGAATTCATCAACATAGCTGTCGTGTTGGAGCACCTGCTTCTCCTCTTTGAGGTGGGTGAAAGGAGGGGGATTAGCAGTTTCGCGCATTGCTACATGCGCAAAGCACCCTGCTGGTTTATCTCCGATGTTCACTCTTGTGATTGCATATTCCCCCAGCTCCTTGTCGTCGGAGTCTCGCCAGAGGATTCTGTGCAGGAGCACTTCTCGGTCTTCCAACCAAACCGAATTGTTTGTATTGACATCTTTTTTATGTCACCCAGAGCAGCGTACACTCCACCCCTGAATCTGAATTGGGCGGTGCCAATCTGGTTGAGGACATCTGGACCTTTCATTAGCTGGTCGTTCAAGTTGATCCTCTGAACTTTTGGTTGCTGTACCACATGAGTCTCATTGGGGTCGTGACAGATTGCGGGTTGGGAGCAATAAGGTGATTCACGTACCAGACTGGTCCGTTCCAGTTGATGACTGTGTCTTTGGACAATTTAATTGTAGCCCTTCGATCGACCATATCATGCACCTGAGCAGTGGAGGCAGCTTTCCGCTCGGGTTCTCTGGCTGGTTGCTTTTCCGTCCTGAGAAATGCAGCCTCAACTGTTCTTTTATTGTTTGGCAAGGAAGCTGGATCTTCTAACCAAGGATATCTGGCGTGCCAATGTGGTTCCTTGCTATGGCAGTCACCTGTGACGTAGGTGAGGCCTCTTCTAACAACCTCAAGTTCCCACTCTTCAGCAAGAGCCAGTGCTTTGCCGCCCGTTTGGCAGTTTCCGCATTTTCCTCGCATGCTGCGCCAATACTATCCCACTTCCACCACTGCAGGAAGTCCCGGCTGGTAGTTGAAGTACCTGAATCCTGAGCTTGATGCTCTAGGACTCTGCTGGTGAGCTCCTCGTACTTTACAGCTGCCTCTCTCATTGACCTTGCAAAATGTGTCTTTGGCATGTGGGCCGACAAAGACAGTTCCTTAAAGAGATCAGGATGTGCTCCTCCGACTGTCTTCCCCGGTGGTCCGTTCTACGGCAGGAGGTCTCCAACAGCTCTCACTCTCTGAGGCGCTAGATGACCTTTAGTATGGCTTATCCTTGCAGTCTTGGTTTTTACACGGATAGGCGGGTTTGCAGTATGAACTGTCATCATGAACCTCGAGACACCTCTTGTATGCCCCCAACTTTCTTACTGCAGCCTGTTTCTCTGGTAGCTTTAGCGCTCAAAACTGTTTGCAAAAGTAGAGCTTCCTTTTGGGCTTTCCTTCACCGCAGACTACACACCAAGTATGGTCCTCGCCTGACTAGGTAGACTTGGTTGTGGCATGTCTTGGCTCAGCCCTGGTTTCTCTTCGATTTGGCTCTTCATCCTCCAATTGCTCGAGCTGCTCATGTATGCTCCCTTGCCCTCTGAGAAATTCCAAGAGACTGTCAAACTGATTATCTGCGGCCACAACATTTCTCCTGTCATCGACATAGACCTGCCATTCCTTTTTGAGAGTTCGGGAAGTTTACTTTCATTTGATCTTGTCACGAGTGGATTTTTGATAGAACTCGTGTCTTCAAAGGACACTGAAGGCTTGAAGTGCCTTCTCCACAGCTTGAATTAATTCCAACATTTTCCGTGGCTGATGATTTCTGACAGTTGGCATTTCCTGTAACTCTTCCACTATTTCAATAGCAATGCACGTTCGGTTTCCACAGAGGTTTTCCAGAACACGGAAGATGTCATCTGCACTGTTATAAGTAGTGAGGCGAAGGTCTATTCTGATTGTGTCATCAATACTGTCCAGTAGTTGGAAATGTTTCACCTCTCTTGAACCGGTCGACTCTCCGTGCCTCTGGAGTGCTTTCCAGTCCTTTCTCCAACTGTGAAAATCACGTTTGCTGCCAGTACACTTGGGAAGGGCCGTCGGTCTCAAATTGATGGCTGGCGAGGGAAAATTGGAGGAAAAGCCCAACGCCGTCAGTGTTAGTCTTTCAGAATCCTCCTTTCTTCTTGCCTGTATGAAGTGGGTCTTCTTGGAAACCAACTTGGGGATGTGGAGTTCGAGTTCCTTTGAGTAACTAAAGGTCCTTCTGACTCTATGGCGGGATTCATCCTTTCAACCCACCATGCACCTCCTTCGGTGTCTTTACCAGTCCTTGCAGGTGATTAAGCATGAAGACATACGCCTCCTGGTCGCCATCTGTTTGTACAGCAGTAACGTTTTTACATTCGACCACTGCTGCATGTCGTGCTGTGAACACTTTAGCATATAAAGATCCGCAGAAAACACAACGAAACACAAGAGACGCAATGAAAGTGCACTCAACAAACAAAACAAACGAACAAAGCCGACAAGACTATGAGCTACACAAATATAAGAAAGAACAAACAAATTATTAACAACAAATAAATAATCAATAAAAGTTGAGAACATGAAATAATCAGTCTTGAAAGTGAGTCTATGGGTTGTGGGTACAGTTCAGTTTTGCGGTAAATCAAGTTAACCATTCTTCTTCAAGAGTCTGATGGTTGAGGGGTAATGGACCTGTTGATGCATTACCTCCCTCCTGATGGTGCTGCGTGAAGAGGGCATGACCTGCATGGTCGGGGTACTGCATTCCGTTTAGATGTGCTCAGCGGTGGGGAGGCCTTTACCTGTGCTGGACTGGGCTCCATCCATTACTTTGTGTGGGCTTTTCCGTACAAGGGCTTTGGTGGTTCCATTCCACGTCCTCATGCCACCAGTCAATGTACTCTCCACCGTACATCTATTCAAATCTATCACACATTTAAATGACATGTAGAGCGTTGCCGTGCTTTCTTTGTAATAGGAGGTATGTGCCTGGCAGAGGACAGATAATCTGAAATGATAACACTGAGGAAGTTATATTTCCTCCCTCATTGTGTTGCCTTTAAGGCATTTGTTTAGTTTATTATATTTTCGCTTTAGTAATTAGGTTGTTATCGTTTTCTAGTTAAAGTTACGATTGTTTCAAGTAAATTCGTTGTCTGTGATATATCGCGGCATGCGTTGACGTCACACCCGGTTTCGCCGCGTCTTGTGGGAAAATACCGGTTTGGAGGAACTGGAAGGAGGGGGCTTATGTGTGCAGGATCAGCGCGAGAAAAGTTTTCTTTCTACGCTCTAGAAACATTAGTGAAGCAACGCCGTAAGTTCATGAGGTAATCGATATGTTGAATTAAAAATGTTAATGCTGATTCTGTTAAAAGTAATGACGGTTGATAAAGTTTATGTTTTTTTGTTATTTAAAGAGTTGCGGAAAGTTTGTGTTGAAGTGTATTTAAAGCCAGTCGATGGCGTAGGTAGTTTCTGACTGTATGTTGCACTTTAATGTAATATAGTTTTTGTAGTTTTACTTTTGCAAGTATTTATGATGTAAATGTGATGTGAAGAAGTAAACAAATACTGTATATATTTTGTACTGTTTTATCAACCGTTTTCACCATACGTTAATATGGAAGAGTGAACAGGAAACGGTTAATCTTACTGGTACCGCCTCATTGATTGGTTTATGCTTGGTGTTTAGTTCAGAGTTCGTTTACATCTGTGCGAGAACACTACACTCATCCTTCCCTCGCTGTTACTCCCCCGCCCCTCATCATCCACACTGCGCTCTCACTCGGCTTTTCTCATAGACCCCCTTGTCACTTTGTTCATTTCATTTCTTGTGCAGAGTTTGCCAACTTACTCCTACAACTCCACTTCAGTGACAGCTTAACGACCTCAAAAAGTTTCCAGTGTTTCTTACGTTGTTGTCTTCCAGAATATCTTCTTAACCAAGGATTTGGGGAGATGCTGTGATGTTATGAGGAAGCAGATTCACGGGTTTGGTGAAGTAGGTGAGGTAGAAAACACGGATCAACACACACAGAATGCTGGAGGAACTCAGTAGGCCAGGCATCATCTCTGGAAAAGGGAAGAGTCGATTTTCCGGGCAGAGACGCTTCAGCAGGACTGGATAAAAAAAGATGAGGAGTAGGATTAAAAGCTGGAGGGAGTAAAGGGAGAAGCAAGGTGATTTGCGAAATAGAGATGGGCTGGGGTGAAGCAAATTTGGGAAGTTGTTTGGTGAAAGAGATACAGGACTGGAAAAGAGGGAGTCTGCTAGTAGAGGACAGAAGTCCATGGAAGAAACTAAATAGAGAAGGAGCACCAGAGGGAGGCGATAGGCAGGCAAGGGGATAAGGTGAAAGCAGGCTGGAGAAACTGGATATCCCTTGCGACTTCTGTTTTGCAGCTTTCAATGTTCGCTCTTTGTGATTGGTGACTCAGAAAGAGTATTTCCAGTATGTTTGACAAATCGGATATATTTCAATGAGAGATCGTATGCTTTCATGTATGAAGTCCGGGATTCAACTTCCGGCATCTCCAGGTTGGTGACAGTGAATTGAAAGATCGGCGGGAATCCCAGAAAGCAACATTCCGAGCAACACACTTAAAATGCTGGAGTAACACAGCTGGCCAGGGAATAAGCAACTGTCAGTCTGTCTTTACACCGTCCTACGTGGGAGAGTTAAAACCCGACCCTTACTGTATCAGTTACAAAGCTGTGGTGGTGACATGGAAAAAAAAACTTCCCTCGTTGCAGGGAGAGAAGAAGCATCCGCGATACTCCACATCTCCCACATCTTGACAACGTCGTTATTGATTTTCAAAAAAGCCTACCAGTGGGATGAATTGTCCGGCTGGACAGTTAAATAATGTAAAACGCATTTCAGTGGCGAAATATCGGGACCGAGGTGCAAGACGGATAGAGCATAAACGGCAGAGAGATAATACCTGGCTGGGTCAGAGTGTAGGGAAGGTGGAGAAAACGAGAAAAAGGAGAAACAGGGAATCCACAACAGAAAGTGAAGTACGTGGGTATGAAACGGGAAAAAGACGGAATGGACCCAGACATATACGGATACGGAACCAGAGCCAGACATGTACAGATACAGACCTATACCCAGAGCCAGACATGTACAGACAGAGGAACAGACATATACAGACGCAGAACCAGACCCAGACATGTACAGATACAGACCTATACCCAGAACCAGACATGTACAGACAGAGGAACAGACATATACAGACACAGAACCAGACCCAGACCTAGACATGTACAGATACAGGCACACACATACACACAAAACACTGCTCATCATTGGTAGTTCAATAATTCCTACTGCTCCTTGGTGCAGAGTGGCGCAGCGGAAGCGTGCTGGGCCCATAACCCAGAGGTCGATGGATCGAAACCATCCTCTGCTATATTCTCTGTTGGCGGCAGCAGCTATTCGGCCTAGAGTTTTAAAACACTAATGTATCACATTATTCATATGACAGGACGTTGCATTTCAATTGAAATTGGTTATTTATTCAAACTTTTTTCAATTCTCGTCTCTGTGGCGCAATCGGTGAGCGCGTTCGGCTGTTAACCAAAAGGTTGGTGGTTCGAGCCCACCCAGGGACGCTGGTGATCCCGTAGTTTTTTTTATGTCTCTCTCGTACAAGAGAAAATGTGCAGCAGCATATGAAATAAAGTACACAGTCGATTTTTCAGGCCGAAACCCTTCTACAGAATCACGAAG
Organism: Hemitrygon akajei; assembly: GCF_048418815.1. Lineage (NCBI taxonomy): Eukaryota > Metazoa > Chordata > Chondrichthyes > Myliobatiformes > Dasyatidae > Hemitrygon > Hemitrygon akajei. Next base: position 36,325,925 of record NC_133151.1, on the reverse strand, counting down.
CAGCCTGGCCTGCTGAGTTCCTCTGGCATTTCGTGTTTGTTCCTTGGATTTCCAGCATCTGAACATATTCCCATCTGAGATTCGACTGCTACACTGCGAAGTATCTTCCGTGGAATTGAATTGAATAAACTTTATTAATTACGTTCTTCAGATACACGAGGAGTAAAAATCCTTACGCTACGTCTCCGTATAAATATACAATTTATAGCAATATGTAATAAATAGTATGCACAACAGGACAGTCAATATAACACAGAAATACGATTGCATCAGCGTGAATTAATCGGTCTGATGGCCTTGTGGAAGAAGCTGTCCCGGAGCCTGTTGCTGCCGGCTTTTATGCTGCGGTACTGTTTCCCGGATGGAAGCAGCAGTAACAGTTTGAGATTGGGGTGACTCGGATCCCCAACCATCCTTCAGCACCTTTTTACACACCTGTCTCTGTAAATGTCCTGAACCGTGGGAAGTTCACATCTACAGATGCGCTAGGCTACGCGGACAACACTCTGCAAAGCCCTGCTATCGAGGGAAGTACAGTTCCCGCACCAGGCAGTGGTGCAGCCAATCAGGATGCTGTCAGTTCTGACCCTGTAGAAAGTCCTTAGGATTTGGGGACCCACAACCAATTTCTTCAACCGTCCGAGGTGAAGGAGGCGCTGTTGTGCCCTTTTCACCACGCAGCCCGTATGTACGGACGGAGAGATCCTCGGCGATGTGTATGCCGAGGATCCTGCAGCCGTTCACCCTCTCGACCCCAAATCCATCGATGTCAATAGGGGATGTCTACTCTGAAGAAGTCTGAATCTTCCCATCGATGAGAGTTCACTGTTCACTGCTCACTGCTCACTCTCTCACTGCTCCCCCTCTGCGATCTCAGCTCTTTTTTACTGTTGCGATTCACGGGGCCGGCTGGTGGCATAGAGGCATCAACGCTGGACGAGAGGTCCCGAGTTCGAATCGGTAACTGAGAAATAAGTGCACACTCCTGTTTATTCCTGGTTGGTATCACCGCCTGTCACGTGGGAGGCTGGGGCTCGATTCCAAACTTATAGATGTCGCTGCCGTGTCTTCTTTGAACCAGGAGGTATGTGCCGAGCCCAGCAGAGATAACCTGAAATGATTACACTGAGGAAGTTATATTTCCTCTTTCATCCTTCCCTCGCTGATTTTCCCTCGTCCCTCATCATCCGCACTGTGCTCTCACTCGGCTTTTCTCTTAGACTCCCTTCTCACTTCTTTCATTTATTTTCTTGCGCTGAGTTTGCCAACTCAGTCCTATAACTTTACTTCGGTAACTGTCTCAAAATGTTTCCAGTGTTTCTTAAGTTGTTGTCGTCCAGAGTACCGTCTCTCCATAGGCATAACGCGCTGCCAAGAGTTTATGATCATAGCGTGTTTATTGATGTCCACATGCAACTAATATTTAGACAATTCCTCTGAGATAGTTCCAGGCTTGTACTTGTTATATATCACCACTGTGTTTGTCACATCTACTCTTTCAGTTTTCTAGCTACTGCACTTTCTGTATTTAACTCTCGTGTGTGTGTGTGTCTGTGTGTGTCTGTGTGTGTGTGTGTGAGAGAGATAGAGAGAGAATGAGAGAGAGAGAGAGAGAGAGAGAGAGAGAGATGAGAGAGAGAGAGAGAGAGAGAGAGAGAGAGAGAGAGAGAGAGAGAGAGAGAGAGAGAGAGAGAGAGAGAGAGAGTGAGATTCACCAGCAGATATAATATCAATTTAATGCTTGGGAACACATTTCCAGACCAGACAAACAACTCTGTATTCAGCAAAACAAATCAAGAGCCTGCCTCTGGGAGGGAAAGGGACAATTTCTTTAATCAAAAAAGTCTCTAAATTGCATTTTCTGTGGCTTGTTTTTGTATGCGTTAAGAAGTTTTATACAATTAATCATTCGAATTTTTTTTACAATATAAGAACATTTCTCAGAATATCTACTTAATCAAAGATTTGGGGAGATGCTATGAGGAAGCAGATTCACCGGTTTGGTAATTGAGATAGAAGACTCGGATCAACAGACACAGAATGCTGGAGGAACTCAGCAGGTCAGGCAGCATCTATGGAAAAGAGAACTGTCGACGTTTCGTGCCGAGAACCTTCAGCGGGACTGGATAAATAAAAAGATGAACAGTGGAATTAAAAGGTGGCGGGAGGAAAAGGAGAAGCAAGGTGATTAGTGAAACCGAACCGGGTTGGGGTGAGGCAAAGAGTTGTGAAGTTGTTTGACGAAAGAGATACAGGACTGGAAAAGAGAGAGTCTGATAGGAGAGGACAGAAGGCCATGGAAGAAAGCAAGCGGAAGAGGAGCACCAGAGGGTGGCGATGGGTAGGCAAGGAGATAAGGTGAGTGAGGGAAAAGGAAATGAATGGTGAAGGAGAAAGGGTGTGGGAGCATTACCGGAAGTACGAGGCAGGATCGGATTGAATGGCGGAGCAGGCTGGAGAAACCGGATATTCCCCTCTGACTTCTCTTTTCTACCATTCAATGTTCACTCTTTCTGATTGGTGACTCAGAAAGAGCATTTCACGTACGTTTGACAACCTGGATATATTTCAATGCGAGATCGTATGCTTTCATGTATGAAGTTCGGGATTCAAGCCTCGGCATCTCCAGGTTGGTGCCTGTGAATTGAAAAATCGGTGGGAAATCCCAGATGTTGAAATTTCGAGCAACATTCACAAAATTCTGGAGTAACTCAGCTGGCCACGGGATAAGCAACTGTCAGTCTGTCTTTAAGCCATCCTACCTGGGAGAGTTAAAACCCGACCTTCACTTTATCAGTTACAAAGCTTTGGTGTGAAAATGGAAAATGGTAGGGAGGGGCGAATCATCAGCGATACTCCACATCTCCCCATCTGTCACTAACTGGTCCGGCTGTGATGGTCTGAATATGACAGCAACAGTTAATCCCGGCGGAGGAATTGCTGCATTTGATGTCGGCGTTTGCGGTACATTAATGTCGCGAGTTCCGCTTCACTAGTTGATCTGCTGCTTCAACACTGAAGGAACTCCGACAGTCATTCAATCATCAGGACAGGATAAGGAAGTTAATGGCACCTCTGGTTAAAACGTCGTTATTTATTTTAGAAAAAAAAAGCCGACCAGTGGGATGAATTGTCCGTCTGGATAATTAAATAATGTAAAGCACATTTCTTGGCGAAATATCGGGACCGAGGTGCAAGATGTATAGAGCATAAACGGCAGAGAGAGAATAACTGGGTGAGTCAGAGAGTAGGAAAGGTGGAGAAAACGAGAAAGAGGAGAAACAGGGAATCAACCAAAGAAAGTGAAGTACGTGAGTATGAAACGGGAAAAAAGACGGAATGGACCCAGACATGTACAGACACAGAACCAGACCCAGACATGTACAGACACAGGCACAGACATATACAGACACAGAAACAGATCTAGACATATACAGGCACAGAACCAGACCCAGACATGTACAGACACAGAACCAGACCCAGACATGTACAGACACAGGCACAGACATATACAGACACAGAAGCAGACCTAGACATATACAGGCACAGAACCAGACCCAGACATGTACAGACACAGACATAAACACATACATACAGACACACGAAAGGAAGCGCATCATTCACAGTTCAAGAATAGACTGTACTACCTGCAGCAGAGTGGCGCAGCGGAAGCGTGCTGGGCCCATAACCCAGAGGTCGATGGATCGAAACCATACTCTGCTATACTCTCTGTTGGCGACAACAGATAGTCATTTTGATTTTCTACTGTCCAGCCGAAGGTTAATGCCCCTCTCCCCTTCTTACCCCATCCCTTATTTATTTATTTATTCCTCCCTCCTTTTTTTTCTCTCTGCCCCTTTCACAATCACTCTTTCCCTGTTCTCAATCTTCCTCTGGTGCTCCTCTTCCCCTTTCTTTCACCCTACGCCTCCTGTCCCATGATTCTTTCCCTTCTCCAGCTGTGTATTCCTTTAGACAATCACCTTTCCAGCTCTTAGGTTCATCCGTCCCCCTCCTGTCTTCTCCTATCATTTCGGATCTCCCCTTTCCTTCCAATTTTAAATCTCTGACTGTCTCTTCTTTCAGTCAGTGCTGACGAAGGGTCTCGGCCCGTAACGTGGACTGTAATTCTTCCTATAGATGCTGCCCGGCCTGTTGCGTTCCACCAGAATTTTGTGCGTGGTGCAGATATTCGTCCTTGCATTTTCAAACACTAATGTATCACATTGTGCAGCTATGACAGGAAGTTGCATTTCAATTGATATAGGTTATCTATTCGTGCTATTTCAATTCTCGTCTCTGTGGCGCAATCGGTGAGCGCGTTCGGCTGTTAACCGGAAGATTGGTGGTTCGAGCCCACCCTGGGACGCTAGTGATCCATTAGATTTTTTCCCTTCTCTCGTACAAGCGAAAATGTGCAGCAGAATCTATGGAATAAAGTACACAGTCAATTTTTCAGGCCGATCTCCTTCTACAGACTCACGAAGCAGCCTGACCTGCTGAGTTCCTCCAGCATTTTGTGAATGTTGCTTGGATTTACAGCATCTGCACATATTCATGTGTGTGATTCGACTGCTACACTGCGAAGTCTCTTCCGTGGAATTGAATTGAATAGACCTTATTAATTACGTCCTTCACATACGTGAGGAGTAAACTTTTTTACGTTAAGTCTCCGTCTAAATGTGTAATGTCCATCTTATAGCAATATGTAATAAATAGTATGTACAACAGGACAGTCAATATAACACAGAAATACGATTGTATCAGCATGAATTCTTCGGTCTGGTGCCCTGGAAAATAAGCTGTCCCAGAAACTGTTGGTCCTGGCTTTTATGCTGCGGTACAGTTTCCCGGATGGTTACGGCTGGAACAGTCTGAAGTTGGAGTGACTCTGGTCCCCAACGATCCTTCAGGTCCTTTTTACACACCTGTCTTTGTAAATGTCCTGAATAGTGGGAAGGTCACATCAACAGATGCGCTTGGCTGTCCGCACCACTATCTGAAGAGTCCTAAGATGGAGGGAAGTACAGTTCCCATTCCAGTCAGTGTTGCAACCAGTCAGGATGGTCCCCTGCAGAACGTCTTTAGGATTTGGGGACCCATATTAAATTTCTGCAACCGTCTGTGGTGAAAGGGACGCTGTTGTTTCTTTTATACCACGCAGCCGGTATGTACAGACCTTTTGAGATCCTCGGTGATGTGTATGCCGAGGAATTTAAAGACGATCACCCTCTCAACATCAGATCCATTGATGTCAATAGGGGATGCCTACTCTGAACAAGTTTGAATCTTCCCATCGACGGGAGTTCAGTTTAACCCTCTCTCACTGCTCCCTCTCTGTGATCTCGGCTCGTTTTTTTCTGCTGCGTTTCATTACCAGCTGGGAAATTCTGCGCTGTCCGGAGGACGGCGCTCCCTACTGCTGCCGCAACGGGCTCAGTGGGAATTTAATGTGTTCTTTGTGCTTCAGTCACATATACCGAAATGCAGTAAAACGCTTCTCTTTCTCACTTCATCGGCAGCAGGAAATGCAGCCGGAGTCAATGGAGGGGAGGAACATTTTGCTGACAGACTGTGCTGCGATCACAGAGTCTTTCTCTGATATGCTTCACAAATTGCCACACTTCACTCATGTGGACTGAACACCATTTAGCATTCCTCAGCCTACCCACCAGGCTGATCAAGAATCCCTTGTATCGTAATCAGAAGGGGTTATTATCACTGGCATGTGTTGGGAAATTTGAAAACTGTTACCATCAGGCAGGAGGTTCAGAAGCCTGAAGGCAAACACTCAGAGATTCGGTATCAGCTTCGTACTCTCAGCCATCCGATACCTAAATGGTCATTGAAATCTTGGACGCTACCTCATTGCTGGCTCGAAGGGCCGAACGGCCTACTCCTGCAACTATTGCCTATTATCTATTGTCTCATTTTTTAAATATAAATTATATTTTTTTCTGTTTTTGCACGATTTTTATCTGTTCAATATACTTATACTGTAATTGATTTAGTTAGTTATTATTATTATTATAGTTATTATAGTTTTAGTTTTTCATCTATATTATGTATTTATTGAACTGCTGCGGCTACGTTAACAAATTCCACAACAACATGCCAGTGATAATAAACCTAGTTCTGTTTATGAATTGTTAACTTACCAACAGCATTCAAATCCAAAACATGATAACACAGAAAGAAAAGCATGCAAGTAAAGCCATAACAGTAAGTATATATGTATATTTAAATGATGAAAAATAGTGCAAATGCAAAAATAATATATATTATAAAAGTGAGGGAGTGTTCATGGAATCAATTTCCCTTTAGGAATCGTATGACAGAGGGGTAGAAGCACCGCTACTTGACGATATTTTCTATAGTCTGGAGGCTAATACGCAAGTTGGAGCTGACTAATTCTACAATTTCTGGAAGCATCATTTGGTCATGTGCAGTAACCGCCCCCATCCCCATCCCCAACAAAGCGAGATGCAGACTGTCAGAATACCCTTCACTGTACACTGAGAGTGGTTTTTGAGTGTTTTAATTGAGAAACCACATCTCTTCAAAATCTAATGAAATACAGCTTTTGTCTTGTTTTCTTTATAGCTACATTGTTATTTTGGGACAAGGATAGATCCACAGAGATCTTGACTCCCAGGAACTTGAAATTGCTCACTCTCTCCTATTCTCATACCTCTATGAGAATTGTTTCGTGTTCCCACGTCTTACACTTGTAATTGTTAATACCTTCTTGATTCTTAGTTTGAAGATAGTGATGGAAACGTACGGTCAAGTTCACAGTTTAGGGATCTATTCTGGAGGAAAGGTGAAGTCTAGTGGATTTGACTGGATCTAGCAGAGGAGGAGTAAGACAATCTGTATGACAGAACAGGAACAAATGGCAAGTGGGAGTTTTTTTTTTTATATGACTGTGATTGCAGCCGTCCAGAAAAAGCATGTTTATTTTAGAGTCAAGGAAAACAGGGCAAGTTTAGGGAACATTGGTCAATGAGAGATATAAAGGTTCTGCTCAAGAAATGAAAGAAGCATACACGAGGTGTAGGAGGTCAGAATCGGGCAAATCAGTTGATAAGAATAAAACATTATTAAGAATACTCTTAAGAGGGAAACTAGGAGGACAGACTAATATTATGTGATTGATCAGGCAAGTCAGGTAAATACCAAAAGGTCCCATAGCTATGTTAGGAGTAAGAGTGTGGCTTGGGAGGGAGAGACCGACACAGAACTGTAGGGTCTCCATGTCTCGAGCCACTGTGAATGGGTGGGATTATGAATCAGTCGATGAAAATTTCTGCTTTGTGTGTACTGAGTACTATGTTGTGCTTGCTGAATGGATAATGCAAACCAGTGGAGTTGCTTTGGAGGACATTCATATTACAAAAATGCCGTCTGACGTATTGAATGTGAAGCTGCGTTCATCTTTAGGCGCCATAGATCAGCCAATGTACAATGGTGTTAGAGACAGCGCGGAAAAGATCTACTGGAGAAAAAATAATCGGAGGTGTAGTGATTTCGTTAGTTAGTAGATTTTTGCAACCGGTTTAGATCTTCTCGGAAACGAATGGGTTGCGAGGGGATCTGATAAAGACATTTAACATTTGAATTGAAATTGAAGCTGCTAAATTCATAACGGCAACTTGCGGTGAAAGGCAAGCACTTGATGAGGTGTTTCAGCACAAGGAACGGTTGTGAGGAATTCCTGCAGAGTTGTCCCGGGCATAGGGTGATGGGGAGATGCAACATTTAGGTCCGTCGGACAAGTCAGTAATGTCGATTGTGACCAGCTGTTTCCGAAGCTCTGATCACTTCCTTGGCCAAAGAGTAAATACATGCAGCCTTGAAAGATAAAAATAAAAATCATTATCTCGGGCTGCTTCCAGTCTGTTAATAGATTCTTAATACACTTCAGCAGATTTTGCCCCGATCTGATGTCATTTAATTTTAGATTGGAAAGGAACTTACTGTGTGTTGTGTTGTATTCTTTATCTTGTATTTTTTTATGCTGCATGGGATTCGGAGCGACAATTATTTCTCTCTCTATTACCCTTGCATTCATTAAACTATCTTGAACTTTGCAGTTACAACTATATATTTTTTCGATAATCTTACATATACGTGTCGTGGGAAGTGTGGTGACTGGCAGCGTTACAGCCCGGTATGTGAACACCCTTGAAGGGAAAATCTTTGAAGGTAGTGGATTCACCTCAATACAGCACGAGTAAAGCTCTCCCAAGTACTGAACATATCTACATAAAACATCGTCGTATCAGAACAGCATTTATCATCAAACTACTTTTCTCGCTGTTTTCAGCAGGCAAAACTTATAAGTGTCTTAATCTCGGATCAACAGGGTCCAAAACAGTTCCTACTCCTCAAGGATCACTCTCTTGGAAAAAAAAAGGACAATTGGCATGTTCCCATAAACAAGATCTCACTTTAAGGAATGTATATCTTGATATTTCGTTCTCACCGTATTTATTGTCTTTTATATTCATTTCCATCTAATCACTGCTGTTTTAGATTAACTTGCTTTTTCATTGATCCTGTTTACAGTTACTATTCTATAGATTTGTTAAGTATGTGTGCGGGAAACAGCATCTCAGCTTTTTATGTGATGACGTATGTATTTTTGATGAAAAAAATTTCCTCTGAACTTTGATTAAAGAGACGTTTGGACAGCCGTGGAGAGAGGAACGGGTCACAGAACAAAGGGTGGGGTGTAGTAGCACTTGGCGGAGGAACGTGTGTGAGTTCATCAGTGAGGTAGCAGATTTACCAACAGTGGAATACAGACATCTAAAAAATTACACAGCTGAAGGGCCGTGACAGTCATTGGGAAGGACAGCAATGGTTTATAATTGAATAGTCAAGACGTTAGTGATTTAGTGATGCTTTACTGCAAGCTTCAGCTCTCGGTGGACGGTGCTGATGCTTCCTCGCTTGTGGTAGTGGGGGGTGTGTGTGGTCGTTGGTTGCCTCTGCTAAAGCGTCGAAGGCGGACTTTGGGGGGGTACTTTGGGGTTATAACTTTTTAACTGCCATTTATTTGGGGGGCACTGAGCAGTTTTCGTGGATGTTTGCGAATAAAAAATAATTTCATGATGTATACTGTATTCATTTCTCTGGCATTAAATGCACCTATTGAAACCTATTGATGTCGTGGAAGACATTGAAGAGAAATGAGCGGTTACCTGGAGGAGAGAATAGGAACATGGGGAGCGGTGTTTCCGATGTCTACCCGTTTAAGGAGATTGGGGATGATGGTGAATCAGTGGAATCACCGTTACTCAGGAAGAAAGTTGCAGAGGAATCCAAGAGCACTAGAGCCGAAGCAAGGCTGTCGATTGGAATTCTCATTAATAGTTAGTTCCTGTCATAGCCTCGGAGTTTGGGCAAAAACTGCGGTCACTAGGGAAGTTAGGATGCGTTTGGTGACAGGGACAAAGAATCTGCATCAGGGAATCAGGAAAAGTGCAGAGCCTGTACTAATTGCTCTTCAGTTGAAAGTTTTATTTTATCCTTCACTGTACAAAACGGACTGGCCTGGCCGAGCAGTGTTTCAGGTAGGTTCAATTATCCCCTGGGCGACCTACTCAAGATCTTTTTCAGAACAAGATTCTGGAATACCATAACGTGGGATTGTCGCTTGGAATCAACAAAGACTGCGTTTATAGAGGTATTTTGAAGGCATGAGAATTTTCAACTCCGACATGAATGGTTGCATGACCGCATGCGAATGCAGGAGGTTTCGGTATGCGGATAGCAACACTATCCCATCAAAAACTTTGTGACAGAAGCCCCAATGGAAACTCTAAAGCCTCATGCCCGGGAGGAGAACGATACACATAGGACATAGGTTATACCTGGGGAGAACATAGAATGCTGGCCCAGGATAGATGTCTCTGGCGGATTCTGGTAGATGGTGGAAGTCTTTAAACTTGTCGCGTAATTTGATATTGGCAGGAACGACGTTCTGGGCATCACCAAGTCGTGATCGTAAGATCACAGTTGGGAGTTTAACGTCGAAGTATACACATTGTACCGATTGTACAGGCAGCCTGATGAGGGTGGTGAATGTCTCTGATGGAAAAAAAAATTCAATCAAGTTCATAGAACGCAACAACATATGATCAAAAGATGTAGAACCTTTGTGGGCAGAATTAAGGAACTGTAAGGGCAAATAGTCCCTGTTGGGCGTTGTATACAGGGCTCCAACGAGTAAATAGGATGTAGCGTGCAAATTGCAACGGGAGATGGAAAGGGCATTGAAAAGGGGCAGTGTCATGTTCGTGATTTGGGGATTTATATACGCAGATAGTTTGGGGTAATCAGATTGGTGCTGTATCGTAAGAGAGGGAATAAGTATGAAGCCGATGAGATGGAATTTTATAGCATCTTGAGTTTCAGCCCACAAGGGAAAAGACAGTTCTGGACTGTGTGTTGTGTACTGAAGCATTTGATTAAAGATCTTAAGGTCAAGAAAAACTTAGGAAACAGTGACTATTAAATGACAGAATTCACCATGAAGCTCGAGGAGCAAACAATCAAGGCAGATGAGTCAGTATTACAGTGAAGGAAAGGAATTACCCAAGCATGGAAGAGGTGCTGACCATTGTTGACAGGAATGGCTTACTAGAATGGATGACGGCAGAAGAACAATGGATGGAGATTTGGGAACAATTCCCAACGGTGAAAATATTTTCCAAAAGGGTGAATGAGGCAACAAAGGCTGCCCAGACTGCATAAAATCAAAAGGGAGGGGATATACTATAGCAAACATTACTGGGAAGTTAAAGGATCTGCAAGTTTTTCAAACGAATAGAATGCAACTAAAGCTGCTGTGAGGAGAGAATAGATGAAATGTGCAGGAAAGCTAAAAATAGTCATAGTAATGTGGATAAGAATGAAATGCGGATTAACAGACAAGCATTATGCGCCTGCGTCACTGTGGAAGACATGGGCATATTGCCAGTGATTTCAGAGTCTCAGAGGGTGGAAGTGAGTGTTGTTGCTATTAACAAGAAAAAAAATATTTCGGTAGCTGAAAGCTTTGATGGTAGCAATTCACCTGAACAAGAAAGAATATTTAGGGTCCTGAACACGGTAGCTGACGAGTTTGTAGAGGAAATAGTAATGATCTTTGGAGAATCACCAGATACTGGTGTGGTTGCGCAGCACTGGACAAGTAGAAATGTTACATCACTATTTAAGAAGGGAGGCAGCTCGAAGGAAGGAAATCATAAGCTATTCAGCCAGATATCATAGTTTGGGATGATATTGGAGAACACCATTAATGACGAGGGTTCGATGTTAGGACATTGAAATCATGGTCTTGTGGCTACGTTTGCGGACAATGCGAAGATAAGTAGAGGGGCAGGTAGTATTCAAGAAGAAAGAAGTCTACAGAAGGACTTGGACAGGTGGAGTAATCGACAAAGTGTGTCAGGTGGAATATAGTGTAGTACACTGGATGGACATACAATTTCGTAGGAGAAATACAGCCATATATGATTTTCTAAATGGAGAGCAAATTCAAAAAGCTAGCTGCAAAGACATTTGCGAGTCCCTGACCGGATACCCTAAAAAGTAACTTGCAGGCTGAGTTGGTGGTAAGGAAAGGAAATGCGATGTTAGCGTGTATCTTAAGATGAATCGAATATAAGAGCAGGATTATAATGTTGAGGCTGTAGAAGGCATTGATGAAAGTGCAATGGAAGCACTTAGAAGATGCAGCACTTCATCACAGGATCTAATCCTTCGGCCTTCAATGTTGTGCCGAACAAGCTAAATAAAAAAAACAAAATACTAATCACCCCTACAGACACCATGTACATATCCACCCATCTTCCTTAGATACATATGCCTGTGCAAACGTCAATTAAAAGCCTGTGAAGTATTTGCTTCTACCATCATACTGGCCAGCGCATTAAGGGTATGAATGAGTCCTGAGTAAAAACATATCCATCAGAACCTCATTGAACTTACCCCTCTCACCTTCAATGCATGCCCTCTGTTAATAGATATTTCAAATTTGGGGAAGAAATACTCTCTGTCAAATCTATCTATGACTTTCACAATCTCACAAACGTCCACTCAACCTCCGACGTTCCAGAGAAAACAACCCCGTTTAACCAGACCGTCGTGATGACCTTTGCCTTCTAAACTCAGCAGCAGTCTGGTAAACTGCCTCAGCACCCTCTCCAAAGCCTCAACATTCTGCCTACAGTGGGGTGACCAGATTTGTACGCAATTCTCCAGAGGTGGCAATAGCCAGAGCTTTATAACCTTGCAACACATCCTGGTAAATTTTGAACTCAATGCCTCGACCGATAAAACCAAGCGGTATATGACCATTCTTCAGCAACTTCAACATGTGTAACCAATTTCAAGGAGCCACTTACATGAATCCCAATATCTCCCTGATCAGCACCAGCTTTAAGGAACTTTCACTTAACGGTGTACTGTCGTCTTGCATCTTCGCGATGGTTGTGCAACACCTTACCTCTGTCGGGGTCAAATTCTGTCAGCCATTTATCTGCCCCTGTCTGCAACGGACCTGTATTTTTTTGCATTCTTTACCAGACAAATAGCTAAACAAAACTCCAGCATACTTACTAACGGCCCAATCCTCTTTTTTGCTCCAGGTAAATTATATGAATTATAAGCAGCACAGATCCCTGCATAAACCCGCTTAATACATCTCGGATAAGTCATTTCAATCACTGTCCCCTGCCTTCTATCTGCAAGCGAGTCCTGAATCCAAGCAGAATGTTTTCCGCAGATCACATGCATATTAATCTTCTGTATTAGCCTCCCATGAGGGATTTTGTCCACGTAGACAGCACCCACCGACCTTGGAAACTTGTCAAAAAACTCATTCAGATTGTTAGGAAACGTCCTGCCCGGAGTAAGCCATGCTGGCTCTCAGAATTGGAAACTAGGTTTCCAATTGTCATGTACCTCGTTCCTAAGAAATTGCTCCACAAAAGTCTCGAGCACTGACGTGAGACGCACCGCTCTATAGATCCCAGGATTTCCTTTTTCACTTCTTAAATGGAAGCGCAACCTCAGACGCTTGACAGTCCTCCGAGACTGTCGTTAGAGAGGGACACGGGTATACTGACCAAGGGGCAAGAATTCTCCCATGCTGCCTCCTTCAATAACCTTAATACTCATAATACTTTCTCCTCTTTGGCAGTTAAAGCGCTAAGTTATTTATAGACAGCTCCGATCTCCTGGTCCTCCATGTCCTTTTTCCTTGTTAAATACGGAAGCACGCATTCGTTACGTACCCTACGTACATTCTCTGCATCTCTCATCCCCCACCCACACCCTTTATCCCTGAGTATTCACAGTTTCTTCCTAGCTATCCTTGTACTCGAAGTGTGCATAGAATATCTTGCTTTTCTCCTTCATCTTACTTGCCAAGAACTTTTCATAGCCCGCTCCCCTGGCTTTCCTAAATCTTTTCTTTGGATTACTAGCTTTATACCCCTCAAGTGCTTCGTTTCATCCTAACTTCCGAGGCATTACATATTATCCCTTTTCTCTTATCTAAGTTCATCATCTGTCTGGACATCCAAGGTTCTGTTATCTTTCCATCCCTGCCCTTCCTTCTGACACGAACATAGTTTTCCTGTATTCTGTGCAATTGATCTTTAGGCATCCTCCACATGTCTGAAGTGGTCTGGCAAAGAAAATGTGTCCACAATAAAGGCTTTTCATTTCATGCCTGATACCCTCGTAGTTTTCCCAACTCTTATTGGAACCGTCCGCAAGGAGCGTAGCTAACCTTTAGCTCTACTGACAGATAAGAAGCTGTGTTCATTCCCGAACTGTTCACCCACGGCAATGCAGTCAGAGGACCAGGTTCACTACACAACTTCAGGCCCCCTCGTCGAACAGTTCACATATTGATTTAAGTAACTTTCCTCGATACACGTAACAAATTCTGCCCCATAAACCCCTAAAGGTCTCAGTTTATATCAGGGAAATTGACAACAACTCTATTATTTTCACACATTTCCTTACTCTGATTACGTATCTGTTCATTGACGTATCGGTTACTACATGGGGCTCTGTAGTATAATCCCGTCAGTTTGATTGCTCCCTTGTTACTCTTGAGTTCCACCCAAATAGACTCAGTGGGTGACCTCTCCATTGTCTCTAAGCGCAACAGTGGTATTGAAACTGATTTGTGTTGCAATTGGTACGCGCCACCCCCCATTTCACCTCTTCCTCTATCTTCCAAAAACGCTGCAAACCTGGTACATTGTGGTTAATTCTAAAAAAAGAGATAGAATAGGAATGCTATGAGCAATGTACGAAAACAATTCATCTGCAAGAAATTGCATAAAACGTCAATTGTAGGACGCAAGATGGACTGGCATTTTATTGTGAAACATCCGGGTGCTTCGTGTTAAACAGTGCAGTTCTCTGCTGGCTGTGTTTCTAGTATTCAATCTGTCCATTTGTTACAGCTACTTTCATTAGCCTTACATTCGTCACAGATAATTCCCATTCAGTGTGTGTTTAGTGATGTTTCGACAATGACGTAACTACTCTAATCGGTTACTAATTTATGTCTCATCTACCTTGACCACTAGGAAAGTATCAACAGAGCTGAAAGCAAAGAGGAAGTGTGAATCCTCTTCCCTCTGAACGTTTGCCTGAAATAACAGGCAACCTAAATGTTTATATTTATAATAAATGCTTATAGTTATTTGAATGTTATAGTGCACATTGTAAAAATATTGAATCAAAGGATTGTTCCATTAGAAAAACAGAAAGTTCTGTCATAGACAGTGTAGAATATTCTCATTGGACGAATAAAGAAAGTGAAACATCATTGTTATTTTGTGATTTCACCGAGGAGAGATTTTCTTTGCAGCTCATATAAATTTTTACATGAAGTGTTTGTTCAATGGGCTGTGACCGATGTGGCAAACTACGGGGAATGATTAATTGCCAGAGTTCACTTGCATTTCTATAAAAGAGCTTACAAAGCAAGCAGCAGTCAGTGTCGGTAGTTGGACCATTTTTGAACGGATCTCTGCTTCACACAGAAAATGGGATATGCAGCAATTTACTACATAGCGAGTATTTACTATCCTGTACTGGCAGCGATTGGTATCCCTGGTAAGTAGCAAGAATTGGCTGTTACATTTGTGTTTTCCTTCTGTACCGGCTGCACGGCTTACTAGTCTCCGTAAAACTGTTACAGATGGTGAGCAGTGCTTAAAGTATGTTCAATATTACGTATATGCTCTCTTTTTTATTCTCTCTGACATTGTTAATCGTTTTGCATGCCTGATTCTTTTCTAGATTTTAGAAATTGAATAAGTGTTAAAGTTGATTCGGTATTTTATCTGATTCTACTTTCCGAAGTTTCACAAGAATGTTTTGTCTCAGATTAACAATCAAAACAAAAACAAAACTTTATTGAAAGGAAAATATCTTTAACGCCGCTGCAACCCTCTCTGCAGCTTCCTGGTTTATCAACGACAAGTATGTCTCTCTTTTCCTCTAGATTAGTTGGTTCGTAACCTGCCCACAAACAAATATGTGGTGGATTACACAACTCCCGCTACAATCTTCTGCAAAACTACGACACAACCGCCAGTCGGGTCCGACGTTTTCCTTCAATTAAAAGGCAGTTACTGAGAACGTAAATCGACCTCAGCCTGACACGGTATAGTGTCGATAGAATGAGATCCATTCAACCCACAACATCGCATTTCTCTGCAGCCTTATCAATGTAACCCGATTATAGTTTCTGAAACTAACTCCTTTTTGCTTCATTGCAGTTAATTTAACGGCGATTGTGATCCTGTCTCGGGGAAAATGCGGACTCTCCAAGTGTGTCTCCCGTTACCTGGTGGGAATGGCAGCAAATGATTTAATATGCACAATCATTGCGGTTGTATTCGACCAGATCAATAATATTTATGTTTATGCCTCTTCTTTACTCATTACACCGATCTGCGCCGTAACGCTTGTACTGAGGCTCGCAACCATGGACTGTTCTGTTTGGCTCACGGTGGCTTTCACATGTGATCGCTGTATTGCGATCTGTAGTCAAAAGCTGCGGGAACGGTACTGCACCGAGAGGACAGCGACCGTGATGATAGTGATTGTAGGTTTAGGGAGCTGTGCGAGGCGTCTTCCATGGTATTTCGTGGTAGATCCTTTCCTTATCATTGAGAACGTACCATGGCGATGCATTTTCAAAGCAGAATATCTTAAATTCCCAGCGTGGAGAGCATGTCAGTTGCTCAACGGTATCACTACAACTTTATTGCCAATCAGTTTGATTCTATTGTTTAATACTTTAACGGTCAGTCATATTATAGCGGCAAACAGAGTCCGCAGGGGACTCAGGAACAACAGAGAGAAAAGGAAGGATCCAGAGCTGGAGAACCGGAGAAAGTCAATGATTCTGTTGTTCGCTCTATCAGCCAATTTCATATTTTTGTGGATCCCCTATATTGTATATGCTACTAACTGGCAAGCTCAGAATTACTTCTACACAGACAGATATTTGAATACACCGAGGTACATCCTGCAACAGTTTGGGGTCATGTTACAATTTCTCTGCACCTGCACCAACACCTGTATCTACACTTTGTCACAGAAGAAATTCAGGGAGGAGCTGAAAAATGTAGTGAAATATTTGGTTACATTCAATGCTCGTCTATGCAAATTAAACGCAAATCGAATAGTAAGTTTTTTACTGGAATTTCAAATAAAATTCAGTCACTTTCAAGTGTCTCGTTAATCTGCCATATATTCATGCAGCCAGGTGAGCGAACGTTAGTGGGTTGCCTTTTCCAGTGAAGTCAGCAAAATTAATTTAAACTAAGTGGGGCAACGAATTAAGAGCCGCCGATACCATAGTTATTTAATCAGAAATAGATTTCGAACTATTCGATTAATGCCGAAATCGAGGTCAATAAAATAAATGAAACCAGTATGATTTGTTTTACATTGGTAGAATTCTATTGCAACTTAATGTCTTATCGACCCTGGAACATGACTGTGCGTCTCTCTGACAAGCCAGAAGAATTTACCAGGAACATGAAAATGTGGAGTCAGTTAAATTCCACTGCAATTTCCATTGTACTAGTGCAAAGAATGACTAATATCAGTCCACTGTTTAAGAGGAGAGAAAGGCAAAAAAAAAGAACTTACAGTCCAGTTATCCGGACGGCAGTGGTTGGCAGAATGTTGGGTTCCATTATTAAGAAAGAGTTTTGGATGAGCGTGACAAAACAGGTCAAAGGCAATATGATTCCCTTAAGAAACAAACATTGCTTGGTCTATCTGTTGACATTCTGAGGAAAATAACAGGCAGGATAAAAAAAAATGAGAGTCAACTGAAGTTGTTTACTTAGCTTTTCCGAAGGTATTTGATAAGGTGCCATACGAGGGTTTTAAGGATTAGTAACAGTAGGTACTCCTTTTTGAGTGCTGTGCTGATGGTGGTGGTGGTGGGGGGTGTTGGTGAGATGACCGACCTGTGGGAAACAACAGTGACCGTGGTTCTATCAATGAGTCCAGCCCTGTGACTCAGAAGGATGTGGAACGGAAGAGGATGGCAACGAAAATAGAGACTGTACAGTTGGCTGTGGGGGGGGGGGGGGGGCGGGGTGGTATTGGCGATTCGATTCTGCGGGCACGAAAAATAAACAAGTAACCCAGGTGCTAGGGTTCGTCATGTTTATGAACTATTCCATGTGTAGTGGGGTTCTGAGTCATATTAACCACTAAGGCTAATAAAAAGGCTTCTCTGTAGTGCTATAGTGAAATGGCTTCTCTGTAATGTTAACTGATGAGATAATGTCTCTCTGTAGCTGTGATGCATGAGTTATAACTACAGAAAACGCGGAACTAAGCAATGGACGTTATGTTATTCTATCTTGTATGTGTGGGGACCGGAGTCATATTGTGGACTGTCTGCTGTTTGACGTTGTGGGTTGGTACCGGGGTACATTACACAGTATCTACGCAAACGTCTGACACAGTTTGGTGGGCAGACAGCAGTTTCCCCTAGACGAACGTGAGGTGATCGAGCCAAGTGTTACACATGATATTCTGAAATGGGAGGGCGAGCAGCCAGAGGTCGTGTTACATATTGGTTCAAACGACATAGGTAGAAAAAGGGCCGTGGTCCTGAAAGTAGACTACAAGGAGTTAGGAAAGAAACGGAGAAGAAGGACCTCAAAGTTAGTAATCTTCGGACTGCTGCCTGTGGTACATCACAGTGACTATAGGAGTAGCGTGACGTAGAGAATAACTGCGTGGCTGAAGTATTGGAGCTGGGGGCACGGATTCAGATTTTTGCATCATTGGGATTGCTTCTGGGGCAGGTGTGATATGCACAAAAAGGGCGGGTTGCACTTGAATCCGAGCGGGCCAATATCCAGGCGGCGCGGTTTGCTAAAGCTATTGTGGAGAGGTTAAACTCGATTTTCAGGGGGATTGGAACCGAAATGAAGAGGCAGAGGATGGGGAGTTTGGAGCACAAGTTGACACAGCTTGTAGGGAGTTTGAGAGGAAAGATAAACAGACGTTAGGGCAAAGATACACTCAACCTAAGGGATTGAGATATGTCCATCTTAATTCAAGCAGTATCATAAACAAGACGGATGAGCATAGAGCGTGAATCAAGAGGTGGAACTATGACGTCGTGGCCATTACAGATAGTTGGATGTCTCAGGAAAGGGAACGGCTGCTGAGTGTTCCGGGCTTTAGATGCTTAAGTAATAATAGAGTGTCAGGAAGTTTCTGGAATGTGGCAATAATAGTAGGATTGTGGTGATGGGATTTTTTTTATCTTCCCAATATTGATTAGCATCTCCATATCGCAAGGGGTTTGATGGGCAGGGATTTGTAATTTGTGTTCAGGAAGATTTATATACAATATGTTTATATAAGCGAACTAGAAGAGAAACTGTACTTCATCTAGTATTGTGAAAGGAACCTGGTTAGACGTCAGATCTCCCGGTGAGAGCGCATTTTGGAGGGAGTGACCACAGCTCCTTTTCCTTCACAATAGCGCTGGAGAGCGATGGGAGCAGACAATTTGGGAAAATATTTAATTGGGGCAAGGAGGAAAATAATGCTATTAGGTAGGAACATGGGAGCATAAATTAGGAGGAGATTTTCACAGGAAAAGCTCGGCAGAAATATGGCAAATGTTCAGGGAACATTTGCATGGAGTTCTGCATAGGTATGTCCCTTTGAGGCAGGGAAAGGATGGTAGGGTTAATGAATCATGATGTACAAAGGATGCATGAAATCTAGTTAAGAAGAAACGAAAACAAATACCAAAGTTTCAAGAAACTAAGCCCTGGTAGATCTCTAGAAAATTATAAGGTTGCTAAGAAGAAGCTTAATAATAGAATTAGGAGAGCCAGAAGGGGCCACGAGAAGCCCCTGGTGAGCAGGATGAGGAACACCACAAGGCATCCTACAAGTATGCAAAGAGAAAGCGGATGAGCCATGGGTGAATAGGACCAACCAGATGCGATATGGGAAACGTGTGCATGGAGTCGGTGGAGGTAGCAGAGGTACTTATTGAATGGTTTACTTCAGGGTTCACCAGGAAGAAAGATCTTGGCAATTGTGGGTAAAAACACAAAATGCTGGCAGAACACTGCAGGCCAGAAAGCACCTACGGAAGGAGGTAGTGACGGCGTTTCGGGCCGAAACTGATGAAGGGTTTCGGCCCGAAACGTCGTCACTACCTCCTCCCATAGATGCTGTCTGGCCTGCTGAATTCTGCCAGCATTTTGTGTTTTTATTTTTTTCCAGCATCTGCAGATTCACTCGGGTTGACAATTGTGAAGATGACTTACAGGCGACTGAAACGCTTGAGCATATAGTCCTTAAGGACGAACATGTGCTGGAGCTTTTGAAAAGCATTAAGTCAGTTAGTTCACCGGGACCGGATGAGATATACCCCAGGCTACTGTGGGAAACGAGCGAGGAGATTGTTGAGCCTCTTGCGATTACCTTTGCGTCATCAATAGGGGCGGGTGAATTGCCGCAGGATTGGAGGCTTGCAAATGTCTTTCCCTTGTTCAAGGAAGCAACCCAGAAAATTAGAGACCAGTGAGTCTGACTTCAGTGGTGGGCAAGTGTTTGGAGAAGATCCTGAGAGGCAGGATTAAGGAATATTCCGAGAGCCAAAATCTGATTAGGAATAGTCAGCATGGCTTTGTCAAGGGCAGGTCGTGCCTGACGAAACTGATTGAATTCTTTGAGGAAGTAACAAAAGGCACTGATGAAGGTAGAGCAGTGGATGTAGTATATACGGATTTCAGAAAGGCAGGGATAAGGTTCCGCATGCAAGGGCATTTCAGAAGTTAAGGAGGCTTGGGATCTACGATCCTGCTTTGTGAATCCAGAAATGACTTGCCCATAGAAGGCAAAGGGTGGTTGTAGATGTTTCATTTTCTGCAAGAAGGTCGGCGACAGGTGGTGTTCCATTTGGATCGGTTTTGATTTCCCTCATCTTTGTCATTTCTATAAATGACCTGGATGAAAAAGTAGGCGTAAGTTAGTAAGTTTGCTGTTGACACAAAGGTTGGGTGCATTGTGGATAGTCTGGTTGGTGGGCAGAGGTGACAGCGGGACACCGATAGGATGCAGAACAGGGCTGAGAAGTGGCTGATGGACTCCAACCCAGATAAGCGTGAAGTAGTTCATCTTGGTAGGTCAAATTTGAAGACGGTGTATAATATTAATCATTAGAATCTTGGCAGTATGGAGGATCAGAGGGTTCTTGGGTTCCGAGTCCATAGCACCCTCAAAGCAGCTGCGGAGGTTGATTCTGTGGTTCAGAAGACGTACGGTGTGTTGGCCTTCATCAATCGTGGGATTGAGTTTAGGAGCCGAGTGGTAATTTTGCAGCTGCAAATGACCCTGGTCAGACCCCACATGGAGTATTGTGCTCAGTTCTGATCACCTCACTACAGGAAGGATGTGGAAACCATAGAAAGGGTGCAGAGGAGATTTACAAGGATGTTGCCTGGATTGGGGTGCATGCCTTATGAGAATTGGTGGAATGAACTTGGCCTTTTCTCCTTGGAGCGACGCAGGACGAGAGGTGACCTAATAGAGGTGTATACGATGATGAGAGGCATTGATCGTGGGGATTGTCAGAGGCGCTTCCACAGGGCTGAAATGGCTAACACGATGGGCATAGTTTACGGTGCTTGGAAATAGGTAGAGAGGAGATGCCACGAGTAAGTGTATCACACAGAGAATGGTGGGTGCGCAGAATGCACTGCCGGCGCCGGTGGTGCAAACGGATCAATAGGGTCTATTAAGAGCCTCTTAGATAGGTACATGGAGCTCAGAAAAATCGAGGGCTATGCGCTGTGGAAATTCCAGGCGGAATCTGGAGATGGTTACATTGTCGGCACAACCTTGTGTTCCGAAGGGCCTGTAATGTGCTGTAGATTTCTATATCCTATATTTTTGCAGGAAGGATACTACCATGAATAGAAGGTTAGATCATCAGCAGGAAGCAAAGAATAGGAATAAAGTCTGCGTTTCTCACTTCGCTGTTGGTGACCAGTGGTGTTCCATAGGAGTCCATTGTGGAACCATTTTGTTTCTCGTTATATGCTAATGATTTGGATGTCATAATTGGTGGATATGTGTCCACATCTGCGGACAATACAAAGATAGATGAACAGGTATTGAAGAGGAAGTTGCGGCTCTCTGAAGAACTGCAGAGTTTAGGTTGCTTCGGAGAACGGACGAAACAGTGATAGAATAAATACAATGTGGGGAGCTGCTTCATCGTGTGCTTCAGAAGAAGGAATAAAGAAGTAGAGGATTTTCTAAACGATCGATTTTTCAGAATTCAAATATACAATGGAAATTTTGAGACATAATAGATGATTGCCTAGGTCTAACCTGCCGGTTGATTAGCAAGAAAGAAAAATGCAATATAGCATAAATTTCGAAAGGTTGGACTATAACAGGAAGCAAGTAAGGTTGACGGTTTACAACGTATTGTTCAGTCAACACTTGTAATATGGTGAGCCGTTTGTTGGCCCCGTATGTGAAAAAAAAGGAATGTGCTAGCAATGGAGAGGATCCAGAACAGGTTTGTAAGTATGATTCGTGTAATGAAAGATCTGTAAGGTATGACTAGCGATGGATGGATCTGTGTCTGTACACGCAACAGTTTCGATTAATGAGGTGGAGTCTCGGCTGAAACCCATTGGATAGGCCTTGATGGAGTGGACATCGGTTGGATATTTCTTACAGTGGGGGGGGGGGGGGAATTGGACCAGAGGGAACTGCCACAGAATAGAAGGACATCCCTTTAGAACAGAGACAAGGAGCTATTTCTTTAGTCAGCGGGTGGTGTAAATGTGGAATTTATTTACACAAACCGCTGTGGATGCCAAGTCGTTAGGTATATTGGGTGAAGGACAAGTTCTTGCTGAAGCAGTTGAAGGTGTTTCAGCACAAGGATCGGTTGTGATGAGTTCCTGCAAAGATGTCCTGGGCCTGGGGTGACGGACGTAAACACTGTCTTCGGTTGTGGCAGGAGGTAACGTATGCCATGAGAATATCTTCCCTGTGGTTCTAGGTGAATAGAGTTTTATGTCATGTAGATTGGAGAAAAGGAAAAGTTCTCACTGGCCGATAGGATGTCAATAAGGAGACATGAAATGAAGGTGAATTACCGGGTGGTGTCTTCACTCCATTCCGGGCGGAATTTAGAGACCGCGGAGGATACTAAAAGATCCGCAAGTAATTGAAAAGGGGACGCAAATCTGTTCCACGAAGAGGAAACTCCGATTGTTAAAGTAATCTGCTGTATAGTTGCTCATTATCTCTCCTTTCAACTGTTCGTAAATTCTATTCCCAGCTCCCCACCGTTTGTGCGCTAGGAGATGCCAATTGTTGGTCATTTGGACAAGTCACCAATGTTGATTGTGATTAGCTTTTTCCGAAGCTCCGACCCTTTCGTTGGCCCAAGTGCAAATATCTGCCACCGAGAAAAATCCTTACCACAGCCGTCTTCTAGTCTTTCAATAGATAGTCAATCCACGACGCCACATTTTATCCTTTAATTTTAGAAAGGAATGGGGATTTAAAATTAATTCCTATGTGCGTAAAATCAATCTTTATAAATCAGTTGTATAAGACATCCTTTGCAGAAATATTTTTGTACGTTTTATTGTATTCTTTAACTTATTGTGTTTTTATGTTGCACGAGATCACGAACAACCATTACTTCTTTCTCCATTCCACTTGTGTACTGGAAATTACATGATGCGATCTTGCATTTTACAGTTACAATTATAGATTTATGACAGACTTCTATAGATGTGTAGTGGGAAGTGTATTAACTGGCTGCATTACGGCCTGGTATGAGGACACTTAACTAAAGCACCTAAAGGAAAAATCCTACAAAGGTACTGGATACGGTGCAGGAAATCACAGCTAAAACTCTCTCAAACACTGAGCACTGCTATTTCAAACGCCGTTTTAGGAAAGCAGTATCTATCATCAAAGCTCTTATCTCGCTGCTAGCAGCAGCGAAAATATATCAGTATATCAGACTCGGATAACCAGCATGCCAGAGCAGTTACCACTCCACAAACATCAGGCTCTTGAATGAAAGAGGATAATTGAACTCTTATATTGGGATGACTCCACAGCTAAATATCTCACCTTAAGGAATAACATAATCCTTGTAAGTAGAGCTATTCCATGTCTCGTTTTTTTTTTTTTTTTTTGCCATTTTCTTCTAGTTATTCTTAAGCATTGTTGTCTTCGATTAAGAGAGACGGTTGTTAGATCAAAGCGTAGGGATGGTAATGAATACAACAGTGACCGAGCGGTGTTATCAAAAGTTAAAGACAGATATTATGAAGAATTACACGACTGCAAACGGTAACAGTCAATGGGAAAGACAGCGAGGAAAAAAATAATGTCACCACATTGATATAGTGGAAGCCATTGAGGAGGACTGATGAGTTACCTCGAGCTGGGGTGAGTAAGGACACGAGGGGCGAAGTTTCCGATGTCTGCCCATCAGTGGAGATTGGGGTTAACTGTGAATCAGTGGAATCACCATTACTCAGCAGGAGAGTTGGGGAGGAGTCCATGAACACGAGAACCAAAGCAAGGCTTCAGATTGGAAAGCTTACTATTGGCTAGTTCCTGTCATGGCGTCGAATGCAAGGCAGAATAATTTCTCAACGTAATATTGTGAGCATTATGGAAGTGGGTGCGTTTGTCAACAACAGCATGGAATCTGTATCAGTGAACGAAGAAAATGCGGCTCCTGTCTGACTTCCAGGTCAGTTGTCGGTTATATTTAATCTTTCACTGAGTAACAAGGACTGGCCATGCAGAGTTTCAGGAAAGTTTAATCAAGAGGAGTGGCGACCTACATGGAATCCTTATCAGAACGAGATTCTGGAATACCATTACGTGGGTTAGAGTCAACAAAGACTGGTCCGGCTGTGGTATATGGAGAGATTATGAGACTTCTCAACTGCAAGCTGGATGTGAAAGCGGGAAGCTTGGGCAGGAGAATAGCAACAGCATCCCATAAAAATCATTTGTGACGGATGCCCCAACGGAAGCTCTAAAGGCCTGACACCAGGGAAATAAACGATACACCAAGAAGGTAGGTTACACCTGTGGACAACTTGGAAGGATAAACCAGAACTCTGCGGTCTCTGGTAAACAGCAAAATGTATGTACTCTTATACCGTTATTTGAAACTGGCAGGCACAACGTTCTGGGCATCAGCAAGTAATGGCTGAAAGATCATAGTTGTGAGCTAAACGCTGATTGATAAACATTGCATCGAATAAACAGGCAGCTAGGCAGAAGGGGCAGATGACTCTTGATTAAAATAAGTAAATAATTTAATAAGCAAACAAACAAATAAATAGATAGATAGAAAGATAGATAGATAAGTAAATAACTCAATAAATACATACATCAAGTTCTTCGAACGAGATGACATACTATCAACGGATGTAGAAATGTTGTGGGTAGAGTTGAGGAACGTAACATTAACAAAATCCCTATTGGGAGTTATAAACTGGCCTCCAAAATATAGTTAGGATATGGAATACAAATTACAACGGGAAATAGAAAAGACGTGTAAATAGGCAGGGATAGTGATTGGGGGATTTGTATATGCAGATAGATTGGGGTAATCAGTTTGGTGCAGGATCGTAAAAGAGTGAATAGCTGTTGTGTAACGAAACAGATGTGATTAGAGACTTTAAGGTAAATAAAGCCTCCGTAGACAATGATTCTTAAATGACATAATTATCGATGCAGCCTGAGTGGAGAGAAGATTAAGTTAGATGCGGCATTATGTATTACAAGGGAGTAAAAGAAACACAGGAGAGGAGCGGCCAGTATTGACGGGAAAGATTCACTATCATTGATGACGACAGAAGAACAATAAATGGAGTTTTTGGGAGCAAATTCCAAAGATAGAAATGTATTCTAAAGGGAGGATGCGGCAACAAAGGCTGCCAAAACTTGAGTAAGATGAAATGGGAGGGCATAAAATATAGAAAAACTCGCTGGGAAATTAAGGGATCTGGAAGCTTTTCAAACCCACCGAATGCGACTCAAGATACTGTGAGGAGAGAAGAAAATGAAACATTAAGAGAAGCTAACCCGAGCCATAGTAATGTGAACACAAATAAATTGCGGATGAACAACATACATGTTCCCCGTGCTAGTAGCTGCAACACAAGCCAAAAGTATGATCGATCCACCCCTGTCATTAACGGCTGGAGCTGTGTTATTTTCATGAAATTCTGCACCGCTTATTCTCCAAAAATACATTTGCTTATTGCGGCCAAGAAGTTCTACTTTAGATTTATCACTCCACAAGACCTGTTCCCAAAATGCATCAGGCTTATTTAAATGTTCCTTTGCAAACTTCTGACGCTGAAGTTTTGCCGCAATAAACAAGGAATGTTTGGAGCAAAAAGGGTGCTGAATTTCATGGAAAGAACACCTCCAACTGTTATGCACGGGGTGGATCGATCATACTTTGGGCTTGTGTTGCAGCCAGTGGCACGGGGAAAATTTCACTGGTAGAGGGACGAATGAACTCAATTAAATACCAGCAAATTCTGGAAGAAAACATCGCACTATGTGTAAAAAAGCTGAAGGTGAAAAGAGGATGGCCTCTACAACAGGACAATGATCCTAAACTCACCTCAAAATTCACAACGGACTATCTCAAGAGGCGCAAGCTGAAGGTTTTGCCAAGGCCCTCACAGTCCCCTGACATAAACATTATCGAACGTCTGTGGAAAGAGCTCAAAAGAGCAGCGCATGCAACGCAGCACAAGTATCTTCCAGAGCTACAAACCTTTTACAAGTAAGAATGGGCGAACATGCACAAACGTTTGCATCGGGCCCTTTAACTGTTTTGTTATTTTGAAACTGTAAAAGATGGAAATTAAAAGGGAATCTTGCTTAAAATATTAAAGAAATGTGTCATCTTTAACTTTATAACTTTTAGAAATCAGGTCATCTTTTACTCGCTTAGCTATTCACAGCAACATAAATTTTGACCGGGGTGCTCACACTTGTTATTGTCACTGCTGTTTGTCTTTTTCATCTTGCCTATGTTCATCATCTCTCTGGACATCCAAGGTTTTCTTATCTGTCCGTCCCTGTCCTTCCTGTTCATACAAGCATATTTTTCCTGTATTTTGTGCAAATAATGTTCAAGCACCTTCCGCATGTCTGATGTGGTCTTTCCATAGAAAAGATGTCTCTAATAAACGGTTCTTGGTTCATGCCTGACACCCTCGTAATTTTCCAGACTCTAATTTAAAACCGTCCTACTGTTTTAAAGGAACATACCTATCCTTTCCTATAGCCATGCTGAAAGTTAAGGAGTTGTGGTCACTTCCCTGCCTGTTCAGCCACCAAAATGTGAGGAGGTTGGTCAGCTACACAACTCCAAGTCCAGTATGGCCTCCGCTCTTGTCGAACCGTCTACATATTGTTTTAAGTAACCTTAACACTTTCTGCCCCGTCTAAATCCCTTAGACTAAAAAGATCCAAATTTATAGAACGCAGAAATCTACAGCACATGATGTCATTATATCACATAATATCAGGTAGGTTGACAACAACCCTGTTAATTTTACACACTTCCTTAATCTGATTACATATCTGTTTCCCAATGACAGGTTGCGATTGACGGTTTTTCAGTAATCCCATCAGTGTCACGGCTTCCTTCTTGTTCTGGAGTTCAACCCAAATGGACTCAGCTGGTGATCGCTCCATTGTTTCTAAGCGCCGCAGTGATATTGACCATGATTAATTGCGCAACTTCCACGCCCCGTCCACCCACCTCACCTCCTGCTCTATCTATTCTAAAACTCCGAAAGCCTGGTACATTGTGGTAAATACTGAGTTTTGTAAAACCTGCAAAAAAATAAATGGAATAGAATTACAATGAGCAATGTATGAAAACAATACACCTGCAAGGAATGGCATAAAATGTCGATTGTGGGTGGCAAACTGGACTGGTATATTACTGTGACACATTTGGGTGTTTAGGGTTAATGAGTGCATTTCTATGCTGGATTCGTTTTCAGTATTCAATCTGATCATAGTTTACAGATACTTTCATTAAAATGACGCGTTAAGTTCGCACAAATGACCCCCACTTCACTGTGGCTTGTTGATGTTTCGACAATTATATAACTTCTCTAATCTGTTACTAAGTTATTTCTCATCAACCTTGACGATCATTACAGCACCAAACTAAACTGAAGGAAAAAAGTAAGTGTGAACCTTCTCCGCCCAAGGAAACGGTCGCCTAAAGTAACAGGCAAACTAGATGCCCTTTTGTAATTTAATAATCTTAATGCACTGCGCCTACTGTTAGAAATGTTAATTATTTGAATGTAATGTTGCAGGTTATCAAAATATTGAGTGGAAGTATTGCACCATTTCAAAACACAAAATGTGTGTTATAGAGAGAAAATGCAAAATATTCTCATTTGAAAGGGGCAAATACACACAATTTAACATAATTGCTATATTGAGTTTTCTCCAAGGAGGAAGTTTCTTTGCACGATGACACAGTTCATACAAACGGTTTACTTGAATTGTTTGTTCAATGGACTGTCACTTATGTGACTAACTAGCTAGAATGATTAATTATCAAGGGACACTTTCCATTCCTATATAAGAGCTTACAAAGCAAACAGCGGTCAGTATCGGCAGTTTGAACATTTTGAACTGATTGCTGCTTCACACAGAAAATGGGATATCCAGCAATTTACTACATAGTGCGTATATACTATCCTGTACTGGCAGCGATTGGCATCCCTGGTAAGTAATTGGAATTGGCTGCTAGGTGTGCGTTTTGCTTTTCTTGCTGTACCTGCTGCACGGCGGAAGAGTCACCGTAAAATCTGCTAACGATGGTGCCACGTCTGATGACTCTTTTAAGTTGTTTCGGGTTTAAGCATATGCTCTCCGTATTTTTCTCTGACATTGCAAATCGTAATGTAGGGCCAATTCTTTTCTCTATTTTCCAATTGAATCATTGATATTATTCCTGTATTTTACCTTATTCGACCTTCCAAAGTTTTACCGGAATGTATTGTTGTGAAAGTGGTTCGGTATCAATACAAAACAAACCTCAATTGAAATGAAAAGATCTTTACCATCGCTTCAGCACTTTTTGCAAGCTTTTCTCGTTTATCCGCGACAAGTACGTTTCTATTTTCGTCTTGTTACGAAAACCCCGTAACCAGGTAACTTACCAGCAAAGATAGATGGATCAGCTGAGTCGGATGCTACTATTTTCAAACGTTTTATTCAATAAGGGCACAAACGTATGGTTAATACAAAACATTCAAATCGTCGAAACTCAATCTAAAACACCGGTGTAACCATAATCAATCAGAAATAAGCTCTTTCGTTGTCTAGGGTATATAATACTGAGTCCAATTGGAAATATAAAGAGTCACTCTGAAGTCTGCAGGCTTTTGGTTTCACGTGTTGGAGAGAGAGAGATAAACGGAAAAACTTGCCCGAAATATCCGTGGAATCAGGGGAGCGATCTTCCCCGTTGTTAGTTAAAAGCGATCTTCCGTTGGTTCCAGCCACAAACCCCGCATTCGGAATTTAACGCACGTGGCTTATTTCAAAATGGCTTCCCGTTCCCACGGGAAGCGTTATCGTGCTTCTTGGTGTCTCCTTGGTGCGTCTGAGGGTCGTCCTCTTTCAGACCCTTCTTTATACTGCCTCACGGGATCTCAGGTGTCAATCAGGTTGCAGGTGATGCAACCTCTCTCTCTCAACCAGCCCACTTTGCCCGAGGGCTTTACAATGTCCCTGCGAGTTGGCACGTCTGCAGCTCCCAGGTGTCTCCTGAGAACAATGCCACAGTCACCAGCTTTTGTCCCAGTGGAATGTCTTTCCATTTCCTGTGTCCATTCAGCCTGTCTCTCTCTCTCTCTTTTGGGTCATTGACCCCCCTTTTCTAGGGCTCTTGCAATTCTCACAAAGGAGGGGGCTGGTATCATAACACCTCCCCTCTTAAAAAGGTTTTTACCAGCGGTTAAAACCCAGAGTGGTACAGTCTTACAGAAATTTTGAATCTAATACAGAGTAATACAGTTATACATTCAAGTCAGCATCTAAACAGTTAACAAGTACAGTGCCCCTTTCCTTTAATACCTTAACCTCATGTGCCCTACTAACGCCTGGTAGCATCAAACTTCAGCTCAATAACCACCTTATTTATTTGCTTTCTTCGGCAACATAACTAAGGAGGTGTGATCTTAGCTTACATACATCTACAAAGGTTCATGCAAAAGACAAATTTTTATGCTACTTTCAAACTTAACAGTCAAGCTTCCATGGGTGTTGTCTTTATTATTCACATACTTTGTCAAAATCCCTTAAAACCGGCTTCTGCTATTTTAAAAATCGCGCCCCCATTAACCCTCGCCTTTTTTCCGGTTAATTCCCTCGTGGCGATCTTGGGCACCCTGGCGAAATAAGCTTTCGCCCGCTCCTTTCATAGGAGTTATTTTATCAACGTGTTCCAAACTTAGACCACCCAATTCCTTAATTTTAGGCCATTTGTCGTTTTTCTCTTCAGGACCCGTCATGCTATTAGTTTCCAATTTAAGATCCGCAAGCGATCTCGCTTTGTTCAGACAGCATTTCAAATTCTGCCTTTTCACAGCACCCTCTTGAATAACAATAGCGTGTGGGGCACCTTTACATTCCAAATCAACCTGTAATTGATTCGCAGGCACCGTGTTACCAAGCCATTGTCTCTGCAGCCTGGTTGCTGCTTCTGACATCAATCCAGACATTAAATTTTCTTCCTTTGATTTGGGAATTACAGATTTCCCGTCTCCCTCCACAACAACAGTTATCTCCCCATTCGTAAACTCCACATTAACTCTGAAGACCCCCTTCTGTACAACCCTCTGGGAACTCACACTTCCCAAGGTTAACCCCTTTTTCCCCGAACCAGGTCTATCTGACTCACGAGGACGGCCGCCCCGTCCCCCTGAATCAAACACCTCAGACTTCCCCTGAGCTCTGTTACCAGGTTCAGCACCACGTGCGCCCCCATCTTGGACACACTCAAACGGGACATTGGCCCCTTCCAGGCTTTCAATACCCGTACCTTTTTCAAATTCTAACGTCCCCCGATCCTTCCAGTTACTCTCTAGGCAGCCCCCCGTTGGGGAAGGCGCAACCCTGCGAGCTGAAACAACCTCCTCGGCCATTTCAGCTGACTTCTCCACGGCAAGGGTACCCTTCTCCTCTAAGACTGCCCTCATTTCACTCTCGGGATCATCGAGAACATCTTTAGGACTCTCAACTTCTCCAAACAATTCTGCCAAACCAGACAGATCAACCACGTCCAACTCTGGACGTTTTAACAGCTTTATCCGTTTCTCATCTTTATTTCCTACCTCTAGGACCTTTCTCTTCACTAAGGGGAGGGCTATCTCCTTACCCTTACCCCATTTTACTTTACTACCTTCCGTTTTACCACCCTCTGAACCCTCGTGGTGTAGGGTCGGTAAAAACGTCTGGGCCAATTTCAAACTGCGCGCGGTCCCAGTCGCCGCTCTCGACAGGCTGCGAGTGACCGCGCATGCGCGATAGCTCGGGGACTCCATGGGCGGGGCCTCAACTATCAGGGCGGTTCCCATCTTCCCACCCGCGAGGTCATTACCCAACAGGAGGTCCACGCCCTCCCCCGGTAACTCCGGCAGGACTCCTAGCTCCACAGGTCCCGACACCAACTCGCAATCGAGAAAGACCCTATGCAAAGGCACGACCGTGATCTGGTTCCCGATTCCTCTCAGGGCAACCTCCCCCGTCCGAGGGCCGAAATTTAACACATTACGGCTAATTAACGATAGTTCCGCCCCCGTGTCTCTCCAAATTCGTACAGGGATGGGGGGGTCCCCTTCCCTCAAAGACACGGTTCCTTCGGAACTAAATGTCTCCCGCCCCTCCGGTACTCCATCTACCTGGGGCCCTCTTGTCAACGTCCTGATTACCACTGAACGCCCGATAGGGATCGCTGCTCTCTCCCTCTCTGGCTCCTTTCTCAGAGCAAAGCACTTTGATGCAATATGTCCCACCTTTCCACAATTAAAACAGTTTAAACCAGGAGATCTCCAGGTTTCCTGTCTGTTATCCTCACTTTTTGTGCTAGCTCCCGGTGGAGTCTCTCCCTTAGCCGGCGGACTGTCCCTACCATTCCGACGGTCTCTCGGGTAACTTTGTGGCGAGGAAAACTTTGTCTTGTGGGTTAGGGCATATTCATCTGCGAGCCTAGCCATCTCTGAGATGGACTGATTCGTCCTCTCATTTAAATACATTCGGATCTCTTCCGGAACGCAACTTTTAAATTCCTCAATCAAAACTAGCTCCCTGAGACGCCCATAGTCCTCGGCCACCTTTTCAGCTGTGCACCAACGATTCAAGAGCACACCCTTCTCATGGGCTAGCTCGGTATACGTTTGATTCCACCCTCTTTTTAAATTTCGGAACCTTTGTCTATACGCCTCAGGTACTAACTCGTAACCTCGGAGAATGGCCTCCTTTACTTGATCATAATTCCCGTCCCTTTCTGTGGGCAGCGCGGCATATACCCGCTGTGCTTTTCCTCGTAACACACTTTGTAACAACGCCACCCATTGCTCTCTGGGCCACTGCTGATTCTCTGCCACCTTTTCAAAGAGCAAGAAATAACTATCAACATCCGTCTCCTCGAACGGGGGGACCAACCTCAACGCCCGACTAATATCAAACCCCTCTGTCTCTCCCCCTTGAGTTCTTCGCTCTTGTTTTCGCCTGTCCAGCTCCAATTCATAGTTCCTCTGTTTCTCTCTCTCTTCTGCTTCTAGCTGCTTTAGTTTGAACACCTGCTCTCTTTCCCTCTCGGCTTCTCTTGCCCTCTCGGCTTCTCTTGCCCTCTCGGCTTCTCTTGCCCTCTCGGCTCTCTCGGCTTCTCTCTCTGCAGCCTTCTGAGCTGCGTCTATTTCTAGCTGCTTTATTTTAAACTCATGTTCCAGCCTTGCTTTCTCCAACTCTGCCTGATTTGTCCCACTCACTAATCTCCTTTCGGGAATATTTTCCAAATCCTCAGCTGTAAACACCTTCTTCCCAACGTAGTGCTGTTGTATGACCCTTAGCACTTACTGCTTTTTCATTGCTGGCTTCACCGCTGTGAGGTCTAAGGCCTGCGCCAAACTTACTAAGTCTGATTTTGTAGCCTTCCCTAGCGCCTCTACCGTCGGGTTTCTCATGAATTCACCCACATCCATCTTTGCTGGTTTCCCGTCTGACTACCTGCGTAACCAGATTTAAGTTTGGACTTACAGCCCGATTCACTGACCTCCCCCCTTTTTGGTGTCAAATCCCGAGACGAGAACCCCACTTGTTACGAAAACCCCGTAACCAGGTAACTTACCAGCAAAGATAGATGGATCAGCTGAGTCGGATGCTACTATTTTCAAACGTTTTATTCAATAAGGGCACAAACGTATGGTTAATACAAAACATTCAAATCGTCGAAACTCAATCTAAAACACCGGTGTAACCATAATCAATCAGAAATAAGCTCTTTCGTTGTCTAGGGTATATAATACTGAGTCCAATTGGAAATATAAAGAGTCACTCTGAAGTCTGCAGGCTTTTGGTTTCACGTGTTGGAGAGAGAGAGATAAACGGAAAAACTTGCCCGAAATATCCGTGGAATCAGGGGAGCGATCTTCCCCGTTGTTAGTTAAAAGCGATCTTCCGTTGGTTCCAGCCACAAACCCCGCATTCGGAATTTAACGCACGTGGCTTATTTCAAAATGGCTTCCCGTTCCCACGGGAAGCGTTATCGTGCTTCTTGGTGTCTCCTTGGTGCGTCTGAGGGTCGTCCTCTTTCAGACCCTTCTTTATACTGCCTCACGGGATCTCAGGTGTCAATCAGGTTGCAGGTGATGCAACCTCTCTCTCTCAACCAGCCCACTTTGCCCGAGGGCTTTACAATGTCCCTGCGAGTTGGCACGTCTGCAGCTCCCAGGTGTCTCCTGAGAACAATGCCACAGTCACCAGCTTTTGTCCCAGTGGAATGTCTTTCCATTTCCTGTGTCCATTCAGCCTGTCTCTCTCTCTCTCTTTTGGGTCATTGACCCCCCTTTTCTAGGGCTCTTGCAATTCTCACAAAGGAGGGGGCTGGTATCATAACAGTCTTCAATAGTGGATCGATTACCGCCCGCTAGCAAGTATATAGCAGACTACATAATTACCGCTGTGAACTGCTAGAAAGTTGCGACACAACCGTCACTCGGGTGCCACAATCAAAAGGCAGGTACATCGCACGTAAACACTCTATTTCCACTCTGTGAACTCAACTCAATCTGACCCGGCATAGCATCAAATAATGAGATCCACTCACTCCAGGGCAACGCATTTCTAATCATGCACATCAAATTCAAACCGATCAGAGTTTTTAAAACTAACTCCTTTTTGTTTTCTTCCAGTTAATTTAATGGCGATTGTGATCCTTTCTCGGGGAAAATGCGGACTCTCCAAATGTATCTCACGTTATCTGGTGGGAATGGCAGCATCCGATTTAATTTGTACAATCGTTGCTGTTGTACTCGATCGGATCAATAATATTTATATGTATGCTTCCTCTTTGCTCATTACACCGATCTGCGCCGTGACATTTGTTCTGAGGCTCGCAACCATGGACTGCTCAGTTTGGCTCACGGTGGCTTTCACGTTCGATCGCTGCATTGCGATCTGCAGTCAAAAGCTGCGGGAACGGTACTGCACCGAGAGGACAGCGAGCATGATGATAGTGATTGTGTGTTTAGGGAGTTGTGCGAGGCGTGTTCCATTTTATTTTGCGGTAGAACCTTACCTTTTCATTGGCAACATACCCTGGCGCTGCATTTTCAAAGCGGATTATCATAATTTACCAGCCTGGCGAGCATACCAGTTGTTTAGCGGTGTCACTACAACTTTATTGCCAATTAGTTTGATTCTATTGTTTAATGCTTTAACAATCAGTCACATTATAGCAGCAAACAGAGTCCGCCGGGGTCTCAGGAACAGCAGAGAGAACAAGAAAGATCCAGAGGCGGAGAACCGGAGAAAGTCAATGATTCTGTTGTTTGCTCTCTCAGCCAATTTCATATTGTTGTGGATCCCCGTCATTGTATATGCTCTTAAATGGCAACCTCGGAATTATTTTTATACAGACAGATATTTGAATACCCCGACGTATATTTTGCAAGAGTCTGGATTCATTTTGCAGTTTCTCTGTACCTGCACCAACACGTGTATCTACACTCTGTCACAGAGGAAATTCAGGGAGGAGCTGAAGAATGGAGTCAAATATTTGCTTAAACTATATGGTCGGGTCTGTAAATGGAACGTACATCGAATTGTAAGCAATGCTGTGAATGCAAATAAAATCCCATAACTTTAAAATAACTGTTTAATTTGCAATACATTAATGTAGCCAGGTGAGCGAACATTAGAAACTTGCAGCTGGTAGTGAAGACAACAATTAATTGGGGCAACTGCACTGCTTACGATTTGGCAGCTTCTACTTCATCAGAAATTTTAATTATATTCATCCAATCCCCTTGCAACAGGTTCGGGTTCATGCTGAACAAACTTGGTTTCAGCAATCTAAAATATTACAGCGTGCAGTTATTCTAGTAGACCTTGTCTGTTCACTCTCTAACGCCTTCCCATCTTTGTTAGTATGAATAGAATACTCCGGAACACACAGTCAATACTGAATATATTAAATGGATCAGCCGGCACCTTTGCAAAATCAATGTTTTAAGTGGAGTAGTTACAAAAGTCTCTTTTTTTCTGTGTGCTTTCAGCATCGTCAGTTTTCGTTTTTATTCTCATTTGTCTGCAGCATTTTCCACGATTTTCGGCAAAACACAATCGGCTCCGATCTACCACCCCCTCTCCCATCCTCAACACCATCACCACCATTTGTGGCCGGAGCGATATGGACCGGATTTCGTCTCCTTGCTTTCTAATGCGTCTATTTCTTTTTTGTAATTTTTTTTAAAATTGAAGTTCGTCAAACAAACTTTTCCATAAGATGTACTTCAGACATTGTACATATATATCACAAATCTCCACAAAGTATTTATCTGAGGTACACACTTATAGAAAATAGTTGTATGAAAAAAAACAAGCAAAAGGAAAGAACTATGTACAAGTGATGATTTTTTTAGAACATTCATTGATTTGTGAGAATAAAATCAGGCCTATGAGGCATTATGTAAATAAAACATTAATAAGTGTTTATGTTTAAGCATTTCAAAACTGAACGGTGTTCCTTCTTTCATTATGTTGCAAAGCACTGTTATTCCTTTAGCTGTCCAGTCCTTAAATCTAGCATCCAATTTATTTGGTGTTAAATCCGAGTCATATGCACACCATTTAGGAATTGCAATATCTCCCTATAGATTATATTCTTTTATAGTAGTTTTCATATTTTAAGAGTCAATTTCACCCATTGATTATCAATAGTATTTATGTACCTTTGCAGGTTGTTATCATCGAAAATTGTTTGTATGGGGATGGGAAGTACCCTCTCCTCAATGTTTTTTCATTGAGCGTCATATGATGGGTTAGGTGATGCTGTTGCTGGATGCTGTTGGTGAGGACGACCGACCAGGTGTGACCCTAGGTGGCAGGGCTTCTGGCGCTGAGTCTGAACCTGTAGTGTAGAAGGATGGGACGGAGAAGAGCAGAGCTGTCGGCATTGGAGACTCTTTAATCAGGGGAGCAGACAGAAGATTTTGTGGACGTGAGAAGGAAACCCGCATGGTTTGTTGCCTCTCTGGTGCCAAGGTCCGGAATGTCTCTGACCGGGTGCATGACATCCTGGTACGAGAGGGAAAGCAACCAGACGTGGTAATACATGTTGGGACCAACGACATTGGCAGGATGAGGGATGAGGTTCTGAAGTGAGAGTTTCGGGAACTAGGCAGAAGGCTGAAGAACAGGACCTCAAGGGTTGCGTTCTCAGGTTTGCTGCCAAAACTACGTGATAGTGATGGTAGGAATTGGAGGAGATGGCAGTTGAATGCGTGGCTGAGGAGTTGGTGCAGGGGGCAGGGTTTTAGATTTTTGGACCATTAGGATCTCTTCTGGGGAAGGTGGAACCTGTACAGATTGGATGGGTTGCACCTGAACTCGAGGGGGAGCAATATCCTTGCTGGTAGGTTTGCTAGCATGGTTCGGGAGGGTTTAAACTAATTTGCAAGGGAGATGGGGCGCGGAGCGATACAGCAGTAAAAGAAGTGCATGGAGTAAAGCCAGATCCAATAAATAGACAGGCTTTGAGCAAAGAGCAGCAGAATAAAGTGTATAAAGGTAGGAAGGTAGAAGGGCTAAAGTGTGTGTACTTCAATGCAAGAAGCAACAGGAACAAAGGTGATGAACTGAGAGCTTCGATAAGTACATGGAATTATGATGTAATGACATTTACGGAGACTTAGCTAGCACCAGGGCAGGAATGGATTCTCAATATTCCTGGAGTTCAGTTCTTTAAAAGGGATGGGGGGAGAGGGGAGGGCGGTTGGCATTCCTGGTCAGGGATACTATTACAGCTGCAGAAAGGGTGGGTAATGTAGCAGGATCCTCTTTTGAGTCAGTATGGGTGGAAGTCATGAACAGGAAGGGAGCAGTTACTCTACTGGGGGTATTCTATAGGCCCCCTGGTAGCAGCAGAGATACCGAGGAGCAGATCGGGAGGCAGATTTTGGAAAGTTGCAAAAATAATAGGGTTGTTATCATGGGTGACTTTAACTTCCCTAATATTGATTGACACTTGATTAGTTCCAAGGGTTTAGATGGGGCACAGTTTGTTAAGTGTGTCCAGGATGGATTCCTGTCAAAGTATGTTGACAGGCCGACTAGGGCGAATGCCATACTAGATCTAGTATTAGGTAACGAACCAGGTCAGGTCACAGATCTGTCAGTGGGTGAGCATCTGGGGAACATTGATTCACCGCTCCCTGACCTTTAGCATTATTATCGAAAGGTATAGAATCAGAGAGGACTATTTAATGGGGGAAGGGCAAATTATGAGACTACAAGGCTAGAACTTGCGGGTGTGAATTGGGATGATGTTTTTGCAGGGAATTGTACTATGGACATGTGGTCGATGTTTAGGGATATCTTGCAGGATGTTAGGGATAAATTTGTCCCGGTGAGGAAGATAAAGAATGGTAGGGTGAAGGAACAATGGGTGACAAGTGAAGTGGAAAAACTAGTCAGGTGGAAGAAGGTAGCATACATGAGGTTTATGAGGCAAGGACCAGATGGTTCTATTGAGGAATATAGGGTAGCAAGAAAGGAGCTTGAGAAGGAGCTTAGAAGAGCAAGAAGGGGTCATGAGATGGCCTTGGCGAGTAGGGTAAAGGAAAGCCCAAAGGCATTCTTCAATAATGTGAAGAACAAAAGGATTAAATGAGTAAAGGTAGGACCGATTAGAGATAAAAGTGGGAATATGTGCTTGGAGGCTGTGGAAGTGAGCAAGGCCCTCAATGAATACTTTTCTTTGGTATTCACCAATGAGAGGGAACTTGATGACAGTGAGGACAATATGAGTGAGGTTGATGTTCTGGAGCATGTTGATATTAAGGGAGAGGAGGTGTTGGAGTTGTTAAAATACATTATGACGGATAAATCCCCGGGGCCTGACGGAATATTCATCAGGCTGCTCCACGAGGCGAGGGAAGAGATTGCTGAACCTCTGGTTAGGATCTTTATGTCCTCGTTGTCCACGGGAATGTTACCGGAAGATTGGAGGAAGGCGAATGTTGCCCCCTTGTTCAAAAAAGTTAGTAGGGATAGTCCGGCTAAATATATACCAGTGCGCCTTACGTCTGTGGTGGAAAAGCTGTTGGAAAATATTATTAGTGATAGGATCTATGGGCATTCAGAGAATCATGGTCTGGGTAGGTTCAGTCAGCATGGCTTTGTGAAGGGCAGATCGTACCTAACAAGCCTGATAGGTTTCTTTGAGGAGATGACCAGGCATATAGATGAGGGTAGTGCAGTGGATGTGATCTACTTGGATTTTAGTAAGGCATTTGACATTGTTCCACAGGGTAGGCTTATTCAGAAAGTCAGAAGGCATGGTATCCAGGGAGGTTTGGCCAGGTGGATTCAGAATTGGCTTGCGTGCAGAAGGCAGAGGGTTGTGGTGGAGGGAGTACATTCAGATTGGAGGGTTGTGACTATTGGTGTCCCACAGGAATCAGTTCTGGGACCTCTACTTTTCGTGATTTTTATTAACGACCTGGATGTGGGGGTAGAAGGGTGAGTTGGCAAGTTTTCAGACGACACAAAGGTTGGTGTTGTTGTAGATAGTGTAGAGGATTGTTGAAGATTGCAGAGAAACATTGATAGGATGCAGAAGTGGGCTGAGCAGTGGCAGATGTAGTTCAACCCGAAGAAGTGTGAGGTGGTACACTTTGGAAGGTCAAACTCCAAGGCAGAGTACAAAGTAAATGGCATGATACCTGGTAGTGTGGAGGAGCAGAGGGATTGGGGAGTACATGTCCACAGATCACTGAAAGTTTCCTCAGAGATAGATGGGGTAGTTAATAAAGCTTATGGGGTGGTAGCTGTCATAAGTAGAGGGATAGAGTTTAAGCGAAGCGATGTAATGATGCAGCTCTGTAAAACTCTAGTTAGGCCACACTTGGAGTACTGTGTCCAGCTCTGGTCTCCTCACTATAGGAAGGATGTGGAAGCACTGGAAAGGGTACAGAGGAGATTTGCCAGGATGCTGCCTGGTTTAGAGAGTATGGATTATGATCAGCGATTAAGGGAGATAAGTCTTTAGTCATTGGAGAGAAGGAGGATGAGAGGAGACATGATAGAGGTTTACAAGATATTAAGAGGAATAGACAGAGTGGACAGCCAGCGCCGGGGCACCACTGCTCAGTACAAGAGGACATGGCTTTAAGTTAAGGGGAGGGAAGTTCAAGGGGGATATTAGTGGAAGGTTTTTCACTCAGAGAGTGGTTGGTGCGTGGAATGCACTGCCCGAGTCAGTGGTGGAGGCAGACACACTAGTGAAGTTTAAGAGACTACTAGATAGGCATATGGAGGAATTTAAGTTCGGGGTATATGTGAGGCAGCTTTGACGGTCAGCACAACATTGTGGGCCGAAGGGCCTGTAATGTACTGTACTATTCTATGTTCTAGCTATGTTCTATGGGTTACACCAACATATCACAGCTCTCAACTGTGCTGCAAAATAATACTCTCTAAGAGAAGGTATGCCCCATCCCCCCTTTTCCTTTGCTAATTGCAAATCTGTGAGACGAACTCTAGGCCTTTTACCCTGTCAAATATACCTCGATAACATCTTCTTCCATTCAATTAATTGACTTTGATTAATCTCTATTTGTAGGGTCTGAAAGTGATATAACAGGCTGGGCTGTATATTCATTTTAAAAGACTCAATCCTTGAACTGGGACTGAAAAAATGAATCAGGTTCCATCTTGCCACATCTTCCTTAATTTTTTTTATATAAAGGCTGATAATTACATTCTGTTAATTTTCCCAAATCTTTTGGCATAATGATGCCCAAATATTTGAAAAACTTAGTGTGCTATGCCCAGGGGTATCGACTTTCAATTTCTCTTGGTGGGCTATAGTAAAATGAAAGTAATTGGGTTTGATCTGTTACGTATTCAGGCAACAATAAATAAAGATGAGTTAGGCAAAGGGTTTTTATAACAAATAACACGTTCATTAAGCACTGAAAACAAACCCCCTCAAAAGTAAACAAACTCAAACGTAACCGGAAAACAGTTGCAGTACGACCCATTCACAGTTCTTAATAGCGCTGCAATTCAAACAGTTCTTAAAGCGGTATTGAAAAAAACAGTTCTTTAAAGCGGTATGCCGAAAGTAAACAGTTCTTTAAAGCGGTATGCCGAAAGTTCAAAAGCTCACGGTCATTTTAAAAGGAGAGACTTTTTAAGGCGATTTAAATTCTCTTCCACGTCGTTGTCCTTCGATTCCCCGGCGTCGAACTTTTCCACGAAGAATTTTATAAAACGTAATGGTTTAATGGCACTAACCTCTTCTTCCACACTCTGTCCTCAATCTCCCGCTATCTCAGCGGAGATTAACACGAGAACAGTCAACGAAATCCTTCCGAATGAGGATCAAATAAGGTCGAGACTAATCCACCGTCGAAAATCGATTCTCCTCGATATTTATCTTCCAAACTTTTATCTTCACTCTCCACAGCAAAGAAACTGTTGGCGATGACCTTTTAAACTTTAGGCATTATATAAAACTTCATTTTTAACTAAACTGCTTCATCACATTAAATCACGCAGGGACATGAAGTCAGCTTGGCAAATACCGCCACGAACTGCCCCACCTGACAGGGAGGGTCTTCCTTTTATACCGTGTAAAAAAAAACTGTCACATGACCTCTACTGGCGGGAAAATGACGTCACTCCACCATCACAAGACCATTACCTCATGTCCAGTATAACTTCAACCCCAGTCACGTGACAAGGGTACCACTGTCACGTGTCACGGGTACGTAACAGATCTATGTTGATCTTGTATCCGTATAATTGACCATATTGTTCAAACGATTGCATCAATTTAGGTAAAGAGTATGTTGATTGCCCTAGGTAGATCAAAATTTCACCCGCATAACAAGTCAATTTATGCTCTGTCCCTTTAATAGTAATTTCCCTGATATCTTCATTTTGTCTGAAGTATTGAGCTAATGGTTCGAGATATAACGCGAAGAGTAGTAGTGACCATGTACAACCCTGTCTCGTGCCCCTTTCTAGGGTAAGAGTATTTGATAAATATCCATTGATTTTACTCCTAGCAGTAGGATTGTCATATAGTGTCTGTATAGTTTTAATAATTGTGACTTGGAAACCAAATCTATGTAAAACTCTGCAAGGAAAATTCCAGTTAACCGAATTAAATGCTTTTTTCAGCGTCCACGCTTATCATTATTGCTTCAATTTTATTTTTTGTATATGATCCATAATGTGAAGTGTCCTTCGTATATTGTCTTGTGTCTGGCGTTGTCGTATAAAACCTGTCTGATCGTTACGTATCAGTATGGGTTGAAACTCCTCTAATCGTTTGGCCATGATGAAGGTAAACAACCTATAATCTACATTAAGAACAAATATTGGTCTAAATGACCCGCATTCCATTTTATTCTTGCCTTCTTTCGGTATAGCTGAGATTATCGCTTCTTTCATGGCATTTGTGCCTTTTTTAGAGCCCAGTTCAGTGTGGCGAGTAAAACAGGAATTAACTCATTTTTAAATTCTTTGTACCACCCTGCCGTATACCCATCTGATCCTGGTGATTTGAGTAATATAAGCCTACTAATTGCAGCTTTTAATTCAACTTCAGTTATATCAGCATTCACCCTTCTATTTTGTTCTTCGCTTAATGTGGGTAACTCTAGAGAGTTGAAGAAGGGGTTAATTTGGGTTATGCTTCCCCCTGGAACTTTGGAATATAGAGTTTTGTAAAACAATTCAAAGGTTCTTTAATTTCAATTAGCTTATTTTAAAAAATATTTTTCTTTCTTGGAAACCTAATTCTATGAATTGTATTTT